>NC_091481.1:84972968-85290468 GCF_036971445.1 Narcine bancroftii
CACTCAGCAAAACACCATCTGCTGGAGGAACTTGACAGGTTGAGCAGCATCAGTGGGGGAGGGGGGGGGGGGGGGGAAGAATAGTCGACATTTCGGCTGATGAAGGGTTTCAGCCCAAAGCAACATCTGCTCTTTTTTTCCCGCTGATGCTGCTCGACCTGCTGAGTTCCTCCAGCTGATTGCGCTTGACTTCAGATTCTAGTATCAGCGGTCTACTTTGTGTCACTCAGCAAAAATCTGAGCCAGATTGTAAAGCCAGGGATCAAAACAGATCTCCCTGACCACATCATACCGTGTGGAGCTTCTGCTTCCAAGGGCCATTATGAGTGAGAGTTGAAGGGTTTGAAATTTTATTTTTTATGATTCTATTTTCAGATTTCATTTTTATTGTCAGAGTACATGCATGACATCACATACAACCCTGAGATTCTTTTTGCTGCGGGTGAGGCAGAATTACCACTTATTGGTAGAGCAAATAAAACTGTACTCAACGAACATATGTAAACAAATAAAGAAATGTAAACAAATTGCAATACTGAGAAAAAATCCTAAACCTGGTGGTGAGTCTTGTGGCACCTAGACCTATTTCCTGATGGTATCAGCAAGAATGGAGCATGTGCTAGATGGTGTGGATCCTTGACGATTGCTGCTGTTCCCCCAACAGGGAGGGTTTTACCCATCTTGTCCTGGGCTGTGTCCACTATCTCTTGCAGGGCTTTCCACTCAAGGGTATTGGTGTTCCCATATCATTGTTAATAATAAAGTTTGATCATATTGCCAGATTTGTTAACCCATGTATAGATATAGATGTATATTACAAAATAGACCTATCTATTCTCATCACTGGAGTTCTCATTGGACAGTTATGGATAAATATTATATGTTATTTTCTAACTTTTCTTTGACTTCTTGCAGCAGTTTCTACGCATAATGTATTTTTAATTCAATCTGCTAGGTAAATTTGAATGCATAGCTATTCTGATCTCTCAACTTCTATTCTAATTTCCGCTTATTTTTGTCTCCTGCTTTTTTTGACTGCAGGTCCTGGTAGAGGTCGAGGAATACGAGGCAGAGGTGGTCGAGGAAGGGCCAGGGGACGGGGTGGAAGAGGAGGAAGAGGGGGAGTTCATGGTCAGAGCCATGGGCATCCAGAGCATGGACCTCCAGAGCATGGTCCTGGGCCTGCACACGGCCCGCCAGGGCACGCAACTGGTCGTGGGCCCCCTCCAGGCCATGGATCTGGGCCAGGGCCTCCAGGTCATGGTCAGGGGTCAGGCCATGGGCCTGGACCAGGATATGGTCCTCCTTGTCACGGATCGCCAGGGCACGGGCTTCCAGGGCATAGAACTGATCCTGCAGAGGACTGTGACCATAATCTTTATGACGAAGATATGTCAGTAAGAGACAAAGTATTACATTGTTTTTCTGAATATTGAAATAATGTTTGATTTATCTTTTGTAAGAGATAGAAATATGTAAATATATAATCTGAAGAGTAGTGATAAAAGATTGAGGATAAAAGGAGATGATGGGAGTAAATGGATGATCGAAGGTTGTTGCAGGCCAGGTGGGTCAAAGGTCCCATTTACTTTTTATTTTCTGTATTCATTAAAACTGCTTCTCTAATTTAATCATAATTTGACTCTAAATGTGCAATTTAAGGCTTTTAAACATAATGAACTCCATCATGGACAGTTTTATGTTTTTTTTAAGCATCTTCATGATGGAATGCACATGCGGAATATGCACGACCATGGACATCAGCCAAGTGGAGAGAAGAAAGGAAGAGTCCTTTGCAAGTTCTTTGTGGAGGGTAGATGTTCAAAGGTGCGAAATGATCTTGCTAAGCTGAATAACTGACACATTTGAATTGCTATGACATTCTGTTTTGGTCGCTGACATTCAATTATGGCTCAATTAGATATTTAGTCAATGTTCGCTTTTTAAGGAAGTGGTTGGATTATTTTCTTGGAAACCATTCATAATTGTAATGCTTCATGCTTCCCCTATACAACAAACTTGGGGAGATTTTTTTCATCCCATATTCTTAATTGACTCTACCATTCTTCAGTTGGCTACGATTGACATAGTACTACCTTGCCATTGCATCATTAGTACAGTAAAACCCCTATTATCCGGAATTCAAGCAACCAGCTAAAAAAATAACAGAAAATAAATAGATTAAAAAGATGGAAGTTTAAAATTTGCACCCCTCGCCGTCAGTTCACCAATTAGGCAACACCCCATCTCAAGCAACCAGTAAATGCACTATCCGGCATCTACCAATCCCCATAGGAGCGGATATCAGGGGTTTTGCTAGAAAATGTATTTGACTTGCGGTCTAGTATTTCCTAGTTTTATTGGCCACTAGCATCCAGATGTGTTAAAATCCAGTATTCTTTATGTATATTTTATGTTTAATATTCTGCTCCAGTTGCAACGACATCTTTACTGAAGCCACTGGTTCATAAGAACATCAAATAGGAACAGCAATAGAATGGTTGGTTCCCTAAGCCTGTCACTGTGATCATAGCTGATCTGTTTCTTTTCTGCACTAGTTCAATTTAGCCCTCAATTCCCTGACCTTTCAAAGATTTATTGAACACTCAAGTCGATAGTTTAACTTGCAACACAGCGTCCTGGTGCCAGGACTGTTCCCACACAAACATTTATTCACCTTTTCAGAACCTAGGCAATAGAAGTAATAGCAAAGAAACACTCTGGTTCCCATCCATATTTACACAAGTTTTGCTACAGCAGTGATTAAAAGTGGAAATGTTCTGAATATTGCATCTGAACTCGAGCAGTACAGGTTTTCTTGTGTAAATTTGGTACCTTGTGGGGGGGGAGCCTATGTTGCACCAATCACAGTTTTGAATACTTAATGGGATTTGCTAATCATTGATAGGACTCGGGTAACTGGAAATAAAACCGAGTACAGGAAGATATTCAAAGTGCAAATAAGCAATGATTATGCATGTGAATTTGTCATTTCTTTGGCTGTAACTCATCATGGAAACCAAAAGTTAACGTAGTATTCTGAAATGTCTGACAGAGAAAGTCTTGTTTTGCCGAACAAGATGAAACCTGGAGTGAAACACATAAGATATTGTATTAATATTTGTTAACATACAACAAAATTATAAGTATTGTGGGAGGCCAAAACTTTCTCCATTTGTGGATTGTGCAGTGAGGAATCAAATTCATTTGCACAGATTTTGTTTGCTGCAAATTCTGGAATTGGGTTCACAGACAATTTATTTTGTGGTTTCATTTTCCTTCTCTGTGTTGATGATGTATTTATTCATAATAAATATTTGGCTACATTGTGTTTTCTAAATTGACTGGGTAAATTTTAAAATGATGAAGTGGTCATTATTTTCTTCTTTCTTCAGGGGGATCAGTGCAACTTCAGTCATGATATGGGACCGCCGAGGAAGCGAGAGCTCTGCAGGTTTTACTACAACGGATTTTGCGCTAAAGCAGAAAATTGTTTGTACATGCACAATATCCTTTTCCAGGGCTGAACTGAAACAATGGTTCATTCCAGTTCTTACTGAAACCGAAGTCATGCTGCTTGGAAATGTGATCTTCAAGATCTTGACAGAAAAAGGATAATGTAGCGGCATATCAAAATTAAAAATTACTTTGATAGGACTTCTTGCACCCTTGATAAATTAATTTGAAAGTTTTAATAATATGATTTGACTAGGCTATCAAAAGATCCAGGATTAATTTTCTATAGCTATGGTATTTTAATCTCAGAAAATTCAGGTTTCCAAGAGATCATTGCATTCTTCTCAAGTAAGCAGAGAAATTAAGATTTATTAACGAAACCCTTTCTGGATTTTAACAACAAAATCACGAGTATTGTGGGAGGCCAGAAACTATATTCTAAATCCAAAGTTTTGATTTTTTAGTCGCCTTAAACAATCAATGTGGACTGTGATATCTTCTCCTTGATCAGGTTAATATTATTTAGAGCCCTTATTAGTATTTGGCTTTTAATCAAAGGGAACTAGAATTTTAATAACCTGTGAGTGAAGATTCTGTCTTGTCTCACTGTTCAGTCCAGCTTTCATCCTACCTTAAGCATAGAGAATTTATTCTAATTAAACCAGCTTATCATTATTTCCCAATCCTGTTAGCTCAAAACTCGCTTGTGAATCTGCTGCCTGTACATTGGTAATATATTTTTGTTCTTTTCCATGCTGAATTATACACTACAATGCATCAAAAACAACTTTGTACACATTATACAGATGTACATTGTGCTCCTATTTTCTTTTTTTAAACAGAAAAACCCTCAACAAATGTTCATAAGCATCCTCAGATATGCGCCTGGACACCACACTCCCTGACCACCTTGGCACCTTTGCTGACATTATCATCGCTATATTATTAATTTGCACTGGTACAACAGTCTCACAGTTAGTCTTTATAATTTTCTAAACTGATCACAATTAGCTTCTTACACTGCCCTGTTAAAAGCTGCTAGAAAAAAAAAAGATTGAAATCATTTTTGGAATCCTAAATCTCAACATTTCTCTCATTTATAATGTTATTCTGCCTTTTCTTTGACAACCCTCTTTAGAATTACCTGTCTGTAAATTTTCTTTGACAGGCATTTATGAATGCTAATTGATTGTCCCATAATCTTCACTACTATCCATGAAACCCAGGTTGAAACACTAACAGACAATCCCATGCTCTCTGGATAAAGATTACTTCTCTTGATATTATCCTTAACATTTCTTACATGAATTTCCTTGTAAGTTCTTTCATACAACTGGTAATTGTTACCAGGGTGACGATTGCAAGTTTTCCCATAGGCTTCTAACCGATGAAACCAGGGAACTACTGGATAAGGTAAAGGAATTATTTAATTTTGTATCCCTGTTTTCTCTAAGCTGCAGTTTCATTGGGGGATGCTCTTGCATTCATGTCGAGCAGCACCTCGTAGCTCCCCTCCGAATTCGATGGAGGCGGGGTGACTGGTGCCGTAGCTCCACGCGTCATAAATACGTGGTAGAGCAGTAGCCATCTTCCTTACCCATAATCATCCATGCAGTTGGAACTGCTTTGTGTTCCAGCTTTGTGGGGGGATTATAAGTAGGGAAGACGGCCATTGCTCTGCTGCGTTTCGAGTCACGGAGAGTGACCTCGAAGGCTGAAGTGGCCCGGTGAGGCTGTCACAGCCCCCGCCGGCCGCCCCTGCCCTGACAGCTCCCGCCGGCTGCCCCTGCCTTGAGGGAGTCATGGAGAGAGAGGGGTGAGTGGGGAGATGGGTCGCAGGCTGATTTAACTTAACTCTTTCACACAATGCTGTCCTAAGTATTTCCTTTGAAAAAAATCCTGTGGCCAAAGTGATTATGAAGGTCCGGCAGTTGTGAATGTTGAGTACTAGTGAAATGCTGCTCAGCAAAAATGCAAATGACCCAAGGCCAATCTGGCAATTTATTCTGAAGTGCAACACACAAAAGACTGAAGACACCATGAGTGAAGTAAAAATATAAAGATGGAGAAACTCAGTAGATCAAAAAGTGTACTTTTTAACAGCAAAAATAAAGATACAAAACCAACATTTTGGATTTGAGCCCTTTATCGAGGTATGAGCAAAATGAGGGCAGGTGCCCTGAACAAAAAGATGGGGGAGAGGGAGAGGCAGAGGAGGAGCACAGTCTCACAGGCAGGAGGTAATAATGGAGGGAGGGCTCACCAGCAAGCACGTGCTAACATGTTTGTCCTTTCCGTTCTGCGACTTTTTTTATTCTATAATTCCTTGAAGTGGTATTTAACCTGTGAATAATTACCTTTGAACATTCGTCTGAACCATCACACGAACTAATATTTACTTATTTGTATAGATGAAATACTTGCGTACAGTATGTATTGTTGTATGTGAGTTATGTCTGGCTGTGTGACTGCATGCTTTTGCACTAAGGACTGCAGAACGCTGTTTCGTTGGGTTATGCCTGTACAATCGGATGACAATAAACTTGACTTGACTTGGTTTCGTCTTTTTAAATAGATGTTAGCCAGCGAGGCAGAAGCTGGTGCAGAAGATGAAAAGGAAGTGGAAGAACTAAAGAAACAAGGAATCACACCCTTACCAAAACCCCCACCCGGAGTCGGGTTATTACCTACACCACCTCGACCTCCAATGCCAAATATTCCCAATGCTCCTCGTCCTCCGATGATGGGACCATTGCCTCCAGGTCCTCCTCCACCTGGTCCTCCGCCTCCTGGTCCTCCACCTCCAGGCCCCCTGCCACCTGGACCTCCATGTTTACCTGGTCAAAAGAAGATCCCCTCTCTCTTTGAGATTGTTGTTCAGCCCACTCCTCACCTCGCTCATAAAATGGGAATGAAGTAAGCACTGATTTTATTTTTATTTTGAAATTAAACAGTTCATTAGAGTGATCTTTTTAAAACAAATTTTAGTCAACCATTTTGTGTGATGGAATTATCAATAGTTGTGTTGTCCATGACATTGCCTCTATATAATTAAGTCAAAATAATTAAGGAAAAATACTGGAGTCTTTTTATAAAGGATTTGATAGAAGGACATTTAAAGAAATTTATCAGATTAAACAAAGTCAGATGGAAAAGGAAATTGGGTTTAAGTTTTTGAGGATGGTAGTAGAGCAAAGAAGAGAACCAGTAGATTTGATATAATTGGATTTTATAAAGAGCTTTGATTGGGTCTGCCTTCTCAAGCTTAAAGTTAGTGAAATTGGGAGTGATGTACTGACAGGGGTTTAAAATTGGTGGTCACAGAATGGGAATAAATGGGTCCTTGTCAGTAGTGCAGGTGTGGGTATCGCAGAGATCAGTGATCAGGCTCTTGGAGTCCAAGAGCTGTCAAACGTTCCTCATCTGCTAATCCCTTCATTCCAGGGATCATTCTTGCAAATCTTCTCTGAATACTCTCCAATGCCAGCACATCTTTTCTTAAATAAGGAGCCCAAAACTGTACCCCAACCTCCAAGTGAGGTCACACCAGTGCCTTACAAATGCTCAAAATATGGATAAGGGAATCTTGTTTCCAAGATGGCAGATGCAGGATATGTGGACAAATGTGAAGTCAACCATTTTGGTAGAAAAGCAGAATGATAGTCAGAACAGGAGTCAGTGATTATAGAACGAGATCTGGTTGTTCTTATGCTCCTGTCACCTCCAGTTGAGAAGACAAATGATATCCTTAGCCTTCATTGCAAAAAGATTCAATTATAGGAGATTGGATGCTTTGGTGAGATCACACGAGGAATGTTGTCTGAAGTTTTGGTGTCCTTACTCAAGATGGAATGTACTTTCCATAGAGCAGGCACAACAGATTAGTTAATGGGATGGCAAACAAGTATATGAAGAGAGATTAGGTGAACAAAGCCCATATTCACTAGTTTAGAAGAATGCAAAGAAAACAAATTGTCTTACTTGATATGCTAGATCTTTCTTTTCTTTGGCTTGGCTTCGCGGACGAAGATTTATGGAGGGGGTAAAAAGTCCACGTCAGCTGCAGGCTCGTTTGTGGCTGACCAGTCCGATGCGGGACAGGCAGACACGATTGCAGCGGTTGCAAGGGAAAATTGGTTGGTTGGGGTTGGGTGCTGGGTTTTTCCTCCTTTGCCTTTTGTCAGTGAGGTGGGCTCTGCGGTCTTCTTCAAAGGAGGCTGCTGCCCGCCAAACTGTGAGGCGCCAAGATGCACGGTTTGAGGCGTTATCAGCCCACTGGCGGTGGTCAATGTGGCAGGCACCAAGAGATTTCTTTAGGCAGTCCTTGTACCTTTTCTTTGGTGCACCTCTGTCACGGTGGCCAGTGGAAAGCTCGCCATATAATACGATCTTGGGAAGGCGATGGTCCTCCATTCTGGAGACGTGACCCATCCAGCGCAGCTGGATCTTCAGCAGCGTGGACTCGATGCTGTCGACCTCTGCCCTCTCGAGTACCTCGACGTTAGGGGTGTGAGCGCTCCAATGGATGTTGAGGATGGAGCGGAGACATATGCTAGATACATGGAGGATATTTCCCCTGGTAGAAGCTTCCAGATCAAGGGATCACGGACTTAATCTGTGGAGTAAAATATTTCAAACTGGGATGAAGAAAAATTTCTTCGCTCAAAGTGTATTTTTTTTTTAATCCTGTAAGGCTCTGGAGGCCCTATTGCTCAATATATTTATGAAAGAGATTGGCAAAATCACAAGCGCAAAAGACATCAAGGGGAATGGGGAGAGTGTGGGCATAAGACAGAAAACCCAGCTGTAGAGGCTCAAAGGACCAAATGATCTATTCCTAATATTATGTTTAATAATCCTTTTGTATAAATTGCAAGGCTACAATTGGACAACTGGTTGTTCTCAGGAAATAGATCAAAGATTGTAGTTGAAATGTTGGGTTGATCTCAATTGAAAGAGGGACCGTGGAGATCTTAGTAGCCAATTTATGTGTTCATGGATGGTTCAGTTTATAGATTGCGTGTGGAAGTAAAATAGTATAAAATTTAAAGAATACTATAGGGTTTTTTTAATCAAACGTTCTTCATTCAAACTTAAATGATGTAGCATTGTTCAGAATTGCTTTTTGCTATCGTGAACACTAACTTTGGGATTTATGAGAGTTTTTTTTAAGCAGAAAATTCTTTGAAATAAATTTTCACAAGTGCAAGAACATGGGAGCTTTTATTTAGTTTTGGTGACCTTTTTTCCCCCTACCATTTTGTGGCTTTCCTCACTTCATCGAATTGCTCCACTGTGACACCCCAATGAAAGTCTTCAAATAAAAGTAATGCCAGTTAGATTCATTCATAGACTCCTGTGCAACTATGTTTTGTTTCGAATCAAATCCAAAAATGAGAGATTAGTTAGAAAACTAAGCTTATGTTTAAGAATATTAACACAGTTGCACCCACTGCTCTACTTGTTATACATCCATGACTGTGGGACCAGGCACAATTCCAATGCCATCTACATTTGCTGATGACATCATGATTGACGGCAGACTTACAAATGGCAATGAGGAAGCTTACAGAAGGGCGATAGATCAGTTCATTGAATGGTGTAATGACAGCAACCTTGTGCTCAACATCAGCAAAACAAAGATGATTGTGGATTTCATGAGGAAGTGAGGGGAACACGACCAAGTCCTCATCAAGGACTCAGTAGTGAAGAGGGTTAAGAACTTCAAATTCCTCAATGTCAACATCTCCAAGGATCTGTCCTGGAGCCTCCATGTTAATGTAATCACAAAGAAGGCTATTCTTTGTGAGGTGTCTAAGGAGATTCGGTATATCACCGAAGACTCTCGTAAACTTCCACAGGTGTACCCTGGAGAGCATTCTGGCTGGTTACATCACTCTCAGGACAACTCTCAGGACAATAATAAAGTCCAGAGGGTTATTAACTTGGCCTGCGACATCACAGGCACCAGACTTCACTCGATTGAAGACATCTATATGAGGCTGTGTTTTTAAAAAGCAGTCTCTATCCTCAAGGTCCCCCACCACCCAGGTCATGCTACCATTGGGGAAAAAAGTACAGGAGCCTAAAGACAAGCACTCAGCGGGACAAGGACGGCTTCTTCCCCTCCGCCATTAGATTCCTGAATAATCAATGAACCAAAGACACGGCCTTACTTTTCGTGCACTTTTTTATATACATATAGTAATGTTGTAAGATGATTAATAATACGAATGATGGCAACTATGATGTTGCCACACAACACCAAGTTTCATGACTTGTCCTTGACATTAAATTCTAATTCTGATTCTGAGAATAAACTTGGTTGTTCTTTTTTCCAAGCAGGCCACGGTTCCCACCACCACCTCCTAGGTTCCCTGGACCTCCTGGGCCACCAGGGCCTTCCATGGGTCCAGGACCTGGGCCAGATATGGGACCAGGACCAGGTCCCATGCCAGGCCCAATGCCTGGACCCATGCCAGGGCCTGGCCCAGAAGAAATCCCAGGAGGCCCTGGAATGAATCCAGGACCACAAGTGGGACCAGGCCCTCCAGTGCCACCATTCCTGCAAGGAGATCCAGGAGTGATGCCACCTGCTCCATCTACACCCACTTTCTATGACAACTACTATCAGCAACAGGAAATGCCGATGGATCCTGGTCCCAATGGAGAAGAAGGTAAAACATGAACAATGCATGAACTTCTCTCATCACCAGCACACTCTGCAGGGAATTTTAGCAAGTATCCTTTTCCATCAAAATCTAAAATGAATACAGTAAAATTCCCATTATCTGCAATTCAGGTAACCAGCAACCGGCACAAAAATCACAGAAAATAAATAGGTAAAAAATTTGAAAGTTTAAAATTGCCATCACCCCCCCCCCCCCCCCCACAACCCTGACACGCAACCTGCAATCTCAAGCAATCAGCAATTCCCCCAAAGGTGTCAAATGTTAGGGGTTTCACTCTATTTCCAAGTAAGATTTTAATTACATTAAAATCTTAAAATTGCAATTTATCGAAGACTTATCAACCACTTGAGAGAAAATTGCTCTGTTTGCAGCTGAGTTAATATCATTCCAGTCAAGATAATAAAATGAAGGCTTCTTCAAACATTTTCTAGCATCCTAAATAGGTGAATTTCCCCAAACTTCTTAGAATACGGTCAGTGGGTCAGTGTTGAAGAAGGTGAGTATTGACGGTTTCCTCTATGTCAATATCGAGCATACAAACTTGGGCTTTTCACAGCATATGGAAAGCGTTATCCCTTTTGCACCATCAAAATGCGTTGTGGTTCCAGTTTTAGAGGAGCATCTTGCAGCTTTCATGGGTAAGTGATGAGTTCTTTTCCACAGAGACCCAATTCTTTTATCCTTGTATGAAATTAGTGTCAACTTTATTGTCACCTAATTGTACAAGTACAACCAGACAAAACAGTCTCGGAGGGTGAGTGTGAGCCGTTCCTTTGGTCGTTCAGCGTTCTCACTGCCCGCGGGAAGAAGCCGTTCCTCAGCCTGGTGGTGTTGGCTCTGATCCTCCTCGATCTCTTCCCCACAAGAGCAGCTGAAAGACAAAAGGGTGGAAGGGGTCTTCAGTGATTTTGTATGCCTTCTTCAAATAACAATCCCAATCGATCACATCGATTGTTGGGGAGGGGGGGTGGAGGAAGACTCCAGTGACCCTCTGCCACTCTTATGGTCCTGTGAACCTGATCATCCGCAACCAGATTCAATTTGTTCAACGTCATGTCAGTTTGGATGAGGGCAATTGTTGGAAAGTTGACAGTCATGGCTAAAGTCAAATAAAATGAAATCTGTGCAGCTTAATTGGTACCTCAATAAAAACTAGTAGCATTTCATCTATAACAGTCTCTCATTAAAGATAAAACATCTTAGTAATTGGTTTTTAGTTTTGATAACTTGGAGGATGGTGAACGCTTGAGAAATGAGATATTGAATCTCCAACCCGACAAGAGAAAAGACCATCGAGGACATCTACATGAGGCCTAGGTGTCCTAAAAAAGCAGCCTCTATCCTCAAAGACTCCCACCACCCAGGGCAGGCCCCCTTCACTCTGCTACCATCAGGGGGAAAAGGTACAAGAGCCTAAAGACGAGCACTCAGTGGCTCAAGGACGGCTTCTTCCCCTCCGCTATCAGATTCCTGAATATTCAATGAACCAAAGACATGGCCTCACTTTTCGTGCACGATTATCTTTATAGTTGTTCCGTGAATTTTAATTTTTAGGGCATGGGAAGATGTCTTCAAAATCACAAACCTGGGTCGCCAGTAGTTTTTCTGGTTCTGGGGTTAAAAATATATAATTGAGCAAGCAATCCTGAACAGGACATTATATAATGGATTGCAGTCCTCATTGGAGCATGTGGAATACAGTAAAACCCATGGTAGCCGGAATTCATGCAACCAGCAAAAAAACTGAGGAAAATAAATTTTAAAAATTGTAAAAGTAAATGTTCTCTGAAGAAACTCATAAATTTCTGGTGAAGATGGGAGCAAATATCCAGCCAATGGAGAGCTTTAGTCGGGCTTTGCCTGTAGTAGCTGTTTGAATAAAGTTGCGTGAAACAGCAATGGCGCCGCCCAGGATGAAGAGCTGGTTGATGCTGCTCGACGCTGAGGCGACTCCCTTAAGGTGTCTCCTTCTCCCTGGTTAGTTAGAGTCATTATCTGTCAATTTAGGGGTGGGGGGAGTTGGTTATCTTTAATGTTATTGTTCATCTTTCGGGCGGCTCCATGGAGGGGGAGGAACCTGCAGATTCAGCAACGGTGAAATGTTTTCAAAGAATGTGACTGAAAATAAAATAAAATGTTTTAAGGTTTATAAGTTCATGCAAGTAAAGTTTGTTCAGTGTAATAACAGTCGACTATTTCTGTCTTTTAAACTTTATTATTAATGTAGGTGTATTAGTATTGTAAGAGTAAGTCTCAAGCAACCGGAAAATACGCTTATCCGGCATCTACCAATCCCTATAGTTGCCAGATATCATGGGTTTTACTATATTTAGAAAATGTGAGATCCTTGGACAGTTTCAGAAAAAAGGGCCTCAAAGGCCAAGTGAGCTCAGCTTTACTTCCAGTGCCACAGGAATATAAAAACTGAGAGAGCATCTGTTAATGGTCCAATGTGTGTGTTTGGGAGTGCTTGATTTTTTTTTAAAGAGCTTTGGTTTTTATTATGTTTCCTTGTTCCGGTAAAATAGGATGATACACCTAAATAATGACTTTGTGAAACAAGCTTCGAGAAGGATCTCATCTGTGTCCTTATTCTCAAACGTCTCACCGAATCTAACCTAGAAGTAATTTTTTTTCAGAAACAAAAACAATTTCAGAAACTTTTTTTTTGTTGAATTTAATTAAAGTAGGAGATCAATGACAGGAGTAAACGTCTCGCTACTCTCCCTTTTCTTGCTTGTGCGTCAGGGGCTGAAGAAGAGATGGATAAAGGAGACAACCCGCAGGTGCCGCTGCAACAGGCTGACGAGCTGGAGGCTGGGGAGAATGAAGGTGCTCCTTCTGGTCAGAAGGCAACTGCAAACATCCCTGACTTCTTGCCCGCGGCCCAACGAGCGCTTTTCCTCCGCATTCAGCAGAAGCAGCAGGAGGAGGAGGAGAAGGCAAAGAGGAGGGCAGTCAGCAGTCAGCGGGAGAAGGAAAACGAGGAGGGCAAGTATTGCCTTTTTATTGAAGTTTTGTGAAATGTAACATTCCTTCCCCCCCCCCCCCCCACCAATTATGCTTGTGTGGGGTTGATGTGCAAACTATTTGGAAGTTTATCTCTAAATATCCTGGCACTGGTAAGCATCACGCAAACTGAACCCAGTGATTTCAAGCCCACATTGAATTTGTTAATCAAATAATTCTGCTTAATTATTTGAACTCAAGTTTATACCCAACTTAGACAACAAAGTCTTAAAATATTGATTCATTGCCATCTGTGTTGCACCACTTTGTGTCCGATTTGAGGCACCAGTGGTCCTGTTAAAGTTCGTTAATCTTTTTCCTCTTCCTTTCACCATTACAAATTCTGTAAGTACAGCAGTGCTTTACTTTAAACCCAGGACCATACAATTAATCTTCTTGTTAGCAGTCCACATTTACTTTTGTCCACCTTGAATATTTGACCTCTTAAAATAATGTGATTTAAAGTAGCAAAATGTGTTTCTTTAACATTGGTTTTCTGACATATAGTAGAAGTCCAACAACTTGGAAGCCAGAAATCTGGACTTTTCGAAAACTTTCAAACTTTTTTCAATTTAGCGGGCTTTTGTGTGCACTCATGAATGCGTAAGCGCCACAGATACACTGCGGCAAAAAGTGACCACTTTATTTTTCTTTAAAACTGGTCATTTTGAAAAATGAAGCATGCTGTATTTGCTAATGAATAAAGTAATCTGCTGCTGTGTGTGTTATAGGTGATGGTGACAATTGGTACTCGAGTGATGAAGAGGAAGGTGGAAGCAGTATGAGCTACATATTAAAAACACTCCGTCAGCAATCGGCCAGGAAGCCTCAAGGGCAAGGCTCATGGGTGGGACATAACAAGAATGGTAACAGCCAAAGTGCTGCTGATCCCCGCCTGCAGAAGGAGAGGCCGTCAAGTGCAAATCGACCTGTGGACCCTCGGATTTCAAGGGACCCCAGGCTGTCTCGAAGCACTGAGAACACATTGGGAAGCTCTGGGTCTGATGCAGCTGCTGTAGAAAGCAAAACTGTAACTGCACCTAAAGCAGATGCTCTCCCTCAAACCTTGGCCAGCAGTGTAAAATCTCTTATTAATGAGGAAGAAGGGGAGAGGATTCTGAGGGACAAGACAGCAGTCATTCCTCTTGATCCGCAGCCAGGTTCCTCGCTCCGAGATCCCAGATCTCAGCTTAAACAGTTTAGCCACATCAAAATGGACATCTCCCTTGGAAAGCCTCATTTTGCTAAAAGTATCTTGTGGGGACCGGAGGATTTGATCCCCCTTCCCATTCCAAAGCCAGATCCTGTTGCCGTTCCTGTGCCCTTGCCCACGACGGACACCCGATTGAACCGTTCTCCGCAAGCTGGTCCTTCGGACCCCAGGCAGCGTACCACTGAACCGGCAGTGGAGCCCTTGCAGGCAGCACCAACCTCTACCGTCCCAGATTTGGGTCTGCTGTCCAGAATACTGAAGAGTGTTGATGTTTCAGTGACTAAGGTGACCGGGCAGAACGACAAGCCTTCTGATCCCAGGATGCGAAAGGTTCCTGCAGATCCTAGGCTGCAAAGGTCCAGTGGTGGACTCCAAGCCTCCAACTCCCAATCAGGAAAGGCCTCAGAGCTTATTGAACCCCCTGCTGGACCTGCTTTGAAGGACATTGGTGGTGGTCTTGCACCTTATGATCCCAGGTTAGTTACTGCTGCTGGTGGGCAGAACAGAGGGGGAAGTGGAGGACAGAGCAACATGCTGAGTGGCATCAGTTTGTATGATCCAAGATCTCCAAGTAATCAGAGTGGAACTATTAAAAATACAGAGTCTTCCAGTGAAGGTAACAGTCAACTGAAAGGGTTGGATGTCCTGAAAGGCATAACCAGACAAAAAGAACCGTTGTTTGTCAGAAAATCAGCATTGAATCAACTGGAAACTGAGAAATCGAGTTCAGAGACTCCGACAGACCGATACAATAGTTACAACAGACCCAGACCAAAGCCAATCACTCCGGCTGCCTCCACAACTGAGACAGGCCAAACAGGAGTACACAGCCTCCCAGTGTCATCTCTGTTTGGACTGATTCACCCACCGTTCTCTGAGGTGAAACAAGCCAGTAAATCTGGTTCAGGCAGCCCTTTTGGTGGAAATAGTCCCCTTGAGGAGAGTGAACAAGATGCCACGTCGTTGAAGGATGTTTTTAAAGGATTTGATCCTACTGCATCACCCTTTTGTCAGTGAAGGACATTAAATGCCTAATTAACCTTGTATATTTAATCTCACAGCAGGGAGCTGGACGCAGTGTCGGGCAACATTTTATCATATTCTTTAACTTTGTAATTTAATACAGTAATAACTGTGAATATGCTTTGAAACCAGGTGATTGAAACCACCGAACTGAACTTTGGTCAGCTTAGACCATTCTCTGAATCCAGTGTGATTCCAACAATTATTAGTTCTTGTCCATTCTTTCTGACCAACAAGTTGGTCTGATGAAAATGGCACGTACGGAGAGCTTGTCTGTGACAAGATGCAGAGCTCCTACCGATGGAAAAATTCTAAAAGGCAAGAATCTTTCTTGGTAGGACATTGGCTTTTGGAAATGTACATATTAGTTATATGTAGATGTGCATATTTGATCTCGAAAGTGGATGTAATACGATACAAGTTGAATGGTGTGTTTGTGTAGTGACCTTGTAATGCATTAGCGAAGTATCCTGTTCTGTGGATTCCTGAATTTACTCTTTACCATGCGGTATTCAGATGGAGAGGGCTGAGGCTGGGTTATATTGTGTTCAGGGCAATCTCTAACCTCTACATTACCAGACATCCCCATTGTGAGGCTGAAGGCCATTCAACATGTCAAGTGCAAGGCTCTAAAACTTCCTAGATTTAACCCCAAAAAAAAACTAACTCCAATGTTGAATGTTGCGAACATGTATTTTAAAACTGCACTTGTACGCACATTGCAGACTAAGGGACATAAAATGTTTTTTATCTTAAAAAATCTTTGAAAAGGGCGCTCCTGATGCCTGCTTCCTGGAATGAGCAGGCCATTGCTTTGTTTGCATTCCTAGAATGTGTCCAATTTGGACATGGATGTCTTCCAACTTACCATTGTTTTCTTAGCTCAAGAATTCCACTACCCGTGATAGAGTCCCAGATCCCTTTATACTGAAACATTTCTTCTGTGGAGAAATTGTACACAAAGTGTTGTTTTGTTTAAATACCCTTATCTGGTAAATGTATACAAAAGGCAAAGGTCAAGCTTTTAGAGTTTTAGGTCTGTTTGTACCTGCAGCTTTGGCGCTAAAGAATCAGAGACTGATGGATTAGTGTAGAATAATCCGTTGATGAAAATAAAATGTTTTTCTGTTATAAGCCTGCCGCATTTCCTGAAATTCAGGTCCGATGCACACTGACAACTTTGTCTTATTTTTGATTATATGTCATCTTTTGTACATTTGTAGGGATTGCTGTTTAAGTTAAAAATTTCAACACGACTTTTCCATTAACACAGAACTAACTTCAGTGAAAGATGTCAAATATTTTTGTACTTATTTCCTGCCAGGTGCTTGTGTGCAGGGGTGGTGGGCAGTGCAGTGAATGTACAGCTGGAACTAACTGGTGATAAACTGTAGAAACTGGGCTACCCAGCTGAATCTCAGAATTCCATTTTGCTGTGAGTATTCCAGGGGCAAATTTGTGACCAGCAGAGGCTGCTAAGTTGTTGACAGCTTGGAAATGCAATAATCGCAAAGTTCGCGATCTCATAAATATCCTGCCGTTGTCAGAAAGGTAGATTCCCAGATGTGACTGGGAAGCGAATGTGTTCGGTGCTGGAGTTGGCATTGGGTGTGTTTGTTGATCACATGACGGGGAGGCACGACAGCAGTGTAAAGGTAAAGGTTCCGTTATTGTCACGTAGAATTTAGAATGAAATTCTTTAACTTCTCTCTACCGAAAGGCAGAGAGTCGCCACTTTGTCCAGCACCCCTCACAGAAACCTACAGAACCTGGTGTTCCTAGGGGGTCTCCCCTCCAAGTACCGGCCAGGCCGGAACCTGCTTAGCTTCCGAGATCAGACAATCTCGGGCGTGTTCAGGCTATTAAAAGTGTTACAAATAGCCCAACAGAGAAAGAGTAAAATGTTGTGAATCTAGAGTCAAAGTCAGAATTTCAGGCCAAAGGGATGAGTGGTGGTCTTGTGTTGGAATCCTGTCAGGTTGATCACAAGTTGATACCATGAATTTAATAAGTACATTGATTACTGCACAATCACAATGTTTAGAACTGATGCAAGTTTCAAAGAAAAAGCAAATGATCCTACGTAGTTCAGGGAGATAAATTTTTATTTTATATATGTATATATAAAAAAACCCTGGGGTGTCCTCCTTCAGCGTAATTAATATTTATTAAACAAAGTTTAAATGATGACAATAAAATAAGATGCTCTCAATAGCAGATCGAGCAATGTCTGTGAGGAAAGTGTTCGACACTGAATGTGGGATACTGGTAGTGGTTTGCTAAGGTCAAGCAACAACACGGCGTACTAGTGTATTCATTATTAACTGTTAATTATATTTACAATCACCATGACTTTGAAGGTTTAATATTGTAGTCTAATCTTGAGATTCATGAAATGTTCAGGAAATGTGGACACACTAAATAACTTTAGAATCTGTTCTACTTCTAAGGTACTTGTTCATAGATGGCGTCCTTTTTCATGAGGCGTATTGATCCATTTGTGCAAATTGCCAACAAACTATTCCTTTCCTCCATTTCATAAAGGCAGAGACATGTTTGAGATCATCTGTAACCTTAACCACAGAGCATACGGGGAACGGTCTCGGGCTGGCATTTAGTAAACACGTTGTATTAGCTTTCTTTCCAGGTGAGATAGGCTAAACTATGAAATATTCCTCAGGGTTGTTGAATGAAAGGGCAGTACAGACACGCCCTTACAGCAGGCAGCAATCAGGACCGGGGTTCGAATCCCGCGCTGTCTGTAAGGACTGCGTGGGTTTTCCCCGCGAGCTCCAGTTTCCTCCCCACCTTCAAAACGTACCAGGACGTAGGTTAATTGGGTATAAATGGGGTGGCACGGAGTCATGGGCTGAAATGGCTTGTTACTGTGCTGTATGTCTAAATTTCTAAATTTAAGAAAGCCATAAATTATGAAGCTTAATTATATTAACTTTGAACCTTTCTCTTTTAAAAATTTATCTTTCTCATTTATGAAAGGTTCTCCAAGAAAATGTGTTTGAAAAGATTTAGTGATGAATCCTGTTCTTTGCAGATATAACAATTTTACAATCACCTTATGCCAATTTATTGAAATGGGTCTCCAGATAAATGACCATATCCGACCATATTAAATAGGAATTTTTAGATTTTCAGGACCTTGGTGGACATTCCTTTTTGTGAAACATGAAAGTGGCAGATGCTGGAATCTTGAGTAGATGAAGAACTGCTGGAGGTCAGATGGCATCCATGGGCAGAAATGGTCAGCCAACGTTTTGAGTCAAACCCTTCATCAACTATCCCTTTTTCTGGGCTTTATGAATACACGACCTGAAGGAAGGACAACAGAAATGGGTGTAGAGAGGATATTTGCTATTGGCTAGTTTCGCCAACGTGTCCAGAAGTCCAATTGGAATCTATTCAAATCAAATGAAATAGGGCATATTAACAGTGTGAAAAAGTTTAATTTGTGGGTTGAGCTGATTGCTTTGACCAAACTTATGATGTCTGAAATCCCAAGATGCAGATGGCTCCATGTCATAGCTAAGTGTGCATTATTCGTGCTGTGCTAAAATGTTGGAGTGTGGATAATTGAGGCACGTTCATTCATTTCACTGAACTAATGTGGAATGGATCTAATCCATGTCATAATATCAGACAATATGCCGATCGCATATTTTGTGATTTGACCCAGGGTTCTGCATTGATTGATTGCCAAAGGGAGAAAATAAATCCTACCGAGGGGAGGTTGAATTGAAATATGCAATCTTAAAAATTAGGCTGTAATGTACAGGAAGGCTATTCTTTGCACAGATAGAGTATTACTTTAAACGCCTTTAGAATGTACCATCTCGATTAATGTTAGTGTCTGTTTTACCAGCTGAAAGTACATGAGCATGGGTGGATAGGGAGGTGGGAGGGAAATAGATGGTCAGACTGTAAATGTTGCCAATGTATTTTAAGTAATTTATTCTTGGATTGCAATTATTCAGGAAATTTGAGATTGGGAAGGAATGATGTGTCATCTCAGACCTGTTTTGCCTGAAATGTTTAAACTATTTCAGCGAATACTCCACCCCTCCATCAATGTAAGTAAGTGGTCTTGTTAATGTAATGTTTTAAAATAACACTATACAGGATTATAATACCTGAAACGCAATATATCAATGTTCATTAAACACGATTTTATAACAAATTGAACTTGCAATGTGCAGTTGGATGCATTTAAGTATTATGGCATGTCATTTTCGAATATAACCATATAACCACTTACAGCACAGAACAGGCCAGTTCGGCCCTACTAGTCCATGCCGTAGCAAATCCCCACCCTCCTAGTCCCACTGACCAGCACCCGGTCCATACCCCTCTAGTCCCCTCCTATCCATGTAACGATCCAGTCTTTCCTTAAATGTAACCAATGATCCCGCCTCGACCACGTCTGCCAGAAGCTCATTTCACATCCCCACCACCCTCTGCGTAAAGAAATTTCCCCTCATGTTCCCCTTATAATTTTCCCCCTTCAATCTTAAACCATGCCCTCTAGTTTGAATCTCCCCCCACTCTTAATTGAAAAAGCCTATCCACATTTACTCTGTCTGTCCCTTTTAAAATCTTAAACACATCTATCAAGTCCCCTCTCAATCTTCTACGCTCCAGAGAAAAAAGCCCCAGTCTGCACAACCTTTCCCTGTAACTCAGACCCTGAAATCCTGTCAACATTCTCGTGAAATTGAATTAGAAATCTTTGCATTGATCCACGTTCTTCCTTTGTGGATTGAATTGGTCCTGATTTGAATTGATTAGATCTTCTTTGAACATACTGGATTCTTTATTGTGGATCAGACATTTATTGGATTCATTTGAAGCATTATGGGTTTTAATGATTTATTTAAGTCACATACAGAATTAGGCACATATTTTCTCGACCAAATATAATCATACATAATACCTTTGTTAATTCCAAGTTCTCGTCGTGTCTTGAGTCGCAAGGAAACACAAAGTGACGCACGCTAATGGCAGCTCAATCTTCCCAGACAGGTACACAATGTACTGTCGAATGTTGCCCCATACTGGGTCCAGCTTCTTCCCAGCTACCACAAACCTATTGTCCTTGTATGTGTAAAAAAAATCAGTCTTTGTATTTAACTGTCATTGAAATGAATGTATTAATTAGTGATTTTTTTTTAAAAAAAGGTTTTTTGAGGGAGGGGCAGGCAGACGAACAGAGTACAAATGTGTCGCTGTGCATCCTTCAGGATCAAAATCACGTCTTTTGTGATAGGTAGATTGTGATGTCATGTAATCTTTCCATCACCTTTTTAACTATCAGCTAATAAAAAAAAAAAGTATTGCTATTTTATTCTCAGTGATGGGTGCTTGGTAATGGTCTCTTTGAGGTAGGAATTGACTGCAGAGCAGGTAAGGTCGTGAGGACATCTTCAGCCGCTCTTCCGCGACCACCGCCAGTAAGTGTGTCGACTTTTTCATGAGGGCAGGATCGGGTCCTGTCATGTGCAGCACACAAACTCAGCAAGCAACGCAGCTTCAGTAAAAGGTAGTTTATTTGGGTCTGAGCCCTCTTCCGGCAGGAAGGGGGAGGAACACAGCCGAACAAGTCCTGTCATGATATTTTTCATGCCCGCTAGCTTCTTGACCACAAAATCTGAACTTTGATGCAGAATACGCAGCTCACATGCAAAAGATTGAGACTTCAGAACAATATTGTCATCCAAGGTCTTTACGAGACGGATTAATCACGTCTCAGAGACATTGCTGGAAAGATAGAAGTGCATTGGGCGATGGATAAGAATTTCTTTCAGCCCGGATTAAAGTGTTGGGGAACGTCAGTGGGATGAGTCTGGCGTGGGGGAACGGGTGGAAATGCTGATGCTCTTAGGGCAATGAAGTGTCTAAATAATGGAGATATCTATTCCCCACCACTGAGCACAAAGATTGTTTTTTCTTAGCCAGGATTTCTTAGTGCTGCCTTCAAATCATATTGCCTACAAGTTTATTTTTGTAAATTTAGAATTAAATGTGACCAAAACTGAAATGAATATATAAAATGCTTATTAAGTAAACTTTAAAAAAAAAATTAGGGGGAGGGCATGCAGAAAACTATATATAGAATGTGTTGGTTTTCAATAGAATGTTTCTTGCCCCATTCCACATTTTCTTTCTAAGATACGGCTTATTCAGTCAACGCACCAACCATTTTGAAAGCCAGCATAACAGCAAACAGTCCAATCCCTTCCATTCCAAAAGCAGATTGATACTCAGTATTTTGTTGTTGAAGATGATAAAATTTGAGGAACGAGGCCATTGCAGGTTATGGGGAGCAGCTGTGGAAGTCCACGCCAGATTAGTAATGGTCGTAGTGAATGGGGGAACCAGAGGGCTCCTATTTCTGCCAATTTATGAATTCTGCAATTCCATTGTTTGTCTGGAAAGTATTTAAGCCATTTGTGCAAAGTGCAATTTTTTAAAAATAATCTGGCCATGCACAAAGTTACCAGAATTGTAGACCTGTATCCCCCCCCCCCCCCCCCCCCCCCTTGACCTTTTGAGGATATGGGATGAACACCTCATTCAGCCCAGAGGGGCTTTTTAAATTTAAACACAGGCCGTTCTGGCCCAGGAGCCTGTGCAGCCCAAATACCCCAATTCACCTTCAGTCTCTCTGTTGTGAAGGTGGGAGGAAATCCCATGCAGACATGGGGAGAATGGTCCATCTCACAAACAAGACCGTACCAGATTTGAACCCTTGTCACTGGTCCTGTGATAGCATTGTGCTGCCGTATCTGTGCTGCCCATGTACAGCCAGGAAACAATACTTGGGCAGAAAGTTAAAAAGATGATCTTGAGAAGTTTTATTCAAGAACTGTGACTTGGAAATAAACTTTGACCTGGCTCTGTTCATTACTAAGTGTCTGTCTCCCATTTGGTAATCTGCCCGAGCTGTAATTCATTATTGAGATTAGTGGAACCATTCGAGGTAAAGGGGAGCTGCTTGTTTTTAATTCATTGCTGTTAAACCCTTAACTACTAATTTTGTCCAAGAAGAGGACATTTTAGCAGATTTTGACTGTCCAAATACCCAGTGGAAAGATGGGTTGTTTGGTTTCCCCTTTCAGAAGAGAGCTATTTTGTTTGGATCAGAGCTGTAGCAAACCAAACAAGTTGTGGAGGCTTCAACTCAAATGGAGTATGGAGGCTCCCAATGGGAAAAGTAGTTTGGATAAAGACAAGCAAACTATGTCAGGAAGGGACAGAGAACAAACAAAAAGATGAACTAAAGAGGACAGAAAAGTGGAAATAAAATAAATACGGCCTTAGAACAAAAGAGTGCCAAGGTATGTTAAAATGACAAATGTAAAAGTGCTGAATTGGAATGCAGGCATTAAGGAAGGCAAATTTACAAAGCAAATAGATGTAAATTGAGGAGATAATTATAAGAACTTGGCTCATTGCTGAACAAGGCTGGGAGCCCAATTCCCAACAACAAGGACTGGTGTAAGGGCAAAGGAAGTTTCAAGATGTTGTTAGCAAAAAATGAAATCAGAACAGAAGTGAGAAAGGATATTGGCTCAGAAGCTCAAGATGGAGGATCATTCTGGGTGGAACAAAAGCTGCTTTCAGGTGCTCGGACACAGATAATGCACTGGCAGACACGGCTGGGGGAGTGCAGCTGGGATGTTCAGGTGACTGCGGAGAAGGCGCCTTTCTGTCACCTGAACGTGCCGGCTGAAGGAGAGCCGCAACCGAGCGAACGCCAGCTCCTGTGGACTGTGGCCGTAGTCCCACTGCTGCTTTCAGGTGCATCGGGGGATTCTCGGAGCTGGAGATTATACCTACAGGAGGAGGATTAGGTAAGTCCTCCTCCTGGCCGGGTCCTCCGCTTTCAGATGGCCACCCGACAGCCGCATTGGGGTAGAATAGGCGGCTTTACAGTCGGGTATTCTGGCCACCTGAAAGTGCCTTAAGTTGCAAGAAGGAGAAAACATTAGTGGGACTTGTCCAGGGGCATCCATACAGCAGTAATACAGAGGACAGCATCAAACAGAACATTAGATGTGCATGAAATATGGGTTCTTGCGGGTGTCCAATCTAAATATAAATAACTGCACAAAATGAATTCTTAGAGTTACACGTTTTATTTTTAAACCAGTAAGTTGAGAAGCCAATTTAGGAACAGGCCGTCATTGACTGAATGTTGTGCATTGAGATGGATTGTGTGAGGTCCTTTATGACAGCAAAGCAAATATTATTCCAAAACTTGCGTCCTAAGTCTCATTTGAAAAGCAAAAGGTGTAAAGATGAAGCTGGCCATGATCGGGGAATTTCATTGCAAGATGTAATGGTGGACAGGCAGGGCCATACATTTAAGGAACAAATGTGGGAACTGCATCAATTAATATTCCTTTAAAGTACAAAAGGTGAAGCAAGTGCCTTACTGCTCACACCCTCTTCACTCTGCTACCACTGGATGAGAAAGGAACAGGAGCCTGAAGTGAGCACCCATCAGCGCCAGGACAACTACTTCACCACTGCCATCAGATTCCTGAATGATCAATAAACCCACAACAACTGTCAATCTTTGACCTTTATCTTGCACTATTCTTGTTTATTTTGTACGGTGGTTTATATAAAAGTTTGGACTGTGACGCTGCCGCAGAACACCGAATTTTGTGACATGTTCGTGACATCGTGAGACCATAGCTTAGGCAACTGCTTTGCTGAAGACCTGCGCTCTCTCTGTCAGTCCAACCCAAACTGGAACTCCCGGGCATGGTTGGCACAACACAGTTACAGCCATCGGGCTTCAAATCCAGCATGGCACGTATGCTGTCCCATGCCTGCAGCAAAAAGGAATCTCATACACGCACTCTGGCAGTAAATCTGCAATCGACAAATCTGGGAGCATCAGTGGAAAGAGAAAAGGTCAACATTTGTCCTCCGGTTTCCTCCCACCCTCCAAAACGAACCGGGGGAACATTCGGGTGTAATTGGGTGGGCAAGGGCTTGTGAGCCGAAAGGGCCTGTTTCCCTGATTCTGGGCTTGGGAGGGAAGTGGCGCCATCATGTGGAGTTTGTGAATCATGGCAGAATTTGAAGATAATTGAGCTACAAGGTTAGAAAGGAGCAGCATCCAAGGCTTCTTCCAGTGATATTGAACCGATTCGTCAGCTGAAAGAGAAGCCCCAGGATGAACCAGCAGGTTTGTCAGGGGAAGGTGGTTGCTTCTCATTTTAACCTTAATGCCATATTTCTATTCCTGAACTCTAAGGAAGGATTTGCACTTGTTTCCCAGCCACTGTGTCACTCACAGGGGAAGAACATCGACTCATCAGCAAAAAAGCCTCCAGTGCTTGAATCAGTTCATGCCTCGGAGTAAGGTCCGGGCTTCGAGCGTCACAAGCGGTCAAGCGAGAGCCGATCTCCAGGTACGGCGACGAGGCAACGGCAGTGTGAGCAGAGAAAGGAAGGAGCTGCCCACCTCTCAGGTGGTTGCGGAGGATCCCACAGTCACTCTTCCAAAACAAAGGACTCCCTCACGTCCTGGACATTGATCCCTCACCAGCACCAGGCATCTGATTGTTTGTTGGCTCTCACTCAATTCAACTGGGGGTGGGGTCCCTTCAACAATAAAACCCCCAAATGTTGACCTTTTCTCTTTCCACTGATGCTCCCAGATTTGTCGATTGCAGATTTACTGTCAGAGTGAGTTATATGAGATTCCTTTTTGCTGCAGGCATGGCAGAATTGCCACTAATGGGCTGCGCAAAAAAAAAGCACAGCGTAAAACATGTCAACAAACTGCAAGACAGAGAACAAAAAGAAAATCAATGAAGTGCACAAGCCAGAGTCCTTAAATGAGCCCCTGATTGAGTTGGTGGTTGAGGAGTCTGATGGAGGGGGGGGGGGGGGGGGGCAGCTGTTCCTGAACCTGGTGGGTGCGAGTCTTTGGCCCCTGCACCTCTCTCTCCCGATGGCAGCAGCGAGAACAGAGCGTGTGGATCCTTGATGATGTCGACCATTTTCTGTTTTATTTCAGATTTCCAGCAACTAGTTATTTTTATCTTCTAAAAGATTTGAATGAGTGGGGGGGGGGGGGGGGTTGTATATTTATATGGGTCTGGGACAATTTTATCAGACTTCATTTTCATTTCACAACTACCCAATATTTGAATTGTGGGTTGGTGAACACTTACAAAAATGATTGAAGACAAGTTTGTAAATTACTGGACAAACCAGACTGTTCTCCAGAAATCAGTGCTAACCTCCAAGCTCTGCACAATAACAAAAGGTTGGCTTCCTGAAAAAATAATTGGGGATTACGATAGACCACTTCAAGCTGAACAAGAAGATTATTTCAGATTTGCTGTTTCACATAGAACTTTCATTGAATTTAGCATTTGTTTAGCTATCAAACTGTTTGAGACGAATTGGAATCCTGAAATTTGCTCATGTCTGGGAGGGACAGAGGTCAGTGGTGAATTGTTACGTCCAACGAGAGCCAAACAAAACTGGTTCTTCTGCCCCAATCCCATCCTATACATCCCAATCGATTGACTTTCTGGAAGATTTCCTTCCTATTTCCTTAGGAACTTCACTCAGTCCCCATCCCCTTTTGCTTCCTCCTACCTTGATAAAGGACTCAAGCATGAAATGTCAGTTCTGTATTTTTACCGTTGCTATATAAAGGATATTGTTTGACCTGCTGAGTTGTTCCAGCATCGTGCATTTTTACCCCATCCCTGATTTGTATTTTGTGTCTCTCCCACCCTTCAATTGGAGGAAGGCTTCTGCTGCTGTACTTCTTTTTGAACTGGCCACCTCAATCCTTTTGACTGGTCCCCATTTGAGAAGAGTGCTCATTGGTACCCACTTCATCAAAATTGCAACCTCTGAAATTTTACTGGACAGATCTACATGTCCAATAGTATGTGGAAGGAAACTAATCCCCAAGATACGACACTCCTTGATGAAGCAGTCACAGAACGATTATTATACTTCATTTAGGCCTGGCTTTCACATTCTGGTTGGATGGATTCCTGAAGGCTGATCACAAGATGTCCTACCTACCTCCTGCTCCTCCTTCCTGTTATGTGAAAAGCAGAATGTCACTGAGTTCTCCAAATGGCTTTCTTTCTTGCAAGAGGTCAAGTTACTGACTCCATTTTAAGG
Organism: Narcine bancroftii; assembly: GCF_036971445.1. NCBI lineage: Eukaryota > Metazoa > Chordata > Chondrichthyes > Torpediniformes > Narcinidae > Narcine > Narcine bancroftii. The sequence continues at coordinate 84,999,546 of NC_091481.1, forward strand.
TAATGTGTCTATTCCTAGACATGGGTCCAAATACTCCATAGAAGGAAGGCTGAAAAAAATGTATTTAGCGCCGCATTTCCTCTCGTCGACAGAATAGAAACACAGCAAATGCAGTGGCCGTTCAGACCATTGTTCCGGTTGTCGAGTCGATGACTTAATTGTGACTTTGGACTAAAAATAAACCACATCTCAGAGCTGCGTAAAAACCATCAGATGGTCCAGCTTGCATATTGGAACAAGCTGCTTTAATTTGATGCAACATTCTTAATGATTTTGAGAATTTTTAGTCTGAAATAGTCAAGTTTAAAAAAAACTGACTAAAAATACTGACATCCCACCGTGTTATCTGCTTCCGTTTGGAACCGTGAATATTTCTTATTTCTCTGGCACAAGCATATTTATTGCATGACAGGGTAGTTCTTACACGAATTCAAGGATTGAGAGGGACAGAGGGGTTTCTCTGTGTGAGAAATGAAAGGATGAATTCAGGGTGTTTTAAGAAATCTCTCATTTATAAAATCCAAAAGTACCATTTGGTTTTATTTTTAATTGTTAGGCTTTGCTGCAGGAAGATTTGTGCTGCTGGCAGCTCCTGCTCTCCAAAAGAGTCGGTCCCTGGCTCTGTTGGGCTCAGATATTGTCCGCTCAGTAATGTGCGTCTGTGGCCTCACCAGCTTCATCCTGGAGGCAGGAAGGAAAGATGAATGTCAATGGTTGCTCTCATTGTACTACAAGGGAAAGAGATCTGAATTTTCATTTCACCTGCTGCCATCTTATTACTGGGTACGGTGAAAGTGAAGGGAGGCGTTTAAGGGAGATATCAAGGGCAAGGTTTTTTAAAATATATACACAGTTGTGGGTACCTGGAATGCCTTGTCAGGAGTGGTGGTGGAGGCTGGAACATTAGGGGTATATGAGAGACTCTTTAGCATGATGGAAGGAAAATAGAGGCTTACGAGTAGGAAGGGTTTAGTTTTTTTTCGGGAGGAATATGTAGGTCGGCACAAGATCAAGGGCCTGTACTGTGCAGTAATGTTTTATGTGAAGGAATGTGCTAAATGGGGCATGAACAACTCTAATAAAGATAAATGAATAAGTGTTGTAGAGTGAATGATCATCTTTGGGACCATATACAACAAGAGTCAGTAACCCGGCTGGATTTGTTGGTGATGGAAGAGCAGGAGGGGATAATGCTGACATTGATAAGATTGAGGGTTTGCCCGGAAAGTGGCAATTCCAAACACGTGCACCTCTTGATGGGCAAAAAGAACCAAAACCATTTTGGCATCAAATTATAATCACACAAACAGGTCCTGGCCCAGAGTCTGTGCCAACCATCAAACACCCAACGACGCCAATATAATTTTTACTGAGACTGCCCCAAAGTGCTTTGCAAGGCATTATGCAACAACATTCGACACCGAGCCACAGAGAAGGTGCCTGACCAGGCTTGGTCAAAGAGATGATAGAGGCAGGCATGTTTGGGTCATGAATTCCAGAGACTTGGTCCAAGAGAAGCAAAAGCAAGGATTGATAATGGAGCACCGAAAACAGACTGTGCAATGGTGTCAAGAATAGAGGAATAAAACAGTGGGGTTTACTCTAAAACCTGGCCTCCACTTAGTGTCCATCCACATTTATTGAACCAGTGTCATCATGTGATCTCCAAGTTTCACCTGAGCGTTGTCGCTGTCCATGGCTCCCGTTTTCACGATATCAGGCGCACCCAGGCTGCACTCATTTCTGTAGGTGATGTGGTAACTGTGCAAATACAGAAGCTGTAATTATGGTGGTGAAATAGTAAGATAACAGTTTCAGGGACCAAACAATAAGTTTATTTTGGGCTGCAACAACTGGGAATGAAATCAATCACTCCTATTGGTCAGCCTGCCTACGTGTCACTCTTTCTTGCTGCCCTCCATGTTTGCAGGGAAACCAGTAGATAATGATTCTCCTCTTGTAACAGACTGGAGACCTACTCCAACTCTCCTCAAGGTAATGGGCTCTGCTTTTTACTGCAGGCACTACCTATTGCTGCACACAGTTCCATGGGTGTTGAAAAGTTTTCAGACCCAGCACTTAAATTTCTACATGTTAAAAATTTAGACATACAGCCATTTTGGCCCACAAGTCCACGTCACCCAAAGGACACCCAATTAACCTCCACTCATGGTATGCTTTGAACAATGGGAGGAAACCAGAGCCCCCAGGGAAAATCCACCTAGACACGGGAGAACATACAAACTCCTTACACTCAGCACGGGATTCGAACCCCAGTCCCAATGGCTGTAAAGGTGTTGTGCCAACGCCATTTGAACTTCAAGAACTTTGATGATTCTTTTTGTGGTGAAGTGAGCAATTCTGGTTTAACATGACATTAGGGAAATAGTTTGCAAACCTGTTATTGTCTTTTCTTGAGGTTGTAAATAGCAGTATGGTTCAGTGGGGATTTAATAGATGTGGTGCATTTGAACTCCAGGCTTGAACGAAAGCAAACAAAATTCGAGTATGTGAGCTTGAAAATAATGCACTGACATGGACTGAGTGGTTAACAGGAATGAATGGGTTATCTTCTTACGGGAGGCCGTGACCAATGAGATGCTGGAGTTGCTTCATCTGTAACCAATGATCTGGATGAGGGGATCAAGTGTAATGTATCCAGGTTTGCTGATGTACTCAATTGGGTTGCAGTATGGGCTGCAACAAGATTCAAGGGGAAACGGACAGGTTAAGTGCCCGTGGCAGATAGAATATAATATGGAAAACAGTAAAATGTTTTTAAGCAGTGAAAGTAAAAAAGGACATTGGTGAGGCCACATTTGGAGTATTGTGTGCAGTTCGGTCATCTAAAGAAGGCAGAGAAGATTTACTAGGATGTTGCCCGGAACTGAGTTACAGGGAAAGGTTAAACAGGTTAGGACTTTATTCCCTGGAATGTAGAAGAAGGAGGGGAGATTTGATAGAGATCTTTAAAATTGAGGGGTAGATGAGATACAAACCAGAGAACATGGGTTAAAGGGGAAAAGATTCGGGAAACATGAGGGGGAACTTCTTCACACAGTATGGTGGGAGTGTGGAACGAGCTGCCAGCTGAGGTGGCTCAATTTTAACATTTAAGAAGAATTTGGACAGGTACATGGATGGGAGGGGTATGGAGGGCTATGGACTGGGTGCAGGTCAGTGGGACTCGGCAAAAAAAGTAGTTCAGCACAGACTAGAAGGGCCAAAAGACCCTGTTTCTGTGCTGTAGTGTCCTATGGAGATAGACAAAATTTGTAAGGATTGGAGGACAGGACACTGTGGAGTGGAAGATGAGGCCTAGGACAGACAAGGCCCGATTATATATTTTTTATTTTAAACTAAGACATACAGCACAGATGTGAAACTGGAGCACCTGTAGGAAGCCCATGCAGACTCGGGGAGGGGGGGGATGTACAAACTCCTTACAGTCAGTACTGGATTCGAACCAGAGTTTCTGGTGCTGTAACAACATTGCCAATACCGCTACACTAACCGTGCTGTAAAGAATGGTGGGTAAGCTAGAGTGGGCTATTTTCTTGAATTGATTAGCCAGGCTCAGACCTACTCCGTGTCCCTCCTCCCAACCAAACACGTGGCTTAGCCAGAATCAACCAGAAATTGAATCCAGGACTGAATGGCACATGCTTCTGGATATACTTGGAGGAGCACAAGTTGTGGCTCATTATACTTTGGCAAAAAAGAGCAAAATACTGGAGGAACTCAGCAGGTCGGGGAACATCCAAGGAGGAGAATGGACTGTTGATTTTTTGGTTGAAATCCTGTGTCAGGTGTATCAAAGTAAAGGGAAGACGGGCAATACTCCCTCCCCTAACTCGGTTCTGAAGCAGAATTTTAACCCAAAATGTCAATTGTCCATTTCCATGACACACTGGGTTCCTCCAGCAGTTTAATTCTTGCTCCAGATTCCAGTAGTCTCTTTGTTACACTTTTGAATTTATGATGAGCTCACCCATCAATGAATTCAACCATCAGATTAGCTTCATCCAATGCCTTCTTATCCTGTAATAAGAAAGGGAAATCAAAATCGACATTTGACGATTTAGTTTAGAAACCGCCCTTCTAGCCCATGCGTCTGCACTGCCCAGTTACACCCTTGTGACTGATTAACCTACTGGAACGTGAACAGGTGGAGAAAGAAGTGGTTGGAGGTCGTGGGGGAGAATGTCCCCCAAAGGTGGTTAGTGACTCTGGGAAAATTGGGCTGATATTTTGCATTGGGGTCACGGTAGGATGTATCGGAGAAAGTGTTGCCCTGCCAACAAGAGGGATGTGGTTTACCAATGCCGGGGTCAGTCAATGAACGATGCAGGTGTGGGTGATATACTCTGTAATCTTGGAACAAGGTGGAGGTAGGTTCCGTTAAGTCTTGTACTGACAGAACCTAGTATCACCAGATGTGTTTTTCGGTCATGAATCTGTAACCCTGCTTCTCTATACATAGTGCCAGACCTGCTAATATTTCCAATTTCTGTTTTATTCCAGTTTGCCAGAATATGCAGTATTTTGCTTCATTATTAGTTTATTGTAAGATCGTATTGGGAAATGAAATCCTGAAACAAGTACCTTGGATCATGGTAACATGTGACAGTAAATGCGAAGTACATACAAAAGCAAGAACAGCATTTATAGAAATGATAAACATCCTAATAGCATCTGACGTCTGCCTTGGAACTCTCAGCTGCTACATTCTTCCTATATTGATGTCTGGCTGCAAGTCATGGACCATCACAAATGGAATGGAAAAAAGAATCAATGCAGCAGAGATGTGGCTTCTCAGAAGAATGCAATGCAGATCATAAACGGAGAGGAAAACAAACAAAGTTCCACAAAGAACAAAAACAAAACATTACTTAAAAGAATCAAAATTCTTTGGGCATATCACAAAAGAGATACATTAGAACATTTAGTTACAACTGGAAAGCTAGAAGGAAAAAGCAGTAGTGGCAGACAGAGTTAAATGATGGATAGATTAACATCATGGTTAAACGGGAGCAACAACTACAATTCAGAGGGCCAGAGACCGTGATGGATGGACAGACATGATCGCCCACACTGAATGACTATACAAAGGTACAATGACCCTTGATTTTTAACCCAGTTTTGCCGATCTGTCAGTCACTCTTCCAAAGACCTTTTCCATATCTAAGTGCATAGAAGAGTCGCAGTAGGAAGAGTGGAATTTGAGAGTAAAGGAGGTAATAATGGAGCTGTTCCTGTTGTATGTCATTTCTAGTTAACTCCCACAAAAGTGAAAGTTCTGGGGAAATCTTAAAATCCCCAAATTCAAAATTAATCCAAAACTTTCTCTATAAAGTGGAAATGAAAACAAAGGAAAGAATTGGAGCAGTTAATGAGATGTGAAGAATACCAAATGTTTTGTGGAGGCAAACTAATAAATGACTTGTTTAGTACTGTTGCATTGTGAATATAAACTATGGAATGATTTATATTGATGTGAATTCTGCAGTGACCGGTTGCAAGTACTGAGTCATGGAATTTTAACCAGGGGACCACAAAAAAGTAATTAACCCATATTTTGTGTAAACACAAAGAAATGATTTGATTTTATTTTACCTGTTCTTTGTTTCTGTCCTCTTTGTCTGTGATGTCAGATGAATCCGTGAGGGAGATGGTGTCAGGCAGAACATCAAAACTGTGGAAACAAAGAACGTTACAGGCAGATGCTTCGCTAACCTATTCTACAATCTAAACCTTCCCCACCTTACACCATCACCTGCTATTTTTCATGCATCCATGTGCCTATCCCTATTGTACCAGCCTCCACCACCATCACCCGGGCCACACATTCCAGGAACCTACCACTTACCTCTGATTTCTCCCCTAAACTCTCCTCCCCTTGCCCTACACGGATGTCCTATAAGTTCACCCCACAAAAAAAGTCCAGGCTGTCCACCCTATCTATGCCTCTCATAGTCCTGTACACCTCAATTAAGTCACCTCTTATCCCTCTTCACTCCAAAGACAAAGGTCTGTTAACCTTGCCTCTAAGACATGTGCTCCAATCGTGGCAACACCCTGGTCAATCTCCTCTGCACTCTCTCCAGAGCTTCCGCATCCTTACAGAACTGAACGTGAAAAGGTCCTGCATTTCTAATTCATACAAGTCATTCCTCTTTCCTGTTTGTTCACACTGACACTGCTGCTTGCTGGGATGCAATTGTATGAGCATTTCTGGAGCTCATTCCACTGATCATTTGACTGGGGGAAAGCAGCAAAAGTTTGATAGACAAGTACCAACCTGTCCTCTGTGATAGTCCAGATTCTATCACCAATGTGTATATGTACATATGTACAGATGGTCGTGTAGGATGACTGTGATTGGCTGAGAGTGTAGCCACACCTACTGGCAGGTCTTAAAGGATTGCTCCTAGCCAGACCAGGTCATTCTGGACTGGTCGACCTACATGTGATATGCTCCAATCTTCTAGTTAATAAAAGCCTTGGTTTGGATCAAAGCCTTGGTCTTTCGACGCGCATTACACCCTCCACTTGTGCTGAGTAAAAACACAACGCTGGAGAAACTCATCAGCTCAAACAGTGTACTTTACCTGTGCTCTATAAAGACACATGACTAACATTCTCTGTTGTATCTGTTAACATGACGAGGTCTCCACTTGCCTCCATTTATGCTTTCTGATACTGGAAAATAATCAAGGATGGAAAGTCTAACCTGATATTTCTCTATGATATCAAAGCAATGGCATTGATAGGAACCCAGCTGAGAGCAGTAATTCAACACGAGTCAGAGTCGAGGTAAATGATATTCTCAATTTATAATGTGACAAAAAGTGCTCTTTTTGTTTTTCAGAAATCATTTCCTGAAGAAGCTGTAGGATTTTGTTTAAAAACACGACGCTGGAGAAACTCAGCAGGTCAAACAGAGCAAAGAGAAAGATACAGAACCAACATTTTGGGCTTGAGCCCTTCAACAAGGTATGAACAAAATGTCGGCAGGCACCCAAACAAAATGGGGAGAGGGGCAGGGGGAGGAGCGTGGTCCCACAGGCAGGAGGTGATGCGTGGATAAGGAAGGGATGGCAAAACAGCAAATGGGAGGGGTGGGGGGAAAGAGCTGGAGAAAAGACAGAGAGAATGGGATGAGAGGGAGAACGGGGAGTGGTCTAGCAGAAACCAGAGAAGTCGATGTTAATGCCATCTGGTTGGAGTGCCCAGATGGAAAATTAGGTGTTGCTCCTCCAATTTACAGGTGGTCTTAGTTTGGCAGTGCACGAGGTCATGGACAGAAGTGAACATGGGAGTGGGGCGCAGAACTGAAAGGTTGGCCACTGGGAGATCCCTGTCACTGATGTGAACAGAGCGAAGGAGCTCAGCGAAGTGATCTCCCAGTTTGCACGCCCAGTCTCTCAATGTAGAAGAGACCACATCAGGAGCACTGGATGCAGTAGATGACTCCTGCAGATTCACAAGTGAAGTGTTGCTTCACTTGGAGGGACTGTTTAGTGGCTCTAGAATTCTGTGATTACATGTAGAGATTATCAATAGTGTAAAGACAAAGTTTCCAAAAAACATGAAGAGTGCAGATCTGTCAGGTGTTCAAATGAGGGCAACTTCTCAATCATGTTCTGACTGCCCCACCTCTGGATGGCATCAACTTTAACCAAGACTTGCAAAAATAGAAATATTGCCTACACAAGCCTGATCCCCGTCGTAATAAATCTAAAGAATGGAGTGAATAAATAAGACCACAAGACATAGGAGCAGAAATAAGCCATTCAGCCCATTGAGTCTGAGATTGCCCCCCATTTAATCGCATTTTCCTACTCAGTACAACTGTCCAGCCTTCTCCTTTAACCTTTAACCCCCTGGATAATCAAGAACCTATCAATCTCTGCCTTAAATACACCCAATGACTTGGCCTCCACCACTTATTGACCCTTAGACCTTTCAGCTTTCTGAGTACCTTCTCCCTTGAAGTAGTATCTGATACCCTTGGACATCTGGCACACCACTAATGACTTCCACAGTGAAGCAAAATATTAAAAGCAGCACCAAAGGTCAACAAAATATACATCATGGGAGCAAAGCAGAAGGATTTTTGAGAAGACGGATGGAATTGAATGAAGGTATGTTAAATATTTAGGGTCCCATTCAGTCCACACACAAGAATATTGCGTTCTGCATTACAGAAAAAACAGCGAAGAAATACAGACTGAATGTGAGTCGCAAGAATGGAAATTACATCTACTGGGAATGATTGAAGCAATCTTGAAAGAAAAGACTTGGAGATCATCTCAAAGACATCTTTGAAATCATTAATGTTTTGGAAAAAGGCAGATGTGGAAAGAATCTTTCCAATTGTGTAGTCGAGTCTAAAATCATGGGTTATAAGTACAACTCTGCCTTTAATGAACTTGGGTCAAGGAACACAGAAGTAAACAGAAATCCAACTCAGAACTTCTGACCAGTTCTGATGCAAAACATAGGGACCCACCTGGGGAAGGGCTCCTCAGTGTTATTGTTGTAAGCTGGCCGGTTGATCACTTCAACTAAAATGTTGCTCTCACGGAGTGACTGCACGTCCTACAAGAAATAGAAATATCCCTTATCCAAATTATTAACGTATATAACAAAGAGGGTGCCAGCGCTGATCTCTGCGCCACGCCATTGGTCCATAGGCTTCCCATCACAAAATTAACCTTGTCATCATACTTCCATGACCAAACTCAGCTTGGATCCAATTTGCCAACTTGCTTTGGATCCCATGATCTCTAACCTTTGCAGTTCCCTCCCATGATCAAGATCAGACTGAAGTCCAAGTACAATACAGGTAAGGGAGCAGTGATACGTGCCCGTCAGGTTGAAGAGGATCCAGAAAGCGATGTTGCTCTCATGGAATTCTCTTGCCTGGTCGATATATATTTGCGCTGATGATGGTGTTGGTTCTGAGCTTCAATCAGCCAACAAACAAAACTCATTTCACATTCAATAAATAAGAAATTTTAATTCCACATTTTAAAATTATTTTGTTACCTGTACCTCAACTTTGTTGGTGGCCTCTGCTATTTCAGGAACAACATCAGGAGCCGAGTTTGTAATGTCAAAACTATAAAATGGAAAGGACAAGTTTAAATCTGTTGAACCCTACCGTGCTCTCTGTTCCTTCTCAGTAGATGAGATCACCCACCGCCCATTACCTGTCTGATCAGCCTGGCATGCATTACAGCCAAATGCAATCCTGCCCTAAACTAATAGTCACACAACACCATTAGTGAGGAGTGATCAGGAATGGAAATCCTCGCTTGTTTACCACAGCTAACAACCCAGCTCACAATCGTGAAATGCTAATAGTATTTAGCGGCATCCTGATCAGTATCCCTGCTAAGATCAAGTGATACAGCATAAATGTGGCATTGGACATGGGGCGCGTAACTTTTTTATTGAATTAACCATCAAACTTTTTTTAAAGAACGGAATACAATTTTCTTTCATTGGGTGCACATAATCCATCAGTCTTTGATGTAACATCATATTTCTCATTCATAAAGTGAGAGAATTAACTTTTTGGACTCCGACCATTTTTAACCTTTCATAATATCTACTCCTGACTGGGTCCATAATGAACACCAGTATGAATTAGTTGGTGCTGGGTATAACAGAGTATATGTACTTGTTGGTAGTTCCTGTAAACAGGGATACAGAGTCTAGTGGGGTTAAGACTAAAGGTGCCTTTTGACCATTGTACAATAATTTTAGTCATTTTATACTAACTTGCTTTTCCATTTACAGGACAGCTGTGGCTGTACTGTTAGTGGCTTCAGGTCCTTTGGCCTCCAACCAGCATCACAGCAGGTTCTGTTTTATGAACGGTAACCGGAGGCAGGTCCCAGTGATTTAGGCTCAGCCAGAGTGCCCCGATGCTCTCTACCAGATCAAGAGGACAGAAGTTGAACATAATCTGTAAAAGGAACTCAATGGGTAGAGCAGCATCAACAGAAGAAAAACAAAATGGCCAACGTTTCAGGCCAAAACCCTTCATTTGTCATCATCCAGTCTTGATGAGGGATTTTGGCCCAAAATGTCAACTATTCCTTTCTTCCCCCCCCCCCCCCCCACTGATGCTGCTCAGTTCCTCCAGTAGGTTGTGTTTAGCTTCAGATTCCAGCATCTGCAGTCTCCAGGTAGAATAGAATGCCTTTTCCAAGTTTCTAAACATCTCTGATCAAAACCAACATTTTGAAATCACTGAAGCTATTTAAATAGGATAATAATGATTTTTTTTTATCATTTAAACCAGATTCAAGGTGTGATTAATTCAAAATCAATTCTAATAGAGAAAAAAAGCTCTTTGGTGAAGGTTTCAACTCTGTTCAACTAATGGGGCTTCCCTGAATGTGTCAACTGTGTTGGTGTGGTGAAACTGAGGGACCAGATACAATATGCATGTACCCCCTCCTCTTAGTTCAGTGCACTGCGCAATTGTTGTGGAGTTAGTGCTGAGACATATATATATGTAGTGCCCCAAAAACCACCATTCTGCCATCATTGCAATTGTATAGGAAAATCACTAATTAATTGTGAATAAGCTCTACATCAGGGGTGGCCAAACGTTACATTCTTTGACATGTAACGTGCGGCTCGCGGCAATACCTTACATGCCATTGTGGGTGTGGCTTGCGATCGTGGCTCTCAAACATCTGAAGTTTATGGTATGCGGCTCTTACTTTAAGCAAGTTTGGCCACCCCTGCTCTGTATCCAGGCATGGGCTGAGGGGTGTATCCCTTTGCCGTTCCATGCTATGTTGTACAATGAGGTTCAGCTGATTCCATGGTAGAATCACTGCAGGAGTCTAAACTGTGGAGATTAGAATAACTGTATTAACATTCGTAAAACCAATTATAACTTTATATTGTCAACGTTGACAACAGATGTTGGCAGGAATTAATATGTAGAGGTAATACCGTCTGGTTCTGTGAGGTCAAACATCTGAACCCATATATATGGCAAATTTAGGAGTGGAAGAAGACAATGTATCTCATCCTCCAAATACTAAGAGTGGGAAGATTGGAAATAGGTTAAGAATCAAAGTTGGAATTTTCCTCTGTCTGTAACTTGCATGGACAGCATAACATTTGACCCTCCTGTGATTTGAATTTACTCTAATCTTGCCTGTTAATGAGTTCAACGAACACACCAGCCTCATCTTCTATCTCCTGCAAGAGATGGAAGTCACACTTAGCAGTAAATATTTGACTTTTTTTTGTTTTGGTTTGCTTAACTTTTAATCTAGTTCTGGTCTGTGTGGCAGTAGTACAGTCCAAACTGAGATTTACATAATATGCCTTGGTTCCACACACCTCAGCAAAGTTGGTATTGCTGGGTCAACTAGTTTTGAATGATCTGCTGATCCCATCTTTCTTTCTCAGTTGGAATCATCTCGTTTGCTGAGATGAAAATTCTTCCACCTATCACGAGTTCCACTTGGGGAATGATTGCTGGCCAGAACAAATTATCTCAATCTGCTTTGCAATTACATTGGCCAGGAATATCATATACTTCACGAACAGCATGGGTTTGAGGGCTGAAGGAACTGTTTCCATTATTTAAAGACATAGCCTTTCTTACATTACAGGCAAGTGGGCATCCCTCCTCTGGAGTGATCTTAGTTCTTAGTGATCCTGCAGAAGGTCCAGGAAGACTGAAGTCCAGCACACCTTGTTTCAATAACAGCTATCCTAAATAAAAACTACTCTGGGGCCACCAAAAGATCTGTCTACACCAGCCATTCTCAACCTTTTTTTTGCTCTGGCCCCTTTCGGACTCTGCTCACAGTTTATGGGCTCTGTTCCCTGTGAAGCAGTCAAGTTTAGATGGTTTCTTCCTACGATTTGAGACCGTGGGCCCCTTAAACCAGCTGTATGCCCCTCCCCACGCAATGAAAATAGCTAGTCTACACTATTGAAACATCACTTTTTTTTCTTGCATTAACTCCCACCGTGAATATTTATTATTTTTATACAATACAGGTAGTCCCCCAACTCTTGCTCGTAATGGGGGAAAAGGATTGATTGTAACTCTGGTTTGGTCGTAAGTCAGGGAACGGGGACTTCAGGCTGCTGCGGGGAACGGGTACTTCGGAATGCCTCCGGGAGCAGGGACCACTGTATAGAGTATTTATAAATAATTTTTTTTTAAATTTTGGTCATAGGTGCAGGTGGATGTAACTCACATAGGTCGGAAATCGAGGACTACCTGTATAATCCTTGATATCCAGTACCTACAGGGATTGGAAGATGCCAGTTAAAAGAATTTTCTGGTTGCATGACCGACCACCGGGGGCACCACTTTTAAACTGTCCTTTTTTTAAACCTACAGGTACTCCCGACCTATGTGACTTGCATCCATCTGCACATGCGACTGAGATGGTTTTTTAAAAAAAATACTGTACAGGTAGAATGCTCCCTTGTCCCTACCAGGAGGCCGACAGCCCTGCTCTTGATGGGAGCCTGAGGTAGTGCCAGATAACCAGGGGCATCGGTGTCATCTCACAACCTACATTGGCATTTGTAGCGCATGCACAGATTGCCGTCACTCCCTTTCCCTCTTCAGTATTTCTGTGCATTGTACTGATGTACATGACAATAAACTCTCCTTTACTGAATCAGTTGGCACCACCTACTCTATGACCTCCCCCCCCATACCTCCAACCTAATACTTGGCATTGTTAGGTAAAGCCTGCCCTGAAAACATGAATGATATTGATATTTGTGCAGTTTATGAATTTCAAATTAAGCTGCTCCTTTCCCTTCAAGAACATTCTTCATGTCAAACAAAGGAACATAAGCCTTCAGGATCCAATCTTGGATAATCACTCTTTCCTCTGTGTCACTGAAGTAACTGGTTCTAGTGAAAAATCATCATTTTTCAATAGAAAAATCAAAACCTCAGTTATAAATTTAAACAAATTAATCTCAGTTTCTTTCTTTCTGCAGACGTTGCCTGATCTGGGTGCTTCCAGTATCCTCCCTGATTTCATATTTCCAGAAACTACATTTTGTATCTCACACATTCAGCATTGTTTTTATTCTCTCCTCCACTACACTCAACCTTTTCACCTTCTCCCAACAGATCAGTGGCAATTAACAGGACTTCTCTACCTTCATCAGATTTCGGCATTCCCTTTCAATCTCTAGCCGACCACAGACATTTAATTTATTCCCCCACCCCTCCCTCTTCTCTGTCATCTAAATCATTTTTAATTTCTAACTTTTCCAGATTCTGACACGTGAAATGTTCATATTAAATCCTCTCCTTCTTCACAGATGCTGACTAGTTTGCTCTGTACGTCCAGCATTTTCTGTTTTCATTGCAATATTGTTGCTTTTCCAATTCAACAAAAGGAGCATTATGTGATTTTTTAAGATAGGGGGTTTGAATTAATCTGGAAAATTACTGCCAAATGTATCCGCAGATGTATTGTTTGTGTGTCTGGGTGTGTGTCTGCGTGTTTTGCACCGAGGACCAGAGAACGCTGTTGTGTCGAGCTGTCCTTGTACAATCAGATGACAATAAACTTGACTTATCTTGCAAGAAAATAAACAACAACACTGCACTAAAAAGACCGAAACCAAAAAAATTTATTTCAGAGGGAAGATAATAGGGATGTTTAGGTGAATCAGATTTTGCCTGCTGGTTATAGGTCAGGGAACACAAAGCAGTAGGAAGATTATTTGATGGCATGAACAGTGTCATATACAGCATGAAGTTCCCCAAATCCTTAATACTTCTCTACCCATTCTGCACATGGAGAACCAACACAATGTCAGGAGAATAAAGCAACAATGCATTGATATGTCAGTCTAGGCTCTACAATCAAGATATTTAAATGAAGTTTTCTGACCTTGAGATCTTCATTTCCTTCAGACCTATCCTCCTCTTCATGGTCTTCCAGATACCCACTTACAACTGCAAGCCTTCATCACAGGAAAAGAAACCAAAATGTTATTAAGCCAATCTCTGAAGATGCCAATTAGTAATCTAGATGGAGCAAAGACATCACGACATGCATGAAGGAAGACCTCATCCATTTTCAGGACCGGCATCGATAACATTTACTGTTCATCCCTCATTGCCCTCGAGGTGATGGTGGTGAACCACCTTCCTGGAAAACCACCGTTCTTTTGATGTAGTCACTTCTTCAGGACTGTTGGGTAGGAGATTGCAGGATTTAGGCCCAGTGACCACAAAAGAAACAGCAATTGATTTCCAAGTCAGGACAGTTTGAGTCCTGAAGGGGAACCTGAAAAAGGTGGTATCCTGATGCACATTCTGCCCTTCAGATAGTTGTAGGTTTGGAAGGTACAATTCAGTCTTTTGAAATCTCTCTAATACCTTTATATACTTTTTACAAGGCAACTAGAAATGGAATTTCTATACTTCCTTGCTTTTATTCTCCATGCCTCGATTGAGAAAAGACATCTATGCCTTATTAACCGTCTTGCCCTATTCTTTAAATCATCAAATTCTTTATTCCACATTGCCTTGTTTTGCTCTTCCTACTAGGAAACACTTCATATTTTCCTGTCTTAAACTTCATCTGCCATGCGTCTGTCCATTCTCCCAGCCTGTTGTCATTGATCACTTTTTGCAGTACAAACTGCCAAGTTTTGTACCATCCCCAAAATTTAAGACTGTGCTTTGTGCACCCAATCTAGGTCATTAATAGACATCAAAAAAAGTAACCGACCACCCTAGGAAAGGGCATCAATTGCCTGCCTACAGTCTGAAAAACAACAGCTTACACTCTGAAAAGCAACCATACACCAGCACCCCCTTTTCACTTAGCTAACTTTGAATCATATCTGTTCCATGAACATCCCTTTTATGTCATATGTTTTAACTGTGTTGATAGGCCTGGTGCACAGCACCTTATTAAAGTTCCTTTGGAGGTCTATAACCATTAAATAGATACTTGCATTGTGAAGTACCAGGCCTAACTTATTATAACCATATAACCATTGGAAACAGGCCATGTTGGCCTTTCAATTCCGCACCGGTTCACTGATTTTGTGCGCCCTCTTCAGGCATTGGTGATTTGAAGTGTTGAATTTTATTGGCAATGGAGCAACTTCTTCAGTCATATAGATGTTGACAGTGTACTGTCATTTTTCAGAGGCTTTTATCAGAAATAAACTTCCAGTGATTGTAAAAACACAACATTGGAGAAACTCAGCAGGTCAAACAGTGAACTTTATGCAAAAAAAATCAAGATGCAGAACCAACGTTTTGGGCCTGAGCCCTTCATCAAGCTATGAGCAAAATGTAGGCAGGTGCCTGAAGAAAATATGGGGGGGGGGGGGGGGGGGAGGGGAAGAGAAGCAGGGTGAAGAGCACTGTCCCACAGGCAGGAGGTGAGAGGTGGATAAAACTGGGGAAGCAGGGATGGCTCTGTGAATGGAGAGCTGGAGAAAAGGAAAGAGGGATGGGGAAGAGAGAGAAAACAGGGAATAGAAATCGATGTTAATGCCGTTCGGTTGGAGAATGTCCGGACAGAATATTAGGTGTTGCTCCCTCCAATTTATGGGTGGCCTTTGTTTGCAAGTGCTCGAGGCCATGGACAGACATGTCAGTGCAGGTATGGGGCACAGAACTGAAATGGTTGGCCGCTGAGAGATCCCGGTCATTGAAATTCAAATGGTTGGCCATGCAATGATTCACATTTCAAAGCAAGAATTGACCTCACCACATGTTGTAAATTATTTCTAGACTGGGAACCTGCTCTGGAAACAGACTTTTTGTACTGGTTCTATCAGGAGTAAAGTTCAGTGGACACATTCTTTCTCATGGTTTTATTTAAATACCACTGATCTGGAAAAGGAGGAATAATTCCATACCAAATTTGGCATTCCATACTGTTCTCATGGTCCTTCAGACTGGCAGTTCCTTCATCTCTACCTGCAGATTGAAAAACTTGCAAGTCAAAACTAAATAATACAACATCATTTTTAAAAGCTATAAAAATGCTGACCTTTTTTTCAGATTTTGCTGCCTATTTGTATTTTAATTTCTAATATTCAGTTGACAAATTAATAATACATCATAATACACCATTTAACAGGGTCACGTGAAGCCATGAATTGCAGATGGCGGATGGTTTTACAAGCAGATTCTACAAATTGGAATTTATGGTTGTAAAACTAAAACGCTGGGCAAATAAATCTGCTGATCAATAGCCAGGATGACCCGTCCATTATGGACACTGCAACTGAAGGCAGCAACGGGAAACCACGTCAGTATTTTTCTCTTGTATAATCACGAATTCAACATCAACTATGGTCTCAGCTCAAAGATGGAGCCGTCACCGAATGAGAATAGGAGAGGCAATAACTACAATTCGGAGGGTCAGAGATTGTGACGGATGGAGAGATATGATCGCCCACGCCAAATGGCAAGACACCTAAATGTTTTTTCTGCAAGCTTATAAACTCACTCTTCCAAACATATTGATTACATTCTGAATTTAACTAGTTGCCTAAAGATAGTTATACAGCTCTTAACAGTTCATGGCACATTGCAAATCACTTACTCAAATCCCAAAGAACAATGATGACTCAATTAGTAATTTCCAAAGCTGAAAAGAAACATACATGCAAACAAGGATGGTTTGTAATTGGCTTCAGTGTGTTTTCAGAGGTGATTATTAGAACTGCTGTTTTTAACCCCAAAATTCCCTGTTACGACATGCAATCCTGCACAATGGCAAAGTTCAGATTTATTGTAAGAGTACATATATGACATCAAATACAACCCTGAAATTCTTTTTCCTGCGGGTGAAGCAGAATTTCTACTCACTGTAAACTATACACAAGAAAGAAAAGATTCGTAGAGAAAAGAGAGAAATGTAAACAAGGAAATAAATGTAAACGAACTGTGCCATACTGAAAAAATATTCAGTAATATATAATGTACAAAGTAAGAGTCTTTAAACAAGTCTCTGAGTGAGTTTGTTGTTGAGGAGGTTGATGGTGGAGAGGGAGCAGCTCTTCCTGAACCTGGTGGTGCGAGTTGAGACTAAGGTAGCGTAGGACTCAGTTCTGATACACTAGAACAAATAACCAATGGTATGACTCATGGTAGGAATGGCAATTTAAACAAGGTTGAGTTATGTTCTTGCTTGTGAAACTGGACCTCAGATGTGATTCTCAATATCCCAGTAGCTTCCATTATCACCTTCCCATCTTGTCAGGTTGCAATACCAGTGGTCATAATCCCCAATTATCACCCCCTTCCAGCTGTTCCTACTCTACTCTTTTTTGTGACCCATCTTCCACCACTTGACTCTGTTTGTTCTCTTGTGTCACTATCGAGCTCTCTCTCCCTCTCTCTCTCTCCCTCTCCCCCCCCCACCGCCCCACTTTGTCTGGCACCTGCCAATTATCTGCTTCCACCTCCCCATCTGTTCATGCAGCTTTCCAAATCATGCAGATTTCAGAGAGCAGGAGACAATGACGTGTCAATGAGCATGTCACCGTTAAGCATGTGCTAATTGGTGCTGTGTTGGGTGGGTCACGTCTCCAGAATGGAGAACCATCTCCTTCCCAAGATCGTGTTATATGGCGAGCTCTCCACTGGCCACCGTGACAGAGGTGCACCAAAGAAAAGGTACAAGGACTGCCTAAAGAAATCTCTTGGTGCCTGCCACATTGTCCACTGCCAGTGGGCTGATATCGCCTCAAACTGTGCATCTTGGCGCCTCACAGTTTGGCGGACAGCAACCTCCTTTGAAGAAGACCGCAGAGCCCACCTCACTGACAAAAGGCAAAGGAGGAAAAACCCAACACCCAACCCCAACCAAACAATTTTCCCCTGCAACCGTGTCTGCCTGTCCCGCATTGGACTTGTCAGCCACAAACGAGCCTGCAGCTGACGTGGACCTTTACCCCCTCCATAAATCTTCGTCCGCGAAGCCAAGCCAAAGAAAGAATTGGTGACGTGTTGGCCAGGAAACAGAATAAGGCCACTAAAATAATCTTTCTTGGATGTTTATTCTCAGCAGACAGGAGACACAATAAAAACAATGCTGGAGAAACTCAGAAGGTCAAACAGTGTTGAAACACAAAAGTCTACAGATGCTGTGATTGTAGTAAAAACACACAGAAATGCTGGAGGAACTCGGATATATTACTGAGGTCTCGGACCTAAGCCCTTCTTCAAGGAATAAGCGAATTTTTGTGTATTTTTACTTAGATCAAACAGTGTACTTTATACAGCAAAGATAAAAGATACATAACTAATGTTTCAAGCTTGAGCCCTTCATGAGTAGAAGCAAAATGTAGGTAGGCATCTGAACAAAATGGTTGGGGGGGTAGAGAGGAAGGAGTTGTCCTCCTCCTGCCTCTCCACCGCCCAACCATTTTGTTCACAAGCCTGCCTACACTTTGTCCATCCCTTTACGTAGGGTTCAAGTCCAAAATATTTGCTCTATAAAGTTCACTGTTTGACCTGCTGAGTTTCTCCTGCATTGTGTTTGATCTCTGTAGACTTTTGAGTTTCACTCTAGAGGGGAGACACAGTTGGATCTTAATCTTTCAGTCATAAAATTCTTACCAGCCAAAGCAAAGCATTTCTGGGTTTCTTTATCTTCTGTCAGCAGGAACATGTCTCTATAGGCACGAATCATCCGCCAGCAGAACTCTTTTCTCTTACCATACTGCAAGTTAGGAGAAACACCATGCTCAGCAAGATCGACTTCATATTTTACCAATATAAGTAGTACCATTTGCATTTATGTGGTTAAGGTCTTACACCTTTTAAAGCTTTAGGATGTTTTTACAACCTCTTTTTCCTTTACAACCAATGAAAACCTCCTTAGTTCCACTTACTGTTGAAATGGAGGAAAAATGGGAACTAGCGTCTGTACCCGTGATAATGACTACTTAATCATTTTTAGCACTACTGATCAAGGGATAAATACCATTAATAATCATTCTGAGGCAATGAGAAAATATTCTGGATATTTAAAGAGGGCACGCAAAATCTGTGAGGACCCCTGCCATCCCGCACAGAGCATCTTCCAGCTCCTCTCACTGGGAAAGAGACACAGAGGTGTCAGAGCCAATACCACAAGGCTGACGAACAGCTTCTTCCCACTGGCGGTGAGATTGCTGAATGACTTGAACTGCTAAAACAACTCCCCATGACATTACTATTTATTAAGAATATTTATTTTAATATATGTATATAGGTTCTGTGTACAGTATATGGATCATTTGTCCCTATGTCTGTCTGTGTGTTTGCACAGTTTTTTTCCATGGACTGGAGAACGCTGTTTTGTCGGGTTGAACTGATAACAATTGGATGATAAACAAACTTGAACTTGCATAATAGTCTGATTATCAAACTCTGCTCCTGCTCTTGTTCAAAGAAAACATAGAATAGAGTTGTCTTTCTTTAATATTATAACAAAATAGAACATCTATCGTTATAATTGATACGACATGTATCAGCCAGCAAGGGGCTTAGAGGCTGAGGGACCCACACAGGCTGCGAGCTGTTGGCGAGTTGCAGTCAAAGGATTCACCCAGTCGGTGGGCTGCTGGAGACTGGCTCACGGGGAGCAGCTATCGGAGCTGGGATGAGAGAGGATGCTGAGGACAAGAAGGGCTCCCGAGGGGGCCTTGTGCGTTGAGGGATCATGTTGGGAGTTTTGGACCGGGAGCTCAGGTTGCTGATGGTTTGAACAGGAGTCTATGCAGCTGCAGAGGCAGGGGGAGTCGCTGGAGCTGAATCCACGGACACCCAGTGTCTCTGAAGGGACTGTCATTGCTTCTCTTTCTCTCTTACTGCAAGGGGTACCGAGCTCTTCTAATGGCAGCTCTTTGTCTGCCTTATGGCAGGCAGAAGGCAATTTTGTGTAATATAACATTCTTTGTTATTACTTGACAATAAAGAAATCTTGAAAAAGGCTATTTCTCCAAGGAATCCATTTTGAAGAAATGTTTTTTTCATAGGTGGGAAGCTGGTTTGCTATTGATCTTCCCTGCATTTATTTCCCATGTAACCATTCACAGCTGTGGCCTCCTGGACAATTTAGAAGCCAAATTGCATGGTGCAGATTAAATATCCATATAAGCCAGATATCAGCCAAAAAAGTGGTCATTCCAATTAAAATATGCATGTTGGAAAGAACATTAAAACCATTTAAAATTCATTTATCCAGTTGATCAGAGCATTAATCTTTTATATTTGTTCATCTTTCAGTGGGCCTGACAAACATTGAAAGAAATGGATCCAACAATTTTTTTTTTTTTACCTTATTTTTATTGTCTAAAAGGACTTTGAATCCTTGTTCTTGCTCTGCTTTGGTTCCATTATGCAGTCTGTCTACTGCTTGCAGTAGTGAACCAATTTCATTTTCATCATCTTCAGGTGTTTTCAAGGTCTGGGTAGAGTCACCTTCCGGCTCCATAGAAGAGGAGAAATTCAGAACCTGCACCAAATTGCTGACCTCTTCTTCATCCTTCTCTACTTCTGCCTCACTTCTCGTTGTAGTAGAACTGGAATAAAGGAATTTCAATGGTTGTCAGCTCATTTACGTAAAAGACGTCAATGGAGTTGGGTGACAATGGAATCTTGGCCTGACGCGGACAAGAGAAAATTGGAGTTGCCATTATAAATATTTAAAGGATAGAACAGCATTCCACTGTTGTGGATGGTGAAAAGTTTGGCAAACACAACAAAAAGTTACAGAAATAAGACAAGATTAATTGTGGAGTTCAAAATATGAGATAATATTCAGAAAAGGTTTGCTATCTCGTCTTTTTTTAAACATCACTGAATATATTAGTGATCTTCAGTTGGTGGTCCTTTCAATATTGTGAAAAATAATAAAAAGGAAATTAGTGGATTTCTTAAAAAATACTCTCAGTAAATAGTCCTTTTTGTATTTTTAACATATCATTAGTAATAATATTAAGATCCATAACAGGATGTTGGAGTTGAATTTGGTCATTCAGCCCAGAGTTTGCTCTGCTATTCGAATCATGTTTTTCCTCTTCTGTCTTCTGCCTTCTCCCCGTGACCTTTGATCCCCTTATAAAGAACCTTTCAACGTTGCTTTCATCTTCTTACATTTGCCTCCATAGCGCTAGAGGTTCACTTTTTTTCCGTTTCTCAACTTCCTGTCCTAAGAGATTTTATTCTGAAGTTTTCAGTAACCTCTCCTGCACTCTTCCCTCATTTTAGCTTTATAAATACATTTCCAATCTGTTGAACCTACCCCCAAAACTATTTGGATTACAGTCCTGATTATGCAGTTCACCAGGACTTTGGTACGTCACCAGACTCTTTGGAATTTTCCACAGGTGCAGCATGGAGAGCATTCTGACTGGTTGCATCACTGTCTCTGGTATAGAGGTGCCAATGCACAGGACAGGGAAAAAAAAACCGACAAAGTTGTGAACTCGGCCAGTGACATCACTCCATTGAAGACATAACAAGAGACAGGGTCTTAAGAAAGCAGCCTTTATCCTCAAGTACCCTCACCACCCAGGCCCTGCCCACCAGGAAGGAGGTACAGGAGCCTAAAGACGAGCACCGAACAGCACAAGGACAGTTTCTTCCCCTCCGCCATCAGATTTCTGAATGTACAGTGAACCATAGACGCTACCTCACTTTCTATTTTTTGGGGTTTTTTTTTTGTATTTATAGCAATATTTGCACTACAATGCTGTGTGAAAAACACATTTCATGACAAAAAATTCTGATTCTGACCCTGGTCCCAGCATCCCACTGGAACAGCTCTCTCCTTCCCCAATATTGGTGCCAATAACAGGAATTCAAACCCACTTCTCCCACACCAATCTTTAAGACATGCATTTAACTCTCTAATCTTCTCGACCCTGTACCAATTTGCACGTGTCTCAGGCAGCCAACCAGTGATTAGTACCGTTCTTGTCCTGCTTTTCTGATTTCATCCCGAGTTGCTCAAATTTCCTCAGCAGAACCTCTTTTGTAGTTCTACCCACTTTGTTTTGCCATGACAACTGGATCTTTTCCCTCCCATCCATAAAAATGGTGGTGGAATAACAAATTCAATCCATTACCCAATTTCCTGCCGAAGATGAAGAAATGAAGAGTCAGCACCCAGGCCAACCCTGCCATCTGTGAATGATCCGCCTGTGAAGGCGAGCACCGAACAATCCAATCCAGCAGGGATTTCTGTCTCTCTGTTGATTACAAAGGAAATATGAATTCTTGATTTTCAACACCAGCAAAAGATTTAATGTCAAATCAATCTTTATAGGTAGAACTAGATGGGGAGGTGTAGATAAGGGGGGTTAGAGAGGGTTGGAGAGTTCTGGGGGTTGGGAGTAGGGAGGGCGAGCCCATTCCGGGGGGGGGAGAGAGCCCGTTCCGGAGGGGGGGGTAGAGATGGAGCCCGTTCCGGGGGGGGGGGGGAAGAGAGAGAGAGTCCGTTCTGGGGGGGGAAGAGAGAGAGCCTGTTCCGGGGAGGGGGGGAAGAGCCCATTCCAGGGAGGGGGGGGAAGAGCCCGTTCTGAGGGGGGGGAGAGAGCCCGTTCTGGGGGGTGGGTGGGGCTCAGAGTCAGGATGCTGGTGTTACTGGTCCACATGTGCCCAAGGGGAGGGGGATGGGGGGGTGGAGGATGGGGGATATGGGGGGATGGGGAATATGGGGGATGGGGGGATGCAGGATGGGGGGGATATGGGGGATGGGGGGAATGAGGGATGGGGGTGGAGGATGGGAGGGATGGGGATATGGGGGATGGGGGGGATGAGGGATGGGGGTGGAGGATGGGAGGGATGGGGATATGGGGGATGGGGGGATGCAGGATGGGGGGGATATGGGGGATGGGGGGGGATGAGGGATGGGGGTGGAGGATGGGAGGGATGGGGGATATGGGGGATGGGGGGATGCAGGATGGGGGGAATGAGGGATGGGGGTGGAGGATGGGAGGTATGGGGGATGGGGGGGATGAGGGATGGGGGTGGAGGATGGGAGGGATGGGGATATGGGGGATGGGGGGATGCAGGATGGGGGGGATATGGGGGATGGGGGGGATGAGGGATGGGGGTGGAGGATGGGAGGGATGGGGGATATGGGGGATGGGGGGATGCAGGATGGGGGGGATATGGGGGATGGGGGGAATGAGGGATGGGGGTGGAGGATGGGAGGGATGGGGGATGAGGGATGGGGGTGGAGGATGGGAGGGATGGGGATATGGGGGATGGGGGGATGCAGGATGGGGGGGATATGGGGGATGGGGGGATGAGGGATGGGGTTGGAGGATGGGAGGGATGGGGATATGGGGGATGGGGGGGATGAGGGATGGGGGTGGAGGATGGGAGGGATGGGGGATATGGGGGATGGGGGGATGAGGGATGGGGGTGGAGGATGGGAGGGATGGGGATATGGGGGATGCAGGATGGGGGGGATATGGGGGATGGGGGGATGAGGGATGGGGGTGGAGGATGGGAGGGATGGGGATATGGGGGATGGGGGGATGAGGGATGGGGGTGGAGGATGGGAGGGATGGGGGATATGGGTGATGGGGATGGGGGGGATGGGGAAATGGGAGCCTGTGCCCCGCTGCTCCGTCACTGACCCGGCTTCGCTGCCGCTGTCTGAGGGTCTCCCGGTGCCCGCCGTGAAGGAGTCGGCGCTGCCCCTCCGGGCCTCGTGTCTCCCCCTCCCCCGGCCCCGGCCGCCCCCCCCCTGCGCCCCCGCGATGCCCTGGATGCAGTCCTTCAGCGAGGACACCTCTTCCCTCAGACCGTCCACACAGGCCTGGATGGAGTCGAGATGCCGGCGGATTTCCGCCTGTCCCTCGGCGGGGGCGGGGCTGGAGGCGGGGCTGGAGGCGGGGCTGGAGGCGGGGCCGGGGGCGGGGCTGGGGCCGGGGCTGGGGGCGGGGCCGGGGGCGGGGCCGGGACTGGGGGCGGGGCCGGGGGCAGGGCCCTTCCGTCGTCTCCACGCGCAGTAGATGGCCGAGGCCACGCCGGCCCCGACCAGCAGTCCCGCGGCGTTCAGGCGCTGCTTGCGGAACATTGGCCGCCCGTCCACGATCCCCCTGGCGCCGCGCCGCCCGTTGCCAGGGACGCGCGAGCGGGAGGCGGGGCCAAGTCTCCAGGCGGCCACGCCACCTCTCGCGAGACTCGCGCCTGCTGTTATGGCAACGGCCGGACGCGCCTTGTCCGTCCATCATGGCGTCCAAACAACAGGTCATCGGTTCCAAGGTCAGGCAAAGGTCAGGCAACTTAAATTAATCCACGTCACGTTCAGTCGAGTCAAGTTACGTCACGTTAAGTAACATCATGTTAAATTAAGTCATGTCAAGTTAAGTTCAGCCGTGTCGTGTTCAGCCGTGTCGAGTTGTCGAGTTCAGCCGTGTCGAGTTCAGCCGTGTCGAGTTCAGCCGTGTCGAGTTGTCGAGTTCCGCCGTGTCGAGTTCCGCCGTGTCGAGTTCCGCCGTGTCGAGTTCCGCCGTGTCCAGTTCCGCCGTGTCCAGTTCCGCCGTGTCCAGTTCCGCCGTGTCCAGTTCCGCCGTGTCCAGTTCCGCCGTGTCCAGTTCCGCCGTGTCCAGTTCCGCCGTGTCCAGTTGTGTCAAGTTCAGCCGTGTCCAGTTCAGCCGTGTCCAGTTCAGTCGTGTCCAGTTCAGCCGTGCCCAGTTAAGTCGTGTCAACTTAAATCGTGTCAAGTTAAGTCGTGTCAAGTTAAGTCGTGTCAAGTTAAATCGTGTCAAGTTAAATCGTGTCAAGTTAAATCGTGTCATGTTAAGTCGTGTCAAGTTCAGTCAAGTTCATTCAAGTTAAATTCTGTCATGTCAAGTCATGTTAAGTCATTTTTTTTTAAATATTGCATTTAAAAGAAATAAAAACAATCATGATTACAAGAATAATACAATATATCATAATATCATAATTCTAACATGGTTTAGATATATATACACACACAAACCCCCTCCACTCCCCCCACCTACAAATACACCCCACCCTCCAATCTTACCCCTATACCCACTAACCCCTAAAGAAAAAAAGATCAAAGAGGAAAAAGAGAATACTAAACACCAATTCTTTTACTGGGGAATAAGGAAACCCCATTACAACCAGATCCCCATCTTCAAATTTTCCAGTTAAAATAATCCAAATATGGGCTCCAAATTGATCCCTTCATCAAGGTACGAGCGAAATGCAAACAGGTGCCCGAACACTATGGGCTTTTGTTCAGGTGCCTGCCTAAATTTTGCTTGCACCATTTTATTTGGGTGGCTGCCTATATTTTGCTCATACCTTGAGTTCTATGAGAGGCTGGATAGGCTGGCGCATTTTTTTCCTTGAAGTGTGGGAGGCTGAGGTGGGATCTTATCGAAGTATATAAAATCTTCAAAGGGATAGATAAGGTGAAATGCCGCAGTCTGTCTAAAGCTAGAGGGAATAGGAATAAGGTGGTGGGGGGGGGGGGGGTGCGGTGGGGGAGGGGTGGTGGGGGAGATGTTAAAAGGGATCTGGGCAACTTTTTCACACAGAGTATGTGGAATGAGCTGGCAGAGAAAGTGGTAGATGCAGGCCCAAAATGACATTTAGGAAAGGGTTAAAGGAATGCGGTAACAGCCATTTCTCTCCATGAGCCCATGCCACCCAATTAATCTACAACACAGGTACGGTTTTTTTTTAGAATGGTGGGAGGAAACTGGATCAACCAAAGAAAATCCATGCAGACACGGGGAGAACATACAAACTCCTGACAGACAGAACAGGATTTGATCGCTGGTGCTGTAAAAGCATTGCACTAACCACTACGCCAATCAATCTGCCCTAATATGAGCCAAGGGCAAGGAACTTTGTTGACATGGAGAAACTGAGCAAAAGAGGTTAGCAACTTCATAGTATCTCTCATGAGTTTTTGGGTGCAAATTGTTCTTTCTTTCCTGCAGCGTTCTGCTGTAATTGAAAAGGCCTGAAGATGGTGCACTTTTAGTACTGAATGAATATATCCTTTAACTGAAACTTTGCACAAAAGTGCTGGCGGAACTCAGCAGGTCATGCAGCATCCATGAAAAACTATAGAGAGTTAACATTTCAAGCCTCAGTCCCTCAACAAGAATGACATTGACTTCCAATTGCTTTTTTAAAAATTTAAAATTTAATTTAGACATATAGCAACAGGCTGTTTTGGCTCACGAATCTGTACTGCCCAATTACACCCAATTGATCTACAACCCCTGGTACGTTTCAAACGGTGGGAGGAAACCGGCACCCCTGGGGCAAAGCCACGAGACACGGGGAGAACATACCAACTCGTTACAGACAGTGCGGGATCCGAAACCAAGTCCTGATCACTGGTGCTGTAGTGGCGTTGACCGACCGTTCTGCGCCACGGATGCTGCACGATTTGCTGAGTTGCTCTGGCACTTTTGTGTTTTGTTTCAGTTCCCTGGCATCTGCAGACTCCTTGTTTACCTTCAGTTTATTATGAAGTTGTGATAGACGGGAGATCATTGTGTACCAATTTATTTCAGGCAACCCACAAATTCTGAGGTTCGAAATCTATTAGCGTACTCAATAATTTTTTCAATAAAGAAAGCAAGTTCAAATTTTATGCAAGCATCTTTACCGGATAGCAAGAAGTTCTGAAGTAATTGAAATATGTGTTGACACTTGGAGTGTGAAAAAAAAAAAATAAAAAAAAAAAAATCTGTGAAATATTCATAAAGATGATGAAATGTAGCTGTAGCAAAAAAATGTATTATGCCAACCTGGAAATTAGAAGATAACTTGAGAATACAACAATGGTACATAGAAATGAATAAATGTATTCCATTAGAAAAAATAACCTATAATTTAAGAAATAACTTTACAATATTCGAACAAATATGGGAGCCATACATGAAACACAATAGAGAAAACATCCACCACCTAAAATGACAGAAGGAGAAGAGAATGAAAAGAACTGACTCAGTGGAATTTCGTGTTTATTTTTATTGAGTGACAACATTGTTTGACGGGTTTAATGTATCTTAGATTCTGAACTTTAAATAAATGGGAGGGGAGGTGAGGGAGGGAGGGAAGGGAGGGGGGAAAAGGGGGAGAAAACTACACTATATATTTAAGAAGAAAAATGTCTGTATGTATCTTGGTCAATATGGTTTATAGTGTGAAAAATTTAAAAAAAATTTAAAAAAGATGATGAAATGTGACAGTCAGCCTCAGAATGATGATACTGAACCCATAACAATGAAATTCAATGCATTGTGGTTTTGGTTATACAGGTACTTTGTTTGAGATTTTTTTTTAATGAATGGCTTTTTTACTTAAGGCTATTCGACAGAACTGTACATAGTTAATTAGCTTGTCTAATGATTGCATTAAAAGTAAAAAATGAAAGTCTGCAGACACTGTGGTTGAAGTAAAAACACAATACTGGAGAAATGTAGCAAAGATAAAGATTCATAACCAAAGTTTGAGGCTTGAGCCCGTCATCAGGGTATATGTAACATTTTGGGCTTGAACCCTCGATGAAGGGCTCAAGCCCAAAACATTGCTTATGTATCTTTATCTTTGCTACATAAAGTGCACTGTTTGACCATCTGAGCATTGTGTTTTATACCCTTTAACTCGTATTTACTTATGTTAAGCAACGTGGATAACTGTACGAATTGGTATGGCTTGGCAAAAAACAACCCAAAGCACTCAAAAGTGTTGTCACTAAAATATACCTAGCTACAAAAGCAAATACTGTAGCGGCCCGCGACCCGCTCCACGGGCCGACACAGGAAACAGCCGTCAAACATGGCGATCGAGCAAACGACACGTGGGATGAGACACCCACTCCCATAGGCCGCAGGTCAAATCGACCAATCACCACCAGTGAATTGTAGGGGGTCCAATCCAGGACAGCCAATCGGCAGCCTGCCCCGCTCAAGCCACAGCCCGGTGGTGACCCGGCCGGCTGCCTATAAATGGCAGAGCTGCAGCCTAATAAAGTCAGTGTCGATTACACTTTCACGTGAGAGTCTTCTTTCTTTAACCTCGAGCTATAACCATAGCAACCCCTCTACAATACTATGTAAATGACCAAAAACCTGGTGATAGAGGTAGGTTTTAAGTAATATAAAGGCAAAAGGAACACTGAGATGAATAGAATTAATAAGGAAATTCCAGAACCTTTTGCCAAACTCGATTGAAAGCACAGATCCCAGTTAAAATCATGAATGTGGAAGATACCAGAATTGGAGCAGATGGATGGTGAAAGTTTGCAGGTTGTGGAAATAGTGAGCAATAAGGTCATGGAGAGATTTGCAAACCAGCCTAAGGATTTTAATATCAGGTGTTGTTGAAGTGGAAGTTAATCTAGGTCCCTGAATACAGCTCCGATGAACCTGGGAGACGGGTTAGTGTAATGCAGGCATTGCATCATCACTGATCGGAAGATTGAAGTCCAGTGCATTCACAGGTTTGTATTAGACACTGACATCATGATTGAATGATGCTCCCTTCATTCAAATAATTTTAAATGGCATTAATGATGTCAATAATTAAAGCTTCATATTATATTGTTATATCAAGAGGTTAATGCCAATGGTTTAAATGCAAGAGAAATTCCACATGGATGTTTAAGGTATCCATTATTAATACTGCAGTATATGGTTTCAACTTGTAATGAAATTGCAAAGTTCTACAATAGCTGCACATTGTAAAACAATTTTACTTTTACATCCCTGGATAACCATGTGCAGTAATTTAATGCCTGCTTTGATTTCAGTTATTTAGCTCAGTTTAACAATCATTCATTTTACAATTAGTGACTTGTCCTTCTGGTTTATCAGTTTATTCATTCACCCCCACTGCACAAAAAAATATACATCGTAGTGATCCAGATCCCTACAGGAGGTCCAGGTACGGCCTATAGGAGGCTATCACAGCAGCAAAGAGGCAATTCCAAGGGAAACGAGACAGAGTCAGCTTTGGCAGGGACTACGGGCCATTCGATCCTACAAGGCAAGACCGAACACCATAAATGTTGTGATGCTTCCCTACCAATGAGATGAGCATGTTCACGTGGAGAAGGAGAACTCAATGATACCTAGAAGAAACCCTGCAGAAGTTGACAAGCCTTTGATATCTGTCTCTGAGGCCAAAGTCAGAGCATCCTTCAAGAGGGTGAACCCTCGCAAGGTGTCAGGGCCTGGTGGCATTCCTGGCAGGGTACTGAAAATCTGTGCCAACCAAGTAGTTGGAGTGTTCACAGACATTTTCAGTCTTTCATTGCTAGTCGGTGGTTCCCACCTGCTTCAAAAAGCCATCGGTCATTCTGGTGCCCAAGAAGAGTGGTGTGAGCTGCCTCTATGACTTTTGCCCAGTAGCACTAACTTCTACTGTGGTGAAATGGTTTGAGAGATTGGTCATGGCCAGAATTAACACAATCTTGGAGCCACTGCAATTTCCCTATTGTCACAATCACTCCACAGCAGATGCAATATCACTGGCCCTCCACTCAGCTCTGGATCACCTCGAAAACAGAAATTCATACATACGGCTGCTCTTCAACGACTACAGCTCAGCCTTCAACACCATTATTCCCTCAGTGCTGGTCAAGAAGCTCCAAGCCCTCCTCTGCAACTGGATCCTTGACATTCTCATCGGAAGACGACAATCCTTAGAAATTGAAAACAACGTCTCCTCATTGACGATCAACACAGGCGCACCTCAAGGATGTGTGCTTAGCCCACTCCTCTACTCCCTTTACACCCATGAGTGTGTGGCCAGGCACAATTCAAATGTCACCTTCAAATCTGCCAACGACACCACGTTGTTTGGCAGAATCACAGGCGGCAATGAGGAAGTGTACGGGAGGGAGATAGATCAGCTTGTTGAATGGTGCCACAACAACAACCTTGCACTCAACTTAACCAGGAAGGGGAAATCAGGAGAACACTAACCAGCCCTCATCGAGGGGCCAGCAGTGGGAAGGGTTAAGAACTTCAAGTTGCTGGGTGTCAACATCTCTGAGGATCTGTCCTGGGGCCTCCACGTCGATGTAGTCACGAAGAAGGCTCGCCAGCGGATAGACTTGGTGAGGAGTTTGAGGGGATTGGGCCTGTCACCAAAGTCTCTTGCAAACTTCTACAGGTGTACTCGTTGCATCACTATCTGATATGGAGGCGCCAATACACAAGATAAGAAAAAAACTACAGATAGTTCGTCAAATCAAGTTTATTTTCATCTGATTGTACAAATACAACCCAACAAAACAGAATTTTCCAGTCCTCAGTACAAAATACATAGACACACATCCAGATGTAGCACACATAGAGACAAAAAGTACATATAGAGGAGAAGTATTCATATCTACAAATAAATAAATATTATTTTGTAAGTATGAGAGTCTTGGATGGTTAGTGTGAACGGTTCCTTTGGTCATTCAGTATTCTCACTGTCCGTGGGAAGAAGCTGTTCCTCAGCCTGGTGGTGCTGTCATTGATACTTCTGTAGTAAAACATGAAAATCTGTAGATTTCCTGTATATTTTTCCCAACAGGAGCAGCTCAATAATTTTGTGTGTCCACTTCAGACAATAGTCCCCATCAATATGCAGGAGGGTGACTCTCTGCCACTCTTATGGTCCTATGAATTGACCTCCAATCTATTTTGTGTGTGCATTAGGCTACTCTTCATTAACAGCTTTCCACACCATCACACCATCAGCGCTGGTCAACAACCTCCAAAACCTGGGCCTCTGCGCCCCACGCAACTCCAGACGTTTGAGACTCTTTAAACCTTTGTCGTGCCCAGAGGCACAAGGGAAGTGAGAGATGAGACCAGGGTCGATACCAGAACATATGTTAGAGGAGGCATTAGCGTGTTAAAGGGGGGCTTGTTCAGCGGTGGGGGGCGGGGGTTGCTCACCAGGACCTACCCATTGTTAACACTATCCACCCCTCTGATGAGGGACATGAGGGTATTCCTTTTATTGCGTCAACCATCACTAGACGCTACTGACGCTTGACAGACACTAGTGATGCAGCTGGGAGCGGGTGAAGAGTTGATATTGTGCGTCAACCTAGACATTAGTAATGCAGGAGAGAACGGGGTGGTGGGTCTGATGGCCAAGGATGGCCGTGACAATATGGGGTCACAGCACCTCATTGGGGGGGGGTAATGCCTGCGGATGCCCCCCCCCACCCGCTTGTCGCCGACCCTTTGGGAGACAAGTAGGTACCCTAACTGGTTTGAAAGGGAGTATTATTAAAGATTTCGACTAGAAACATCCAGCTAAGGCACTGTGTGAATTCAGCCAGTGCCATCACGAGCATCATTCTCCATCTAAGGCATCTACAAGAGGTAGTGTCTTAAGAAAGCAGCCTCTATCC
This sequence comes from Narcine bancroftii, assembly GCF_036971445.1. Taxonomy (NCBI): domain Eukaryota; kingdom Metazoa; phylum Chordata; class Chondrichthyes; order Torpediniformes; family Narcinidae; genus Narcine; species Narcine bancroftii. Next base: position 85,030,955 of record NC_091481.1, read on the forward strand.
TCAAAGTCCCCCCATCATCCAGGCCATTCCCTCTTCACTCTGCTACCATCAGGGAAAAAGGTACAGGAGCCTGAAGATGAGCACTCAAAGGCACAAGGACAGCTTCTTCCCCTCCACCATCAGATTCATGAATGAACAATAAACCATAGAGACTGTCTCACTTTTTCTTATTTTTTGTACTAATTTGTTAGTTTTTAAATGTAATTTTACTGCAATAGTTGCACTGTGAAGCTGCTCCAAAACAATGAAATTCATGACATGTTCATGACAATAAATTCTTATTCCGATTCTCCTGAAGAGATCAACTGGAATGCTGTAGATTTCTGTGTTCCTAAAGAAGGAAAGAAAAGAATGGACTCAGTAGAATTTCTGGTGTAATTTTGTTGAATGACAACATTGTCTGACTGGCTTAATGCAACCTAGATTGTATACCTAAAATGGATGAGGTGGGGGTGGGGGGGGTGGTTTGGGAGGAAAGGGGGGGGGGGGGAGAAAAAGTCACTGTATATGTGTGAAAAAGAAATAGAGTATATCATGGCTAATGTGATTTATGGTGTGAAAAATAAAAAATAAAAAAAAAAACTAGCCAGGTCTATCAGTCTAGAAATACTTGATTCTTGTTAAACAGGAAGGGCTGTGTTTGTAGTGCAATACACAAAAGTGCGGGAGAAACCCAGCAGGTAAGGATATATCTGCAGGAAATAAGAGATTACTCTTTATTTCCTATGGATGCTGTGATATCTGCTGAGTTTCTCCAGCATTTTTGTGTATCACAGATATCACTGATTTTCCTTGCATAACTCTAAAACAAGTGCTCCTAAATTCTGTATCAATAAGATCACACAAAAAAAAACAAATCAGCTACCCAATTATCCTGTTGTTCATGTGATGTGATGCACTTTACTGTCATTACGCTGGTATACCAGCCAACGAAACATGATTAGCATTGACAGGAATATTAAATAGAATAGAATACAATAAACATGTACAATAAAAAGCACACAATAATTGTATAAAATCGCAATATTCTAAAATAAATTGTTAAAAAAAAGATTACTGATTCTGAAATGTAAGTGCAGCACCGCTCAACACTGTGAATTGGTATTTAACATTACAGTATCACGGCTTCATGAAAAAAGCTCTTTTTAAGTCTCGTAGTTCTTGAATGAAGGCTCTTATACCATCTGTCCGATGGTAGGAGAGTAAATAGTTCATGGATAGGGTGTGTTGCGTCTTTAATGATATACCTCGCCCTGTCCAAACATCGTCCCCTATAGATAGATTCGATGGTAGGCAATTGCATTTCAACAATCCGTTGGGCAATTTTCACTGCCCAGCTGGTATCTTGTGCAGAACAATTCCCATACCACACAGAAATACTGTATGTCAGCATGCTCTCAATAGTACATCTATAGAAATCCAACAGCATTTATGGGACCTTCCCTGCATCAGAGAATGTATTCTCATTGATGGGAAGTTTCTGAGAGGTTATAACCTAGTGAATGCATGCAATTCTCTTTTCAAGTCAAATCAAGTTTATTGTCATCTGATTGCACAAGTACAACCTGACGAAGCAGCGTTCTCCAGTCCTCAGTGCAAAACATGCTGACACACACCCAGACAAACAATACACATACATCCTATCTTCAAAAAAATAAATAAATGCTGTTTAATGAATATGAGAGCCTCGGATGGTTAGTATGAGCAGGTCCTTTGGTTGTTCAGCTTTTTCACTGCCCGTGGGAATAAGATGTTCCTCAGCCTGGTGGTGCCGGCTCTCACACTGATGTCTCTCTTTTCTGATGGGAGCAGCTGAAAGATGCTGTGTTAATCAGTTGGAGAAAAAGAATGGATGACGTTTTGGTCCAAAATGCTTCATCGTGGCTGGAGCTGCAGAGGAGCAAACCTAGTACAAATAAAGAGAAGGACAAGGGTCCATGTGAATGACAGAGAGAGATGCAACATAAAGTTTGTGTCTGATTTTAACAATTGGAAAAAGGCGTTAACTAAAATGCAGTGGTTATTGTCACCAAAATCAAGAAACTGATTGCTGACTTCATGAAGGGAAAAGCAGAGGTGGACGATCCAGTGATCATTGGGGGATCAGAGGTGGAGAGGGGGAGCAAATTTAAGTTCTTGGGAATTTCTATCTCAGAGAATTTTCCTGGATCCAACACACTAATGGCATTGTGAAGAAAGCACATCAGTGCCTCTACTTCCTTAGGAGTATGTGGAGTTTTGGTATGACATCGAAAACCCTGGCAAATTTACACTGATGTGTGGCAAAAAATGTGCTGACCGGCTGCATCATGGTCTGGTATTGGTACACCAGTACCCCTGAGTAGAAAACCCTGCAAAAGGTAGTGGATTCAGCCCAGGACATCACAGGCAAAGCCCTCCATGCCATTGAGAACATCTACAGGGAACGCTGCCGTCGGAGAGCAGCAGCAATCATCAAGGACCCTCACCACCCAGCACACACTCTGTTCTCGCTGCTGCCATCAGGAAAGAGGTATCGGTGCCACAAGACTCGCACCACCAGGTTCAGGAACAGCTGCTCCCCTCCACCATCAGACTCTTCAACCACAAACTCAGTCAGGGGTTCATTTAAGGACTCTTACTAGTGCAATTTATTGACATTTTTCCTCTCTGTATTGCACAGTCAGTTTGTTTACATTTTATTTGTTTACATGTGAATGTTGCATACAGTATTTTTTTGCTCTATCAATAAGTGGTAATTCTGCCTTGCCCGCAAGGAAAAGAATCTCAGGGTTGTATGTGATGTCATTCTCTGTACTCTAACAATAAATCTGGAATCTGACTCTGAGTTAGGTTAAAATCTTCCCAAATAATGTAACTTCCATTTGGCCTATCTAGACAGGCAGCTAACACATTTGGTATTAGTATTACTAGTTAAGTGAACTCTAAGGAACTTGGTGCTCTCCACTGCAGAGTTGTTGATGTGTAGTGGAGGGCGGTTGTTCCTGGTCCTCCTGAAGTCCACAATCATCTCCTTCATTTTGTCCACGTTGAGACTTAGGCTGTGTCTTTCGCACCATTTCACGAGATTTCTCACCTCTTCTCTGTAGAGCGACTCATCGTCGTTGCTGAAGAGGCCGACTATTGTCATGTCATCTGCAAACTCGATGACACTGTTGGAGCGGGATCTGGTAATGCAGTTGTGGGTCAATAGCATGAACAGGAGTGAGCTGAGTACACAGCCCTGAGGTCTGCCAGTGCTCAGTGTGACAGTGCTTCGTGTTCTACTGCAGACCCAGACAGACTGTGGTCTTTCCATTAGGAAGTCCAAGATCCAGTTAGAGAGGGCTGTTGAGTCCCAGTTGTGGTAAACCATTGTAATATAATTATCTGGTCAAGCATATCTATTGCCTAGTTGTTCCTATGGCCCCATCCCACAGGCTCCTGGAAAGGTGACTGTTCCACAGCCCCCTGCGACTCAGTGCAGGGTGACCAAACAGTAGGAATATTTTATGTTCTCCAGTGAATTAAAGCCTATTGGTTTCTCCACAATAGTCCCCTGAGTGATTGATGGTGCATCATCAGTCAGGACAACTTCTTCATCAGCCTCTGGGGAATGATTGTATTTAACACCGAGCTAAACAGCAGCCTGGTGTATGAGGCATTGTTCTCCAGGTGGGTTAGGATAGAGTGAAGGGGCATCGTCTGAGGAATGGTTTCTTCCATTGGTGAATTGCAATGGTTCTAGGTATGTCTACAGTGCAGTTTAGTGAATTGCAAATTTATTCTAAGGTATGAGATGAATGTTAAGCTATTGAAAGAGTGGGGAAAAAACCTGTGTACAGTGGCACCCGCCACTGTGGCAATCAAGTCGGCACTCGAGGTGGCGAGCACTCCTAAAAAGCCAGAAGACCACGCAGCAGCACTGGTCCTAGCAAGCGGACCAGCAGACGAATGGTGAGGACAGCACAAGGGCCAGCGACCCCAAAATGGTGCACGGGAAATCCGCTTTTGTTATCCGGGTCATTACGTCAGGAATTGGGGCAGACAGCGGGAATGCGAGAGGTATAAAAGTCGTGCTTGAGCCCCAGTATAACACAGAGCTTAACCTGACTACACTCGAGAGTGTATCTTTCTTTTGAGTAGCGTGAGGCTACGGTACAGTAATAATTTGAAATTTTATTAGTCATGAAAAACAACAAACAACTTTGATGCCCCTTGGCGCCTGAGTTTCTTTTATTTGATTCTGACAAGACACATTCTATTTTCCTAAATCAGATAATATACCAGAGTATATCAAACAGATAACGTCTTTGTATGTAACAGCTGAGTTCCTTTTCCTTACTGGTATTGTGAGATTATCCTGTACATGATCTCACCCCTAACTCATGGAGTTCAAAAAGGCCAGTGAAATTCTCAGAGTTTTCCAACTTTACCAAGGCCAAGTTCCTTTAACCCCTTCAATTCTTTTTGCTGTTGTCTTACATTTAGTGACATTAATTTTTCTTCCTAGTGCATTTTCTTTAAGTTTTTCTTAAGATTCTTGCTGACCTGTCATGGATGGTCAACATCTCCTCACTTGTCAGGAAGGTGCAACAGTGACTGCACTTCCTGAGAAGACTGAAGTGGGCAAGGCTAACGGCCACCATTATGTCAAACTTCTACAGGAGCTCTATCGAGAGCATCCTGGCAAGCTGCATCACAGTGTGGGTACAGTTGCTGCAGAGAAATAGCTCAGAGGGCAATCCACAGGACTGTAAGAGTGGCAGAGAGGATCACTTAAGTCTCCCTTCCCCTCATCGACATGATCTACCGGGATCGTTGTCTGAAGAGGGTGTGAAAAAATCAGGGAAGGCCCCTTCCACCCGGCACACAGCATCTTTCAGCTGCTCCTGTCGGGGAAGAGATCCAGGAGTAACAGGCTGAAGAACAGCTTCTTCCCACGGGCAGTGAGTGCAAGACTCTCATATTCATGAAGCAATATTTATTTATTTGTTTGTATACATGAATACTTGTCCTGCATATGTATTGTTTGTCTGTATGTGTGTTATATCTAATTGTGTGTCTGTGTGTTTTGCATTGAGGATTGGAGAATGCTGTTTCGTTGGGTTGTACTTGTACAATCAGATGACAATAAACTTGACTTGAATCTTTCTAATTGATATTTCCAGGATGAAGCTAGTTGTCTTCCAGTTTTGATGGACCATACACCTTTGCCACTTGATGTTCAATAAGGTTTTTTTAAATCTCTTACACGTCAATGCAATATTGTAGTGGAAGCTTTTCTCCATTAAATTTAATGTTTTAAATTTTAAATTATAAAATAAATTAGACATACAGTACAATAACAGGCCCTTTTCAGCCTTCGAGACTGATTAACCTACAACCATCTTGAAGGGTGGGAGGAAACCGGAGCACCCGGGTCTCTGGCGCTCTAACAGCATTGCGCTAACCGCTACACTAACGGTGCCACTCACTTCTTGATTTCCATTCATAACAATAAATTCTGATTCTGATTCCTTATTATAAAATAAATTAAATATAACAAAACCGGCCACCAGAGAAATAGGCCCTTCGGCCCATATATCTGTGCAAATGTGATGTCCAAATCAACTCAGACTGGTGCTTGCACATGATAGATATTCCTCCATTCCCTTCTAGAAGCTGCTTAAATACTATAATTGTATCTGCTTCCACCAATATTCCTGGCAGGCATGTTCCAGGAACCCATCACCCTGTGCAAAAGATTTGCCCTGCACATCTCCCTTAAACTTACTCTGCTCCGCACCCTCAAACCACCCATTCTTAAACACATCCTCTAGCATGTGAGTCTTATACCATAGCAAAACTATTGCAGTTTTGCAATAGGGTGCAGAATTGAAATGGCCACTGGGAATCCCCGTCATTGCTGCAGACAGAGCAAATTTGTTCGTCAGGATAGTGTGTGACTAGGATAGGAAGAGGCAGGTGGTGCTAACCTCACAGTGCCTGAAATCCTTGTCTTTTCCAGAGAAAAAGGTTGTGAATTTGGGAGATAACGCCTGAGTAGCCAAAGCTAATAATTGCAGTGAATTGTGTAGATGTTAACAGTGCAGCCACTGCTGGTGAAGAAAATTATTTTTTAGGCTGCACGGTCCTTGATAGTGTCAAGTTTTGGAGAACTATTAGCGCTGCGACCATCTTGGCCAATGAGAGCATTCCATCGTGCTCCTGCCTTGGGCTTTGTACTTGTTGGTAGGCTCTGGTCATGTCATCATCTCACAATACCCAGATACTGATCTGCTTTCAGTATCATGTGGCTCGTGCAATTGAGTTTCTGGTCAGTGGTGACCCCTAGGATGTTGGGGATCTTGGCAAACATAGGTATTTAGGATCTCTCTTAAAATTTTAGACATACAACACGGTAACAGGCCCTTTTGGCCACGAGCCCATGCAGCCCAATTACAGCAGTTAACCTACAACCCCCATGCACTTTGAAGGATGGGAGGAAACTGGAGCCCCCGGAGGAAACTCACACAGACACAGGAAGAACGTACAAACTCCTTGCAGATAGTGCGGGATTCGAACCCATGTCCCGATCACTGGCGCTGTAACAATATTGCGCTAACCGCTACAACTATGATCTTGTTACTGCCTCACGTTTGTATGGCATTGCCTGCCACTTACTAGCACATATCTGAATGACCTCTAGTCTGCCTGTTTGGAAATCCATTCAGGACTCAAGATTCTTCTTCATTCACAGACTGGTTAGTACGTGGAACTGATTATCACCATAGGGTCACATGCATTCCAGACTTTTTCCACTGAGGTTAGATGAAACACGAAATGGAGGACACAGGTGAAAGATGAGATGTTTAGGGGGAACATTGGGGAGAACTTCTTCTCGCAGAGCATGTTGAGGATGTAGAACAAGCTGCCAGCTGAAGTAGTGAATGTGGTTCGATTTTGACATTTAGGAAAAATTTGGATTACTACATGGATGGGAGAGGTATGGAAGGCTATGATCTGAGTGCAGGTCAATGAGACTAGGCAGAATAATAGTTTGGCAGAGACTAGATGGGCCAAAGGGCCTTTTTGTTCTCTAGTGTACTCTGGTTCTATAATGGATATAGATTATGACTAGAATTCCTACTGATTTTTAAAAAAATTAGACATAGAGCTCTGTAACAGGCCAATTTGGCCCTACGAGTCCCAATTTACATCCCATTATCCTACACTCCTCTATGTTTCGAATGGTGAGAGGAAACCAGAGCCCTCGGGGTAAACTCCTTACAGACAGCACAGGATTGGAACCCCAGTCCAGTCCCGATTGCTGGCGCTGTAAAGGCGTTGCACTAACCGCTACGCCAACCGTGCCGTAGTTCTATTGCATTCTGGTGACGGTCTAAGATTCATTGTTGAGTTATAACATGAAGAATCACATAAAGTCTTGAAATCCTAGTGACTGGGACAGGATGAGGAGACCACCAGCTTTTTATGGAGACCACCCATCTGGATAAACTGGGTAATGTTACACTGCAAAGGATGCATTTTAAAGCTGCTGGGAAAACAAAAGCTAATACTCAGCTATAAATAGATGATTTATGGTTAATCATCTTACAGTTTGAGCAGGTTAGACACTTAGTCTGATTGGAATTAATAAATGTATGAACTCTGGTTTATTATTATATATCAGATATTCTCTTCTCCAATTTTCAAAAAGAGTGAAAAAAAATTATTTCTACAGCAATCTTCACCACCTCAGAATATCCCAGAACAGCCGTAAAATCAGAAATATGGTGATCATTACATAGCCAGCAGTAGAATAATAATCATACTAAAATCACGCAAAAATGCTGGAGGAACTCAGCTGGGGAGTCTCGCAGCATCCATAGGAGGTAAAGATATATTACTGGCGTTTCGGGCCTGAGCCATTCCTCAAGGTATAAGCGAATGACAGGAAGGTTGGGGAGAAGTCCAGGCCAACAAGATGATTTGGAGATGATAAGAGGAAAGATAAAAATTAATTTTGGAGACAGGAGGAAAAGAGGAGAGAGAGAGAGAGCACAGAGATGTGGGAAGATGACATGAGAAATAAGATGAGTGGGGGGGGTGGTCGTTTAACCAAAACTGGAGAAGTCAATGTTAATGCCCTCTGGTTGGAGGGTGCCCAGATGGAAGATGAGGTGTTCCTCCAATTTGCGGGCGGTCCCAGATGGCAGTGCATGAGACTATGGATAGACATGAGAGCAAGGGATTGGGATGGGGAATTGAAATGAATGGCCACTGGGAGATCCATGTTCATCCAGATAATCATACAAATACTGTGATGTTGGTCAAGGGATAAATGTCCAGGGTACTGGAAATCTTTTGCATCTATCGGAGAAGCCAGTTGGGCATTTGATTGAATGTATAATCCAAAACTTAACCATATAACCATATAACCATATTCAGCACAGAACAGGCCAATTTGGCCCTACTAGTCAATGCCGGAACAAATCCCCACCCTCCTGGTCCCACTGACCACCACCTGGTCCGTACCCCTCCAATCCTCTCCCCTCCATGTAACTATCCAGTCTTTCCTTAAATGTAACCAATGATCCCGTCTGCCGGAAGCTTATTCCATATCCCAACCAGCCTTTGCCTGAAGAAATTTCTCTTCAAGTTCCCCTTATAATTTTCCCCCTTCAATCTCAAACCATGGCCTCTGGTTTGAATATCCCCCACTCTTAATTGAAAAAGCCTATCCACGTTGACTCTCTCTGACCCTTTTAAAATTTTGAACACCTCCATCAAATCCCCCCTCAATCTTCTACGCTCGAGAGAAAAAAGCCCCAGGCTGCTCAACCTTTCTCTGAAACTCAAACCCTGACATCCTGTCAACATTCTCGTGAACCTTCTCTGCACTCTCTCTATTTTGTTTATATCCTTCCTATAATTTGGTGACTAAAACTGTACACAGTACTCCAAATTTGGCCTCACCAATGCCTTGTACAATTTCATCATAACCTCTCTACTCTTGAATTCAATATTCCGATTTATGAAGGCCAACATTCCAAATGCCTTCTTCACCACACCATCTACCTGAGTATCAGCCTTGAGGGTACTATTTACCATAACTCCTAAATCCCTTTGTTACTCTGCACTCCTCAATTGTCTACCATTCAATGTATATGACCTATTTAGATTTGCCTTTCCAAAATGCAACACTTCACTCTTATCCATATTAAATTCCATCAGCCATTTCTCAGCCCATCCTCTAGCTTTCCTATATTTCTTTTTAAGCTATGGTAATCTTCCTCACTGTCCACAATACCACCAATCTTTGTATCATCTGCAAACTTACTTATCCAATTCACCACCCCTTCTTCCAGATTGTTAATATATATAAAACAAACAATAGTGGACCCAGGTCCAATCCCTGAGGAACTCCACTAGTCACTGGCCTCCAATTTGACAAACAATTTTCTACCACTACTCTCTGACACCTCCCATCCAACCACTGCTGAATCCATTTCACTACTTCCTTATTTATACCTAATGGCTCCACCTTTTTACCTAACCTCCTGTGGGGAATTTTGTAAAAAGCTTTACTAAAGTCTAAATAGACAACATCCACAGCCTTCCCTTCATCAATCTTTTTCGTATCCCCCTCGAAAAATTCTGTAAGGTTTGTTAAGCATGATCTACCCCTGACAAAACCATGCTGACTACTACCTATCAATCCCTGTTCATCCAAATATTTGTAAATGCCATCCCTCAGAACACTTTCCATCAATTTACCCACCACTGACGTAAGACTCACAGGTCTGTAATTTCCAGGCTTACATTTGGACCCTTTCTTAAACAGCGGAACAACATGAGCCACCCTCCAATCCTCTGGCACTACCCTTGTGACCAGTGACATCCTAAATAACTCTGTTAATGGCCCCACTATCTGTACACTAGCCTCCCTGAGTGTCCTTGGGAATACTTTGTCCGGACCTGGAGATATGTCCACCTTTATCTTTTTTAACACAGCCATCACTACCTCCTCGGTTATCCTTATATGATTCATGACCTCCCCACTATTTTTCTTTACTTCAACTGGTACAATATTTTTTCCCTAGTGAATAACGAGGAAAAGAAATCATTTAAAATTTCCCCCATCTCCTCTGACTTCTCACTCAGCCTACCCTCCCTATCTACAAGGGGTCCAATTCTATCCCTCACTAATCTTTTACTTTTAATGTACCTATAGAAACCCTTTGGATTTATTTTTACTCTGTCTGCCAAAGCCTCTTCGTGCCTCTTTTTGGCCTTTCTAATTTCTTTCTTAAGATTTTTTCTACACTCCTTGTAGTCCTCTTTCAATTTCTCAGCACCCTACTGTTTATACCTCTTGAACACCTCTCTCTTTCTCCTAACCAAATTTCTAATATTCCTCGAAAACCAAGGCTCCCTATGACTTCCAGCCTTTCCTTTGATCCTCACTGGGACGTATCTACTCTGTACTCTCAAAATTTCTTCTTTGAATGTTCTCCATTTTTCATTTACATCCTTTCCTGAAAAAATCATGTCCCACTCAATACTCCCCAAATCCATTCTTATTCCTTCAAAATTTGCTTTTCTCCAATCCAGATCCTCAACTTTAGGCCCTTCTTTGCTCTTCCCTAAAACTACCCTAAAACTAATAGAGTTGTGATCACTAGGCCCAATTGATTCTCCAACATTAACCTCAGGAGATCCAGTATTACACCGTCCCAAGTCGGTTCCTCTACGTATTGATTAAGAAAACTATCTTGTACACATTTGACAAACTCTAGCCCATCCATCCCTCTTACTGTATGGGTATCCCAATCAATGTGAGGGAAGTTAAAATCTCCCATGATCACTACCTTATATTTATTACACTGCTCCCCCCCCCTCCCCCACTGCCAAACTATTTAAACCCTCCCCCACAGCTCTAGCAAATCTGCTTGCCAGGATATTGGTCCCCCTCCAGTTCAAGTGGAGTCCGTCCCTTTTGTACAGGTCCGACTTTCCCCAGAAGAGATCCCAATGATCCAAAAATCTTATCCCCAGCTCCCTGCACCAGCTCTTTAACCACACATTCATCCTCCACATCCTCCTATTACTACCCTCTCTAGCGCGTGGCACCGACAGCAATCCAGAGATTACTACCTTAGAGGTCCTGTTTTTTAACTTCCTGCCTAATTCTATGTATTCCTGTTTCAGGACCTCATCCCCACTTCTAACTAAGTCATTGGTCCCCACATGGACCACGACTTCTGGCTGCTCACCTTCCCCTTGCAGAATTCTGTCAACTCGATCAGAGACATCCCTGACCCTAGCACCAGGGAGGCAACAGACCAACTTGGATCCCCAATCTCGTCCCACAAACCTTCTATCTGTCCCTCTGACAAGTGAGTCCCCAACCACAATTATCCTGTTCTTATCCCTCCTTCCCTTCTGAGCCTCAGGGGCAGCCCCTGTGCCAGAGACCTGACCCCCACGACTCATCCCCAGCAGTATCCAATGCCGAATACATGTTGCTGAGGGGTACTTCCACAGGGGTACTCTTCACTGGAACTCTCCCTCCTTTCCTCACAGTCACCCAAGTCCCTGACTCCTGCCTTCTAGGGGTGACTGTCTCCCTGTAACTCCTCTCTTTCACTGCCTCTGCTTCCCTTATGATCCTCAGTTCATCCAATTGCAGCTCAAGCTCCTTAACACAGTCACTCATGAGTTGCAATTGGATGCACCTTTTGCAGTTGTAGTTGTCAGGAACAGCTGTGCTGTCTCCGACTTCCCACATCCCACAATTTTGGAGCACTTGACTACCCCAACTGACTCCATTACCTCCTTTCTCAATGTATATAGGTTATTTAAAAGAAAAACTAAACAAATAATACTAAAAGACTAACCAAAAAGGACACCTTACCACACAGGGAGTTCCTTCTTAGCCCCTGCTCACTGAAGTCCCTCAAGCCAAAGTCCCAAGTCTCCACTCCTTCACTGCCTCGAGCCAAAGTCCCAAGTCTCCACTCCTTCACCGCCTCGAGCCAAAGTCCCAAGTCTCCACTCCTTCACTGCCTCGAGCCAAAGTCCTAAGTCTCCACTCCTTCACTGCCTCGAGCCAAAGTCCCAAGTCTCCACTCCTTCACCGCCTCGAGCCAAAGTCCCAAGTCTCCACTCCTTCACCGCCTCGAGCCAAAGTCCCAAGTCTCCACTCCTTCACTGCCTCGAGCCAAAGTCCTAAGTCTCCACTCCTTCACTGCCTCGAGCCAAAGTCCCAAGTCTCCACTCCTTCACTGCCCCACTCCTCGCTGGCCGCTCCCTCACCTTTCATTCCTTTTATAGGCCTTCAGGCAATTTACTCACTCCTCTAATAGTCTCTCTTCCCCCCTCCTCCAATGGTTGCCTTGGGAACGCCGACTCTGCTGTCCTCAGAGCAGCAGCAGCCCGATCCAACTAGGCCTGTGAAGGTAAGTCAAGGATTTAAATACTCACTCCTCTAGTAGTCTCTCTTCGCCCCTCCTCCAACAGTCGCCTTGGGAACGCCGACTCTGCTTTCCTCAGAGCCCCAGCAGCCCGATCCAACTAACTTCCAGTATTGTAATAGAGTATCAGCCTTAGAAAATAGCAGACCTGAACTTTTACTTCCTCTACCACCTCTGTTCAAACCACAATGTTGATCCAGGTGAAACACTCTGATTTCAAGATATGCTCTTTTTCAGTTGGCGTTGCTCTGCTGTTAGGGGTGATGACAAGCATTTGGAGGTTGCAGATATGATTTCAAGGATATCAATGAGTGTCTGCAAAATATTCTGGAGATGGAGGCTGAGTAGCTGGATAACACAGTTCATACTGGTATCAACAACAGAGGTTGAAAAGGGTCAGGACTTTCACCAGACCTTAATGCTTGGAATTTCGGTTTTATTCCCTGTGTTGGTTGCCATTTTTTGTAAGTATAGAAGGACCATGTAGATTACAGCACCATTGGAGAGAGATGGTGCAGGAGAGACAATTGTAGATTTTGAGGCACCTGAGCTAGTTTGGGGAAGAGGCAGATTAGAAAGGATGAATCTCAACAGGGCTGAGACCAGTATCCTTGAAGGTAGTTTTGTTAGTGCTGTCAGAGAGAGCTTTATCTCGCATGGCAGGAGAGTGAGAAGCTAAGCAAAGATTCATCCAGCAGAACTGGAGATGGAGGGCAGGAAATTGGAGGGCAGGAAATTGGAGAGAGTGTTTGTAAAGCAGAACAAACATACTTACCAAAAGTAAAAACACAATGCTGGAGAAAATCAGCCGGTCAATACAGTGTACTTTATATAGCAAAGATAAAGATACATAGCCAATGTTTCAGGCTTGAGCCTTTCATCAGGTATGGAAAAATGTTGGCAGGCATCTGAACAAAATGGTAGAGGGGAAGGGGTGGGGAGAGGAGCACAGTTCCAAAAGCAAGAGGTAATAGGTGAATAAGGAGGGTACAACAGCAAACAGGGGGAGGTGGGATTGCTGGGTGAATAGAAAGGGAAGAGGATGCAGAGCTAAGGGAACAAAAACAAAGGGAAAGGGAAGGGAAGGAGAATGGAGAGTAGCAGAAATTGGAGAAGTCGATGTTAATGCCATCTGGACGGAGAGTGCCCAGATGGAAAATCAAGTGTTGTTCCTCCAATTTATGGGCGGTCTTGGAGAGTTAGTACAAGGTCATGGACAGACACGAGTATTAGAGTTGGATACGGAATTGAAATGGTTGGCCACTGGGAAATTCCTGTCACTGATGCAGACAGAGCGATCGGCACTTGCCAAAAGCATCTGTTTAATGGAATATATTTAAATGCAAGGAGGGCTCTGCAACAGGATATTGAGTTGAGGGCACTGATAGAACTACAGAATGACATAAAATATATAAAATTAATTTTAGGAGTTTTGGGATGGGGAAAAGAAGCAAAAGTTTAATTTTATTGGTTATAAGGTTTTCAGATGAAGGATAAAAGTAGGGGGATATATTGGCTAAACAGAAATAATAATAAGTTTGAAGGATCATCAAATGAGGAACTGCTATGTGGTCATTCTGCATTTTGGTCCACTTAACCATTCTCTGCAATTGAAGCTTATCATTCTCTTCAATGCTCAGTCACACCTTTTCCCTCTATCCCTTGATCCTTTCAGCTTTACGAATATGGCTGCCTCAGTGAATATATTTAAGGACCTCATCTCTCCTATGGTAGAGAATTCCATAGGGTTTACCACCATCTGGATGAAGAAAACTTCTCATGATCTTGGCTGAAAATGGTAATCCCAATAATCTGAGACAGTGAACCCTGGCTCTGAATTCTCCAGCCACCTATCTAGTCTGTCAAATTCACCTTAAATTTTATAGATTTTAATGAAATGCTGCATAATTCTTCTCAACGCCAGTAAATATTTACAGTAAAACCTCGTTAGAACGCGGTAGTTTGGGTCCAAGATTTCATACCGCGTTCCAGCCGAGTCTCAGAACAGATGCATATACGTCAGAGGGCCCACAGATAATCAAACCCAAATATTACCAGTTTTCGAAGGATGTGCTCTATCTATAACTAACAATTTCAGCGAAAGAAAGCAAGCGGATCCTTTTAATATTGGGATTCTGAATTTTAATCAGCTTATTTTACAGAAAAATTGCAAAGTTTGGGGTCCACAGACACCCGTGCTATAAGCGATTCCACGGATTAACGAGTCGCCTTCTAATGAGGTTTCGCTGTATTTTTGTTTCGGGGCCTGCCCAAACACCTTGATGAAGGGCTCAAGCCCGAAACATTGGTTATGTATCTTATTGATATAAATTCCAATGTTTGACCTGCTGAGTTTTTAATTTTAAAAAAAATGTAGACATCCAGCAAGGTAACAGGCCATTTCAGCCCACGTGCCCATGCTGGCCAATTATACCCAATTAACCTACAGTCCCTGGTACATTTTGAACATTGGGAAGAAGCTGGAGCCCCCGTGGAAAATCCATTCCATCATGGGGAGTATGTACAAACTCCTTACAGGCAGTGCAGGGTCTGAACCCCTGGTCCTGATCGCTGGTGATGTAACCCATTGCATTTCTCCAGCTTGGTGATTTTACTTCAATTACAGTGCCTGCAGACTTTACTCCAGTGAATATATACCTCATCTTCCTAAATGCTCCTGTATGTGAGAGATGGGAAAATTGACCTAAAATTATGAACATGGAAGAAACTAAAGTTCATCAGTAAAATGGCTGAAACCAGTTCAAACAGGATAAGTTTGGGGCTTAGGATGCAGGAAAGCAGAGTCAGCACGATTAACATAAGAATCTTCTATCCTTTGTGACAAGACCATAGGACTAAGATAAGGAATGGTAAGGTACAATAGAATGTAGGAAGTTGAGGTAGTCTGGATCAGATAAGGGTCTCCTAGCCCTGGACAGAAGTACCAAGTCATACATTTCTAATTAGCTAACCATACACAGATTTATACATATGAAATTAGCCAACCCTAGATAGAATGAGTCAACTCTGCATATCAAGAGACTGTAGCCCAGAGAATCAGGAAGGTGTGAATAAGGACAATGACATGAAGGGACACCGACAGGATACCCCCCCTGGTCCTCCAAGTGTACTGAAACTGCACGTAGGCAGGAAGAATTACCTATGCCAAACCCATTCAGGGGGCAGAAGAATGTAAGGGGGAGGGCATTCTGATACTGAAATTGACTGTATAAAAGTTGGGTGAGCCCCAGTATGTGTGTGTATTCCCAGGGTAAGGGGAAGCACCCAACTTTGCATTGTTGTAGTAATAAATGTTCTTTGTTCTCAATTTTTGTCTCGAGCAATTTCTTTAAAGGTACTTTAATTCCTAACAAATGGGGGCTCGTCCGGGATCACACTCCCTCCACTGACAGAGTACCCCGACGACGAGAGTAGGTGCACCCCGGCTGATTCAGCTGGACTCACGGGCGACGGGTGGCTGGTCAGTGGAAGAAGCGAGTGATATCCGAGAAGAGGCATTGAGAACAAACGGCGGAAGGACGCGCGCTAGAGCAGTACTGCCAGAACTCGGTAAGAGTATTTTACTTGTTCCTAAGTATGGGAATAGCGGGCAGTAGAGATGAGAGTCCTGACACAGGACGTGACCACCAGATAGCTACGTACAGCCCGCTTGGGATGATGTTATCTGAGTGGGGCACAGGAAAGACCCGCGGTAAAGACAGACTAGCGGGCAGTAGAGATGAGAGTCCTGACACAGGACGTGACCACCAGATAGCTACGTACAGCCCGCTTGGGATGATGTTATCTGAGTGGGGCACAGGAAAGACCCGCGGTAAAGACAAACTGACGACGGTCAGATATTGTTGTAATGAATGGGTGGGATACCCGGTTAAAGGGAGCTCCGTGTACTGGCCAAAATTCGGATCCGAGGATGAATGGATGTGTGAAGCTTTGAACTTATGGCTCTATCAAAACCAGCCAGACAATGTTGAGAGCAGGGAATATGCAGCCTGCTGGCTCAAGGGATCCATTGAACAGCTGGTTTTGAATGAGAAAGAATCCAGGGATAAGAGAGAGGAGGAACCTCTTGTCCCTGAACCACAGGGTTGGGATGTGTTACATTCCCTCCCTCCACCCTATGTTCCTCCTATGCCGGCTCCTATCTTTCCTTCCCCTCCTATGACCTACCCTTCTGCACCTTCCCCACCTCCCCCACCACTAGAGAAGAGAGCAGGAGTGGTATGATAACTTGCTCACAAAGCACTCGATTACCACCTCTGTTGGCAGGAGAGAGAGGTAACTTTAATTCAGAACAGCGTGAGACTCTTCAGGAAGAAAGGGCAGAACCCTTTGATTCATTTCCCAGGGAGCAGGAACCCAGACCTAATAAGCCAGAAACCAATTGGATGAGACCACTGCGGGAAGTTCCCATGAGAGAGGGTCTCGGTTTCGTAAATGTGCCCCTGACCAGTACTGAAGTGTGTAACTTTAAGAAAGAACTGACCTCCCTGATAGAAGATCCCCAGGGATGTGCCGAACAGTTAGACCAATTTTTGGGACCAAATATATATACAATATGGGGGTCTCGACATAGAATCCCCAGCAGGGGAACAATTGGTACTAACAGGTTTTGTTACCAACTCAGCCCCAGACATTAAGAGAAAATTACAAAAGACAGAAAATTGGCATGAGCAGGGAATAACCCAGCTTCTACAGATCACACAAAAAGCATTTGTCCAGACATCTGAGGATAAGCAGAAAGCAAAGGCTAACATTTTGATGCAAGCAGTTAAAGGAATAGTAGATGAGTAACAAAAAAAAGGCAGGGACTGTGTGCCAGCTCCTGAATGTTGGGAGAAGTGCAGGGAGTGGGAGAGTAGAGACCAGAGATAATTTCATAAATCACGACTTCCCACTTCAGTCACTGACCAATATTGATTAAAATTCATGCTAAAAATTAAATGTCATAAATGATCGTTTTTCAATACTGTAGAATTAGCGAATTTAACTACCAGTTAATTCCAATTTATGAAATAAATTGTATTTAAATGTGATTTTGCACAGGGAGTACCTGAGAGTTGAGTGATGTTATAACATTTGCAGGGAGAAATGTTTGCGCAAATAGGGTGAGTTCTATACATCTTAACTTTAAGTGTATGTGAGATAAAGAAAGGATCTGATGTGTAAAGTGGCTGGATCAGCCAGTTGAAGGGGGAGTGTGCATGTCCCTTTAAGTACACTGTGGCACTTGAAATTGAGGCTTCAGGCTCTTGTCTTGCAGTTAGAGGTATGGAGCCCTATCAACACATTTAATACATTTCTTCTACACATTCAGCAGTCAAGGTCCGTGAGTTTAAAGATCACCCACCTCTGGAGAATAAAGATACCTCTGGGGATTCCTATGGGGATTCCTATAAGTTTAATCATTCATTTCTCTGGTGCATTTTCCTCCGGAGTGAAATTAATGCCTCAGCACAATTTCTCTGTATTGCCGCTGTTATTTAATTCATGATAACTTTCCCCCATTCATCAGGTTTATATTTAAATCCGGTAGTGCGGAAGTTACATTGTAAATAATCACGGAGGTAAACCCTGCGCAACTGGATTCAGCTTAATGGAGAAATAAACCTGCGAACTGGTCTATGGTGCTGTGTGAGTACTGCAATAGGTGGAATATGATTTAAATTGGTGGCATAGTTCAGAACAATTGGGTGCATAAGAATAATAATATCATTAAGAACTCACAGATCTTGTACCAGATGCTATTCAGTACATCTTGACTTAAGGACTGGAGAAATTGGCATGTTAGAATGAGATTGGCATGGTACCAATATTTCTTGATTCAATAATGACTCCACAAGCTCCAGGATTCATGCAGCAGAACTTTTAAGTGGAATATAATAGAAACTAGCCTGTACTTAAATTATTGTGTGTGCAATCCTCAGAAGAACATCTTTTAACTTTTTTTTTGGTGCCTGTTTTACAGACTGTTTTAAATAAGGCCAGCTCCTGTGAGCTGTGGCACAAGGCATTTTACTTAAGGCAGAACTAAAGGTTGAATATGTTTCAAGTTCTCTTGCAGGGGCTCTTGTGCTGCAATGTCTGTTATGTACTCACTCTAACAAATTGGAGGGTTGTGCCCCATACAGACAAGCAGCTCCAACTGCATTTTAATAAGGTCTAACATATTCAAAACCCATGCAAATATGGTTTGTGTTTCATTTTACAATTTTTACACTAACACAAAGGAAAGTCAGATTGTTATTCATTTTATTAAAATCTAGTGATTGGTTATATGTAAAAGCATGGCAAGAGGATCAACTAAAACCTGCCTGGGATGGTCCCTTCTGTGTACTTTTAATTACAGACACAGCAGTAAGAACAAGAGAGAAAGGCTGGACCCACATTCAAAGAATTAATGACAAAGTGCCATAATGTTACAATTTTATTCGTTTTTTTTAATGGTTTATTCAGTTTTGTGTATTTTATTGCTGTTTTCAATGAGCTTTACATTTATTGTGGTTTTATTCAGTTCTTCTTGCATTTGATTGCTGTTTTCAATGAGCTTTACATTTCTTGTGGTTTTATTCAGTTCTTCTTGCATTTGATTGCTGTTTTCAATGAGCTTTACATTTATTGTGGTTTTATTCAGTTCTTCTTGCATTTTATTGCAGTTTTCAATGAGCTTTACATTTTTTGTGTTTTATTAAGTTCTTATTGTATTTTAATGAGCTTACATGTATTCTTCATTGTTGTTTACTAATTTCTTTGGAATATTGTTCGTTAATGTTTTAAGCCCCCCTGGAATAGGGGCAGCAGAGGTTACAATTCAGCTCCTTTAGAATGTAGACAGGGCATAGATTTAATGTATAGTCATAATGGGATATAAGGGATCCCAATACGGACCAGGGGAATTAAACAGCTTTAGTGGAGTACTCTCGATGTTTTAAGTACTTCTGGAGAAGGGGTAGCAGAGGTTACAGATTGTACTGTTTTACAGGCTAGAGAGGGCATAGAGGCAAGGTATTTAGAATACGGATCAGGGAAACACAGTGGGGATAGGCAGTCACACAGTGAGGCACCTGTGTACACAGACTAACCGCAAAACAAACAATGTACATTTCACACAAAGGGGGAAACTAACAAGCTAACCGCAAAACAAACAGACACTTCACACAACCACGAGACACATAATCCCCCACCTGGCTCTCTCTCTCTGATCATCCCTGAAGGGGAACACCTGTTTTCAGGGAGCTGCTGCTCATCTGGTGCTTATATAACGTGGAAAGGAGCGAAGTAGAGTGCAGGGTGTCAAAATCCTCACAAAGGACATTGGATTGTACATGTAGCAGAGAGAGAGAGAGTTGACACATATGCTAATGTACACAGACAGGCTGCAACTCACAAGTTCAATGAATGTTAGCAGACAAGCTGCAACACACAGTTAAATCACAAGAAACAATCCCCCCCCAGCTTGGTCTCTTTTCATCACCCCATGAAAGGGAGCACCAGTTTCCAACAACGTGAGCTGCTTGACACTTTAATATCAGGCTCCAAACAGCCTTCGGAGATCGGTGGCCCTAGGGTTCGGGGCTGAAGGGGACATCAGATACTAGCCACAATCAAACGGAACCGCCTGACTACTGCGACTCGTTCGCTGCTGAAGGCAGCGCCTCTCACAGACTTCGTCGGGACAACACTTACAAAGGTCGTGTGCTTCAAAGACACTGCTTCCATATTTCAACGTATGGGATGGACTAGACTCTTTACTGAGAACTGGAGCCTGATACTCCAAACCCTAATAAGCAGCTGGACTCACTCATGGTGCTCCCCTACCTAAAGACTTTACACAGACATTACAATTCGGTTATTGACCAGCTGGGTAAAACTACACCTTACACTTGAAAGATCAGTGTTACTGATCTAAAAGAAAAGTGAGGAAGGGGGGGGGGGGGGATCAGTCACACTGACACTAGTAACCAAAGATCAGTAACACTGATCATGGTGAAAGATCAGTATTACTGATCTAAAAGAAAAGTGAGGATTGTGAGAGATGGGAAAATTGACCTAAAATTATGAACATGGAAGAAACTAAAGTTCATCAGTAAAATGGCTGAAACCAGTTCAAACAGGATAAGTTTGGGGCTTAGGATGCAGGAAAGCAGAGTCAGCACGATTAACATAAGAATCTTCTATCCTTTGTGACAAGACCATAGGACTAAGATAAGGAATGGTAAGGTACAATAGAATGTAGGAAGTTGAGGTAGTCTGGATCAGATAAGGGTCTCCTAGCCCTGGACAGAAGTACCAAGTCATACATTTCTAATTAGCTAACCATACACAGATTTATACATATGAAATTAGCCAACCCTAGATAGAATGAGTCAACTCTGCATATCAAGAGACTGTAGCCCAGAGAATCAGGAAGGTGTGAATAAGGACAATGACATGAAGGGACACCGACAGGATACCCCCCCTGGTCCTCCAAGTGTACTGAAACTGCACGTAGGCAGGAAGAATTACCTATGCCAAACCCATTCAGGGGGCAGAAGAATGTAAGGGGGAGGGCATTCTGATACTGAAATTGACTGTATAAAAGTTGGGTGAGCCCCAGTATGTGTGTGTATTCCCAGGGTAAGGGGAAGCACCCAACTTTGCATTGTTGTAGTAATAAATGTTCTTTGTTCTCAATTTTTGTCTCGAGCAATTTCTTTAAAGGTACTTTAATTCCTAACATGTATATTCATGGAAACAGTCATGGAAACCCTTGGTGTATTTTCTCCATGGCAAGAGCATCCTTTTCCAAGTGAGTACACCATAACTCAAAATGGCTTCTCACTGAGACATCCTTGCTTAAATGCTAGATTACTGCGGCCTAAACTGCATTCAAGACAATGTTTACCTGTTATGCATCAGGCCCAACAAGAGGCGGTGCAGACTTTGCCTTCTAAACACCCACTCCACCCTGTATTACGCTTCTTCCTCCACCTGAGCCATTTGTTTTTCTTGCCTCTCTCTCCCTTTGCCCGGCGTCAGCCAGTCTTCTGTGAACAAAAGGAAACTGTTCACACAGACTAGAGAGACAGTAATCTCACAATGCAAAGAGGTTGTAAGCCAACATAGAAAGGACAGGAGGGAGTAGGTCTTCATATAGATACTAAAGTCCAGGAAATTAGCCAAATGGGCTTCCTCCCATTGCTAAGTCATTATAAAACCGTGAGGAGAGAAAACCTAGTAAAACACAACTTTATTCAAACAGCTGCTACGAGCAAAGTACGATCAGGGCACTCCACTGGCAGAATATTTGCTTCCATCTTCACCAAAGCTTTTTTGTGTTACCTCAGACAACATTTACCTCAGACAACCATTTTAAACTTATGTATTTTACCTATTATTTTATTTATTTATTTTAATTTTAAAAATTTATTTTCCTTGAATATTTTTGCCGGTTGCTTGAGGCTGCCAATTGTTTGAATACCAGATACCAGGGATTTTCCTGTATTAGGCAAGATTGCATATTTTAGTTTTGCATGATATGCATCAGGTATCTCTCTCCATAAACTTTAAATATATCAAAAATAATATTATTACCGATATTCAAAATTGAACTTCTGAAAAACTTTTGAAAATGTTTTTCACAACATCCACACATCCTTTCCTATAGCGAAGAACATATTTTGTTTTTTATGCCATCTCCCCGGACTTTTACTCTTTAACATCATCCTCGTCAAACACATCCTACAAATTGGTCCTTTTTTTAAAAACAATTTGAAAGTCACAGGTGCTTTATTAAAAGCACACTGCTGGAAAAACTCAGCAGGTCAAACAGTGTACTTCATGTAGCAAAGATAAAGATACGTAACCAATGTTTCAGGATTGAACCCTTCATCAGGGTATGAGCAAAATATTGGCAGGCGCCCAAACAAAATGGTGGTAGGGGAGGAGGACGGTCCCAAAGATGAAGGGCTCAAGCCCGAAACTTTGGTTATGTATCTTTATCTTTGCCTTATAAAGGACACTGTTTGACCTGCTGTGTTTCTCCAGTGTTGTGTTTTTACTTCAAACATGGGGTCTTCATGCTTTCTTGTTTTATTTTTGCACTTTATTAAAACAAACTTTATTGCTGATATTTATTGCTGGTACATAGTTTTATCAGTGAAATAAAACAATCCAATTTTCCAGGGAAAACTGTTGTTTTTCTCTTCAGTTACATTGGTCAAAACCATAGTCATGTCGCGACTTTTTAACGCAGTACTGCTTATTTTCTTGCAAGTCAAGTCCAGTTTATTGTCATCTGATTACACAAGTACAACCTGACGAAACAGCATTCTCCGGTCCTTGGTGCAAAACACGCAGCTACACAGCCAGACATAACACACCTACGGACCACAATACGTAGGGAGGACAAGTATATCATCAATACAAATAAATAATGCTTCATAAATATGAGCGTCTTGGATGTTTAGTGTGAGTCATTCAGCGTTCTCACTGTCCGTGTGAAGAAGCTGTTCCTCAGCCCAGTCATATATATAAATAAATAATTCAAGTCTAACCAATTCATTCCCTCAATTTAAGTGCTGCAACTCAATAACTGACCTGATTAGGACTTAGAAGGTAGCAATTGCATTGGTATCGAGGCATTTTCACATGTCAACATGAAAAAGGTTGTGCTGGAACCTGGTGTCCTAGGAAACCATAGAACATTACAGCACAGAAACAGGGCCTATGACCCTTCTAGTCTGTGCCAATCCTTTCATTCAGGACCACAGAAGCAGGAGAGATCATTTCAGACGTCATCTTCAAATGAAATCAAGCAAAATCGATGGAAATAAGCAATTTATTTAAGAATAAATGTTCAAAATATATTCAAGGATATAGTATGGAATTAGAACCTAGATGAAGCTGATTAAATGTAGTTTAAACAGGCCAATATTACCGCTGACTTAAACACAGACCAGATGGTTTCATTATTGGTTGTTCTCTCCTCAGAAGGGCCTCTTCCGATATCCTAACCCCACATGAGTAAAGAATTTATCATTTGTCAAGTCATTTGGCAGTGAAACAAATTCATTTTCTTGCCAAATATGGAGACAAGGCAGAAAGCCAAGATAAACTCATAATCAATTAGATCACAGGAATGCTTCCACCAGAACTAGATTAACCCCATCAGAACTAAATCTCTCTTGCCTCTCAGGAGAAAGTTTTTTTTTAAGTAATCCCCCTTTGTCCAATTACCCTTCCACTGACCCTTGAGAAAACTCTCTGGAAACAAAAGTTGTGATCTATTGCATGGAGACTGTTATGAGTGGTGCTGCAGGGACAGGACTTCTGCCTTACACCACATTCCAGAGATGACTGGGCCATCTCAGGAATGTAATAAAACCATGACATTTGCTTATTTGGAACAGAGCAGGGAATTCTCTCCAGTATTCTGGGCCAATTTTTAAAAAATCCTTGAACCAAAACAGATAATTTGTTCATTTATCACGTTGATTTGT
The DNA here is from genome assembly GCF_036971445.1 of Narcine bancroftii. Taxonomy (NCBI): domain Eukaryota; kingdom Metazoa; phylum Chordata; class Chondrichthyes; order Torpediniformes; family Narcinidae; genus Narcine; species Narcine bancroftii. Next base: position 85,054,893 of record NC_091481.1, read on the forward strand.
GAGAGTTTGCTAAGTTTCCTGAATTCTGAGAGTGGTTTAAACCTATGTGAGCAAAACTGAGAATAAATTTTAGGGTTATAAATAAATTATCTTATTATTTTTGTGCATTCTTGCTTTCTGATTATAAATATTTATTTATATGTATAGATCAGTGGTTTTCACACTTTTTCTTTCCACTCACGTCCCACTTTAAGTATTCTCTATGCCATAGGTGCTCTGTGATTAGTAAGGGATTACTTACAGTGGGACATGAGTGGAAAGAAAAAGTGTGAAAACCAATGGTAAAAATGGTAAAGGATCCATTATTGTCACATAATACTATATTTAGAATGTAACATAAATGAAATTCTTTAACTTTTGTCTGCAGTAATGCAGACAGAGAGTCGCCACTTTGACCAGCACCCCTCACAGAACCTACAGTACCAGGTGTTCTTAGGTGGTCTCCCCTCCAAGTACTGACCAGTCCTGAGCCTGCTTAGCTTCCAAGATAAGACCATTTCAGATGTATTCTGGCAATTAGGTATTAATGAAATATTTCTCCTGCATGTACTTTGTTCATCTGTATGTGTGTTATGTCTGCATGTTTGGCACCAAGCACTGGAGAATGCTGTTTTGTCGGGTTGTACTTGTACAATGAGCTTGACTAAAAGTTACACAAGAAACTAGATGGGGTGTGGACTGATGGTGTTTTGGAAGGATTTTTTGAGTACTGATGATAAATGGAGAGAAAAGTTTCCAAATAGGGAAGGTAGCCACTGAGATGTGATGGGTGGGCTGGACAACATTTACAGCAGGGAGACACAAAAGCTACAGATGCTCGAATCTTGAGCAGACAATGAATTTTTGGAGGAACACTGCAGGTCAGACTTGAAACTTCAACTGACTATTTCTGTTAATGGATGATCTGCTAAATTCTTCCAGATTTTGACAGTCCTGTGCTGAAGCTCTGTCTCAGGGATCTTTCCTGCAAGTCTAATTAGAGCAGTGGTTCTCAACTTTTTTTCCCACTCACATCCCACCTTAAGTAATCCCTTACTAACCACAGATTCCCATCTATTACCGCAGAGCACCTAGGCCATAGGCGTTCAGTGGTTAGTAAGGGATTACTTAAGGTGGGATGTGAGTGGGAAAAAAGGTTGAGAACCACTGAATTAGATCATGTTCTAGACTTCAAACTCTGGGTAATATTTTGCCTGCATAACCTAGAAGTATCGCAACTAATTGCAGTTCTCAGTACTTTCCCTGAGTAGGCTCTGCTTATTTTGTACACACTGATATGATACTTTTTTAAAAAATGTATTTATTTTCTAGAATCTGGGAGCCTTTTGAGGAAAAGAGGCTCCCAGATTCTAGAAAATAAACATGTTTTTTAAAAAAAATCTAGAATCTAGAATCTGGGAGCCACTGCTCAGGCAATCATTAATTGCCTAAAGGAGCATGGGAGCCCAGGTGTAGGTCACCTAGTCCGTTAAGCCTGCTCCCCTATTCATAAAATCATGGGCAATCTGACCATGGACCCTTGTTCCCTCTAAGCTGGGCACGTGTACGCATGCACACTCGTTTTGCAATCAGCGCACAAAGGAAATTAATGTGCACACGAAATGTTAGCTACGTAAAATAATGTAGTCATTCATACTCCTACTTACTGAATTCAGACGAGCAAGACCAAAAACAATCAAACCCAGGGGAGATCCAAGTTTTTATCAATTTCAATAACTTCGAGTTTACATTTGCACCAGAATTCAGTGTGCAGGAAAAAGAAATTTGCACAACATAAAATGTTGGCACACACTGACTACTAAAAATGAGAGGGAACATTGCTGTGGACTTAGATCTATCCCTTCCTGCCCATCTTAAAGTTGCAGAGAAGCATTTTCTTGAACTACTGCAGTCCTTCAAGAAAAGGTGCTCCCACAAATTCATTCCAGCGGGCCCCTTTGAATAAAATCAAGACAAAAAATGGACAGAGATCATTAAGATTTAAAAGTCATTTTTCAAACTCGAAGGCCTGGTTGAGTCTGATTAAATCTGGTTTCAATAGTCTAATATCAGCCTTCTGTCCCACAAACTGAAAAAGAAATGATGTTATTTGACTCCTCGCACAATGATTAACTGTTGAAAATAATCTTTTCCTGGAGTGAAATATGGTAATGGAGAAGTTATTTCTCATCATTCCAGAAATTTGTTTGGCTGCTTTTGGAGATGACACTCTTGTGTAACTAATACAATCTTATGAGGCACTCCATCAGGTGACAGCATATATTCAATGTACACTGTATAGATCATTAACACTTTTATCTATTCACCATCCTGCTGATGAACCACATGGGGAATGGTTTCTATTAAACCCACTTCTTTTCTTCTTTGGCTTGGCTTCGCGGACGAAGATTTATGGAGGGGGTAAATGTCCACGTCAGCTGCAGGCTCGTTTGTGGCTGACAAGTCCGATGCAGGACAGGCAGACACGGTTGCAGCGGTTGCAGGGGAAAATTGGTTGGTTGGGGTTGGGTGTTGGGTTTTTCCTCCTTTGCCTTTTGTCAGTGAGGTGGGCTCTGCGGTCTTCTTCAAAGGAGGGTGCTGCCCGCCGAACTGTGAGGCACGGTTTGAGGCGAGATCAGCCCATTGGCAGTGGTCAATGGGGCAGGCACCAAGAGATTTCTTTAGGCAGTCCTTGTACTTTTTCTTTGGTGCACCTCTGTCACGGTGGCCAGTGGAGAGCTCGCCATATAATACGATCTTGGGAAGGCGATGGTCCTCCATTCTGGAGACGTGACCCATCCAGCGCAGCTGGATCTTCAGCAGCGTGGACAATCATCACCCTGTACAAAAACAAAGGCGAGAAATCAGACTGCTCAAACTACAGGGGAATCACGCTGCTCTCCATTGCAGGCAAAATCTTCGCTAGGATTCTCCTAAATGGAATAATGCCTAGTGTCGCCGAGAATGTTCTCCCAGAATCACAGTGCGGCTTTCGCGCAAACAGAGGAACTACTGACATGGTAAACCCACTAATCAGCTCACAAATTACAGCATGCTGAACGACTGGGGAGTGCTTGGTCATGAATCACAAAAGATTGGTTGGCTGGTGTCGCAAGTAATCTGGAAGGCAAGTGGAATGTTGGCCTTCATTGCTAGAGGGGTTTGAATTTAGGAGCGGAGTGGTTCTACTGCAACTGTACAGGTTACTGGTGAGGCTGCCCCTGGAGCATGGTGTGCAGTTCTGGTTTCCTTACGTGAGAAAGGACAGAACATTACAAGTTGAGGGGGGATTTGATAGAGGTATTTAGAATTATGAGGGAGATAGACAGAGTAGATATGAATAGGCTCTTCCCCTTGAGGATAGGTAAGATTGGAACGAGGGGTCATAAGTTAAGGGTGAGGGGGCAAAAGTTTAGAAGTAACATGAGAGGAAGCTTCTTCATTCAGAGAGGAGTGACTGAGTGGAATGACCTTCCGGAAGAGGTGGTTGCAGCAGGGTCAATTTTGTCATTTAAGAGAAGGTTGGATAAATGCATTGGAGGGAGCGGGTAGGTGGGACTAGAGGGGATCACTTAGATTGGTGCGGACTAGAGGGGCTGAGATGGCCTGTTTCTGTACTGTAATTGTTATATGTTATATGTTAGCACAGTACAGGCCCTTCAGCCCACACTGTTGTGTCAAAAATAACCCCAAATCCTACCTACCTCATAACCCTCTATATTCTTTTCATCCATATGAAAATCGGCGTCATGGGGGGGGGGCTCTTTCCCCCCAAATTAATTATTGTGCCCCCTCCCACCCACAGCACTAGGCTTACTAGCTAGCATCGCATGGTTTCATCTTCATGCGCTCTAAGCATGCACTTTTGTCTGTAATGTTGGAGGGAGGGGGAAGTGTGACGGTGGCACACAGAGGAGGTTCATGGCAGGTATGGTACCCGCTCCCCCCCACCACTGAATGAGTTTTTGAATGTCAGTTTGTGCCCCCCATGGTTACCCTAATGAGCCCTGATTAGACCTGTGCTGACGCCAACACTGTGCCTGTCTAAGAGTCTCTTAAATGCCCCTATTGTTCCAGCGTCCAGCATCACCCCCAGCAAGGCATTCCAGGAACCCACTACTCTCTGTATAAAAAACTTCTCCCTGTTGTCTCCCCTAAACCTTCCTCCCTTCACTTTGTACAAATATCCTCTGGTGTTTGCTATTCCTGCCCTGGGAAAAAGTGCTGGCCTCTCGTAATATTGTAGACCTCCATTAAGTTATCTCTCATTCTTCTTCACTCAAAAGAAAAAAGCCCCAGCTCTGCCTCATAAGACATATTTTCCAATCTGGGCAACATCCTGGTAAATCTCCTCTGCATCCTCTCCATAACTTCCATATCCTTCCTGTAATGAGGTGACTAGAACTGAACAAAATACTCCAAGTGTGGTCTCACCAGTTTTATAGAGATGTAACATTACCTCACATCTCCTGAATTTAATCCTCCGACTAATGAAACCAGCATCCCATAGATCTTCTCAACTATCCTTTTAACCTGCTCAGCAACCTTGAGAGACCTATGGATTTTGACCCCAAGTTCCCTCTGTTCATACACACTGTTAAGAATACTACCATTAATCATGTACTTTGCCTTCCAAAATGCATCACTTCACAATTTTCCAGATTGAACTCAATCTACCACTTTTCTGCCCAACTCTGCATCCTGTTGTAACCAACGACAACCTTCAACTCTGTCCACAACACCTCAAACCTTCGTATCATCCACAAACTTACTGACCCATGTTTTCTTGCACAATAAAGTATTCTGAAACATTTGGAAAAGTTTAACTTGTGCCATTACCATATCTTCTTTCTTTTCTTTGGCTTGGCTTCACGGACAAAGATTTATGGAGGGGTAATGTCCACGTCAGCTGCAGGCTCGTTTGTGGCTGACAAGTCCGATGCGGGACAGGCAGACACAGTTGCAGTGGTTGCAAGGGAAAATTGGTGGGTTGGGGTTGGGTGTTGGGTTTTTCCTCCTTTGTCTTTTGTCAGTGAGGTGGGCTCTGCGGTCTTCTTCAAAGGAGGTTGCTGCCCGCCGAACTGTGAGGCGCCAAGATGCACGGTTTGAGGCGAGATCAGCCCACTGGTGGTGGTCAATGTGGCAGACACCAAGAGATTTCTTTAGGCAGTCCTTGTACCTCTTCTTTGGTGCACCTCTGTCTCGGTGGCCAGTGGAGAGCTCGCCCTAGAACACGATCTTGGGAAGGCGATGGTCCTCCATTCTGGAGACGTGACCTACCCAGTGCAGTTGGATCTTCAGCAGCGTGGATTCGATGCTGTGGGCCTCTACCATCTCGAGTACTTCGATGTTGGAGATGAAGTCGCTCCAATGAATGTTGAGGATGGAGCGGAGACAACGCTGGTGGAAGCTTTCTAGGAGCCGTAGGTGATGCCGGTAGAGGACCCATGATTCGGAGCCGAACAGGAGTTCCATTATCATATACACCACAGTTAAACGCTGCTAAAGCAAACTGATACATGTTCTTAAAAAAAGCATCAGATCAGCCATGATCTCATTGAATGGTGGAGCAGGCTTGAAGGGCCAGATGGACGACTCCTGCTCATGTTCTTATATTCCTCAAATCCTTTCTGCCATCACTAACACTGTGGCCCCCTCTCCACGACACATTGACATTCACCACTCACCAAGGCACCGCCAATCACAGGCTGTGTTCAACAGCATCTTGACAACTCACAAGAGGAAATCATCCTCTGGTTCTGCTTTGACTTTCTTGTATGGACATTTTTCTCTTATTAATATGTATCATAAAATTGGAGTAAAGAAAACTCAAACCAGTCACCCTGCTGAGTCAAGTAAAAACACATCGAAATGCTGGAGGAACTCAGCAGCGTCCATAGGAGGTAAAGGTACATTGCTGATGTTTCGGGCCTGACCCCTTCTTCGAGGAATAATCAAAGATTTTCAGACTGAGCCAATCAACAATACTGAGACATAATCCCGATGGGAGATCACATCGTCTTAGGAAGGGACAGCTGTGGATAAGCTTAAGTAAAGTTGCCCCACTGACGTCAATACTTCCTGAGTCCGTTGAAGCTGCAGTGTGTTTGCCCATCCTCCCCTCCCCTTTCCTTCTCTCTGCACACACTCTCACACTTCACGGAATGTGCTGGACTGACTGCTGTGTGCAGCCTGCTTGGGATTCATTGAGTCCAGAACACTCGGTGCTGATGCACACACAATCTCCACTCCTGCTTTGCTTTCCATCAGTTTAGATCTCATTCAATTGTAGAGGAAACAAAAAGGACAGGAACTGTTTAGAATCTGAATGGACTGCAGTCAATACGGCTTGTTCTGGTAAGAATTCTTCTATTACCTTCAGAGAATCAAAAAGAAGCTTTAAAAAAATGCTGCGTTTGCTGGAAGGTCACGTTTCGTATGAGCCAATATTTTACTTATTTTCAAAATTCCTATTTTTTGCATTGGTTCATTAATTTAGCTTTATATTTCTGTAGAATGGATTGTTCCCATTCTACATGCTGTATATTTTTGATTATGAATTACAGCCACAGGGAGAGAAAAAAAATCAATGAAAGCTTTGGAATTAAGCCCTATAAAAAAAAGTTAGAAAGTAACTTCCCACAATCATTATTCCCACTGCTACAGAGATGCTTTAATAACGGGCCAGTTTTGGTAGAGCTGGTCATCACAGAACATTCGTTTTCTTTAACTCAATGGTTCTCAACCTTTTCCTTTCCACTCACGTCCCACTGTTAGTAATCCCTAGGCCATCAGTGCTCTGCGATCAGTAGGGACTGCTTAAATTGGGATGTGAGTGGGAAGGGAGGGTTGAGAACCACTGCTCCAGACCCAATTGTTACAGAAATATTTTGCTTGAGAAAAATGGTCATTGGCCCATTTCCTTCGGAGTTCTGAAATCCTGCACATAACAAGTCCATGAGGGATGATTAAAACAGTGGCTTTCAAACAGTTTCTTTCCACCCACACACCATCTTAAGCAATCCCTTACTAATCACAGAACACCTATGGCCTAGGGATTACTTAAAGTGGGACGTGAGAGGAAAGAAAAAGGTTGAGAACCACTGCTTTAACACTTTTTTTCTCATATTTCAACTGAAAAGTATTTTTGGCCCACAAACTATTGAAAAGGATCACCCTGAACTTTGGTGTGGAATGGTACCAGCAATCTTTCTTCTCGAGCGATAAGATATTGAAGTGAAATAAAAGAAAACAAGATTGGTTTAAAGGAGAGAGGGAAAAAAAGCAAAAGAAGTAAAAGAAAATTAAAACTCTGCTTGTGTGTTATAGTAAACAACCAAAGAGAACCCAGAGGGACTCAGGGGGTGAGGCAGAATCCACGGAGAAAAATGTTCAGTAAATGTTTGGGGTTGGGACCTTTTTTCATTCCTAATAGAGGTCGTGATAATATTTTCACATGAAACTAAAAATTGATTTGATTGTCTCTTGTTTAGTTCTTGTAAAAGAACACTTTTAAAAAACACTTATGGTAAGTGTGGTTTTTTTAAATTTACTTTCTGTGGAAATGAGATTCCACTGCTTAAGTTGATCTTTTGGAATCAGTGAAGTTGAACATAATTGAGAATCACCAATCTCATCCTTAAACAGTTCTTGCTTTGCTAAATGACAGCCCTAACATCCCATGATAAATTTGATTGAGGAGTAATCTGCATTTTCTTTGTAAAGATAAATCTGTATAAATTATAGGTGTATAGATATTTGTATTTGAATAGATGAAATACTGCATGTGTATTGTTTATCTGTATATGTGTAATGTCTGGTGGCGCGTCTGCGAGTTTTGCACTGAGGACGGGAGAACGCTGTTTCATCAGGTTGTACTTGTACAATCAGATGACAATAAACTTGACTTGCCTTCTTAAAACTGACAGGAATGTTGAAGATCATTGCTGGGCATTGCAAGGCTAAGAGCTGGTTGATGGAAATAGTGTGATTTTTTTTTTGTGCCTGTATTATTATATTATTTAAACACTCATGATGGCTAATGGCTGTTTTTCCATTAAATTCTAAGCCTGTAATACTATCATCCTGGCAGATTTACTGATACTAAAGTAAAAACATGATGCTGGAGGAGCTCAGCAGATCAAACAGTGGACTTTATATCGCAAAGATAAAGATACATAACCAACATTTTTGGCTTGAGCCCTTCATCAAGGTATGATAAAATGTCAGCAGGTGCCCGAACAAAATTGTGGGGGGGGAGGGAGGGGGGAGAGGGGTAGCCGGGAGGAGTACAGTTGCAAATTGGCAGGGGGTAGAGCACAGTCCCAAAGATGAAAGGCTCAAGCCTGAAACATTGGTTATATTATCTTTATCTTTGTTCTATGAAGTTCACTGTTTGACCTGCTGGGTTTCTCCAGCATTGTGTTTTTACTTCAACCTACAATGCCTACAGACTTTGTGTTTTACCTCTGTTTACTGATACTTGCAGCTCAAAGAGCATTTGGTGTTTCACATGGGCCTTCCTTTCTAACGTCCCCCCACTTAATGGTTTCTCCTTATACCTGTCTCTCTTATTCTACTTCATACTCCTCTGTCTTATCTGAGCCCCTCAACCAGCTTTCCCCCTTTATATATGTAGTATCACCCCCCCTCTTCTCAGTCTCAGATCTAAAACGTTGACTGACCGTTTTACCAGGAACTAAAGGAACTGCTCACACCCACCATCTGAGACTCTCATGTGTACAATGAAATATCTGTCCTGCATATGTATTGTTTGTCTGCATCATGCGTGTTATGTCTGGTGGCGTGTCTGCGTGTTTTGCACTGAGGACTGGAGAAGACTGTTTTGTCAGGTTGTACTTGTAAAATCAGATGACAATGAACTTGACTTGACTTGTTTGACCAGCTGAGTTCCTCCAGCAATTCTTTGTCAGTTCAAGATTCCAGCATTTGCTGCTTCTGTTCTTTTCCTCACAAGACCATGGTAATCATCTCGGAAACTGGAGTCACGAGAGACAACAGATGCTAGAACTTGCAGCAAAAAAGCAATCAACCTCCCTCCCTCTCCTGCTTGCACTGCATACGACCCTCTTCACCGACTTGATAAAAAAGGGTTTCCACCTAAAGTGCCAACAATTCCTTCCCCCCCACCTGCTGAGTTCCTCCAGCAGATTGTTGTTAGTCAAACCCACTTCTCTGAACCCACTTTGAATGCATTAGCAACATACAAAATACTGGCGGAACTCAATGGGTCAGGCAGCTTTCATGGAAGGCAGTAGATAGTTCCTTCATTTTGTGCTGCCTGGCCCACTGAATTCCTCCAGGATTTTGTCTGTCACTCTAGTTTTACAGCATCTTCAGTCTTTCTCGTTTACCTCAAATGCATTAATACCATTTCTTGAACAAGATCAATACTGGACCCAGTATTCCAGATGTTTGTGGAGATTCATATTGGCAAATTGATTGTTTTAAATCCTCTACTTCCATTTCTACAACTGTTTCTCGTTCTTCCACCTTGTCCACTCTTTTTCCTATATCTGACATGACCATCTCTAATCTATTCATTTTTTCTTCTGTACTTTTCATTCTTCTTTTCATTTCACCAAATTCTTGTAATTGCCATTCTTTTACTGATTCCATATATTCTTTAAAAAAAAATATATCCATTGTCTTGCCCTTCCCTTCTTCTTCCATTTCTGTGTGTTCTTCCTCTTCTTCTTCCTCTGGGTTGGTCATCTGTTGTTTCTTTGATTTCCTTTTACTCTCTTCTTTCTTGCTCTCGTTATTTTCTGTGTTTTCCTCTTGCTGTTTTGTTGTGGCTGTCATTCTCAGCTGTGGAGGTCGTCTCCTCAGCTGGTCCCCCCTCCCATCAGTGTTTTTTTTTGTCATGCGCATCGCGCATGCGCGACTCCTCGTGCATGCGCGGTTGCGCACTTTTGCTTGGCTCCGCGAGCCATTTTTGTAGTCCCGAGCTCAGGACTTCGACTGACCTGAGGGAGCGAGCTTCTCTCTCCACAGCGGGCCTCCTCGGACAGGTAAGGCCTTCACCTTCTTCTTCCGATGTCTTTTCTTCTTCTCTTCTTCCCGTTGCTTTCGACTTTTCTTTCTTCGTTGCCATTTTCTTCCCACCTTTACTTTCACTTTATTTTAATTTTTGTGTTTGTGCCTTTGCGTTTTCTCTGTTTTTTTTTAAACTTTTCCGGAGAGGGCTGGAATTCCCCGACCGGCCACTACTCCATTATGTGACTCCTCTGGCAAATTGATTGTTAACAACTCCAGAGGGTTGTTAACTCGGCCTGCAACATCATGGGCATCATACTCCACTCTATCGAGGACACCTACAAGAGGCTGTGGCTTAAGAAAGCAGCCTCTATCCTCAAGGACCCCCACCACCTAGGCCATGCCCTCTTCACTCTACTACCATCGGGGAAAAGGTACAGGAACCTAAAGACGAGCACTCAGCAGCTCAAGGACAACTTCTTCCCCACTGCCATTCAATTCCTGAATGAACAATGAACCAAAGGCATTGCCTCACTTTGAATTTTCATGCCCTATTTTTTATTTACTGTGGTAAGGTGGTTTATATGAATGTTCGCACTGTAACGCTGCCGCAAAACAATGAATTTTGTGTCTTGTTCATGACAATAAATTTTGATTCTGATTCTGAAGTTGGCTGCCATTTATCCCATGCTTTTAAATGTGACCAGTCTGCATGACACCTCCGACAACAACATGTTCTGAGGACGTGAAAGGATCATGAAATGATACTCTTTTTAAAGCAAAATCATTTTCTTTCTGTAGCCAGTGATCCTGTCTTGAAAGTTCAATGCAACTAGTGATTGCACTTAGAGATTTTTAAACTAAATAGACTTAGTGAAGAAGAGGCAACAAGCTAGGGATTCTGGGAATCTGAAATCGAACCAGCAAATGATGGGTTCAGCAGCAAACACCCGAGGCTGGAGAAACTCAGCAGGTCAAAACACGTACTTTATGTAGCAAAGATAAAGAAACGTAACCAAGGTTTTGGGCTTGATCAAGATTTAAGTCAGATTTGGTGGGTTCACAGAGAAGAGAGCTCAGTCACAGGCTGATAAACGAGGGATGAATTTTACTGTAACAGGGAAGGCAGAAAATAGCTTGCCACTAAAACAATATAGGCATTCAAAACAATACAGGTATATCCTGCTTTACACAAATTCGCTTTTACACAGAAACCTGCGTTTGCTATCTGTTAGAAATATGAATGGGTTTTTGCCTTCAATAGTAGTGAATGGATCTTCACTTTACGCCATTTCATCTTCTGCAAGGTTTCAAAGGAATGCTCTACTTTCATAAAGCGGGGTATACCTGTACTGCATAATCATTCACATCGGATACGGTGATATCCCGTATCAGTGGCCGCCTACTCTCTCCCTATTACACACGTGCAGTTATATACAGTTACTAACACACTCTTACAAGACACAGATTTCAACACACGCTCCTGATTCCCTGTAGCAACTGGGTGTGACTCAGTGCTAAGTATTCCCACACAAAACTCAGGTCCCACTTTCTGTGTAGTGCACACCTTACCAACAACTCCTCCAGCAATGACCACAGTTCACGAACGACTTAGAGCAGGCTTCGTAGTCAGGACCAAGGAGCAAATAGAATCAGCTGCTGTACATGGAGGGCTTTTAAAGTGCAGTAAGCTGGAGAGTACAGCCCAGGTAATCACTAACTGGTTTAAAGGGGCCAATGGTCAGGTGTGCACTAATGGATGGGCAGAGTTGCAGGTAATGCGACTTCTGACTAGGTGCCAGATGGAGAGGTTGTTTGACACTCCACAATCCACACTACACAAGGTATGATCAAAATGTAGGCAGCTGCTCAAACAAAATGGTGGGGTGGGAGAGAAGCATGGGGAAGAGCACAGTCCCACAGGCAGGAGGTAATAGGTAGAAAAGGGAGGGAGGGCACAGCAGCAAAGAGTGGGGGGGGGAGAAGGAGGGATGGCCCTGTGAATGGAGAGGGAAGGGGGAGGAGACGGAGGGATGGGGAAAAGAGAGAAAATGGGGAGTGGGCCAGCAGAAACCGAAGGAGTCGACGTTAATGCCATCCGGTTGGAGGGTGCTCGACGGAAAATGATGGGGTCAGCGGGTCAGCCTCTATGGAGAATAAAACAGATGCAAAATGCTTCAGATTGAATCACTTCTTATGCAGTCATTGACCAGAAACTTAAATCCATGCCAATGGCCACAGATCTGCTGAGCATTTGGAAGATTGTCCATTCTTAAATCATAAGGGAGATTCAAGAGGAAAGTATGAATGCCTTGTTCTTTTTGTCTATCTACATTCTATTTGTCTGTTCTTTTATCAGGTTGTTGGCTGTAAGCTGAAAGGCTAAGTTTTGTGTATGAATTTAGTGGATTGCCTGCTTGGCGTTGTTTTTAGTGACTAAGCTAAAAGAGCGGATTCATTTTGAGATTTCTGCCTACAGTGTCAAACTGGTGACCTCCCAGCAGATGCATCGGGTGGGGCCGTGAAATGAATGAGACATCCAGTAAACTGATTTTGTCCACTGGCCTACGTGACCCACTAGACACACCAAACCAATGAACTGCGCTCTAAAATGGCCTCGCAAGCTGCTTTGTTCGAGGGCTGTTTGTGGGCCAGGGATGCCCAGATTGTAAGAAAGGAGATTTTAAAAAACCTCCACTCATCATACTGTAAGGAGACTCAGATTCAAGCTTCCCAATTTATAATTCATCCAGAACAAATTGTTTGGATTTATTATTGAGACCACCTCTAGAAGGTGGCTAATTGAGATTGGTTCAACAATGAAAATAGAATGAATGGTTTAAATCATGTCCTTAGTTGGGTTTGACTCTAAACATGGGCCAATTTAGAAGGGATTCTGCATGCTTTATAGTATACCAACCCTGATAAAGTTCAGATTCATTGTCAGGGTACACCAGACAGAATTACCACTAATTGGTAGTGCAAAAAACTGTACTCAAGGAGATAAGTACACATGTCAATAAATAGAGAAATGTAAACAAACTGGCTGTGCAATAAGAGAGAGGAAAAAACCCACTAAAGTGCATGAGTTCGTAACTGAGGCTCTCACTGTGGTTGAGGAGTCTGCTAGTGGAGGGGAGCGATGGTGGTGTGAGTCTGGTGGCCCTGAGACCTCTTTCCTGACGGCAGCAGCGAGAACAGAGCATGTGCTGGATGGCGTGGATCCTCGATGATTGCTCCAGCTCTTCAATGGCAGCGTTCCCTGTAGATGTTCTCGATGGTGGGGAGGGTTTTGCCTGGGTTGTGTCCACCTCCTTTTGCAGGGCTTTTCACTCAGGGGTTTTGGAGTCCCCATACCCCTGAGTGCTGCAACAGGTCAGCACACTTTCCACCACACGTCTGTAAAAATTTGCCAGAGTTTCTGATGTCAGTATCAAGCTTCCACAAACTCCTGGGGAACCGGAGGCGCTGATGCGCTTTCTTCACAATGCCATTTGTGTGTTAGGTCCAGCAAAGATCCTCCATGACTTCAGGATAGATTATCTAAGGCAGGGCTGGTGTCAAGGTAGGTGGGGGTGGATTTGCATCATTCCCCCCCCGCCCCCCCACCATCCGCAGCACTAACGTCACTAGTCTCCAAGTGATACAAGCAGCATGTTTGTCCGTTTCGTCGGAGAGGAGGGGAAGTGCGTTTGCGGCAACACACAGAGAAGGTTCCTGGTAGATAGGTAGGGAGGCACCACTACCCCGTCATTGAGTGAGTTTTTGAACATCAAATTGTACCCCCGCAGTTACCCTAATGCCACCCACCCCCCGCTAAGATCGTTCTGATGCCAACCACGAACAAAAGATTGGTGAAAGAACAGAGAATCTTAAATGAAGAAAGCAAGGTGCAAAATGAGGAAAATTAAGGAGGAAATTTCAGAGTCTCGACCCTTGGCAACTGAAGCCATGGCTGCCAGTGTTAGAGCAAATAAAACTCCTCATGAAACTTACTGATGGATCCAGAGGTCCCAAAGAACTGGAGGAGATCACGAGAAAGGAAAGGGATTTGGAAACACGGTTGAGAGTTTGAAGATTTAGGTGAGCCCATATAGTCAGGAAACATGAGTTGCTTGCTGGATAAATGGGTGGAGGCAGGAAGGGCAGAGGAGTTTAATAAGGCCCTTTTATAGAGAAAAGATCTGCGACCGCAAAGGGGGATATTCTCCAACCTCAGATCTCTGAACCTACCTCCATAAATCCTCACCGCGCAGCTCCATAACGCCGAATCCGATCCTTCCTCAGGCTGGTCCCACTCCTCCCCACTCCATAAATGTATTGCTGCTCCAAGCAGCTGGCTAGGGGTGGGCTGATGCTGTCAGCCGTCACCCAGGACCCAATCATTGTTGTAGTGACACTGCTTAAGTGCTAGAGGTCAGTGTCCCTTAGCGTGCCGGGCAGAAGGATCGATGGCTGTCTCTGTTACCCATAATCCCCCACACAGCTGGAACCGCTCTGCATTTCCCAGAGATGATGGATAACGAAGACAGCCATTGCTAGCCATGTATGTACAGTGTCATGTTGGTGGGTGGCGCTGCAGCACCTGCCACTCCGCCTCCATCAGCTCCGGAGGACACAATGAGGCGTCGCTCTTCATAAAAGCGACCCTGCAGCAATCTTTTAGGCCTTCTCTATAAAAAAATGTAAGTTCACATTTTTCTCCGCTAACGGAGCCAGCCCGGGAGTCATCAATTTAAAACAAAGATTGGGAAACTTTTCTTTGGCCAGAGGGTCTTGTGCCTGTGGAACTGGTCGCCACAGGCGGCTGTGGAAGCTGGGCTTATTTAAAGCTGAGATTGACAGGTATTTGATTAGTCAAGGTATCAAGGGTTACAGGGAGAAAGCCTGGGACTGGGGCTGAGTGGGTAGATCAGCTCATGATTAGAATGGCGGAACAGACTCAATTGGCCCTACTTCTACTTCTGTATCTTGAGAAATGCCCTCTTCACTCTGCTACCATCAGGAAAAAGGTACAGGAACCTGAAGACGAGCACTCAGTGTGGCACAAGGACGGCTTCTTCCCCGCTGCCATTAGATTTCTGAATGATCAATGAACCAAAGACACTGCCTTACGTTTCTTGCCCTGTTCTTGTTGTTTCTTTAATAAATGGTTTTAATATAAATGTCTGGACTGTGACGCTGCCGCAAAACTCCAAATTTTGTGACTTGTTCATGACAATAAAATCTGATTCTGATTTTGAATTTGATTAAATAAAACCACAACGATCTCACAGAAATGCCGACCTTAAACAAAATGGCTTTGGTTAATTAAGTTTATCAGTGTCATCTAGAACAGGACAATAAACCTGGAATGAAGGAAGTAACATTTATTTATTCATTCATGGGGGAAGGGGGAATTTTCCAAACTGCTCTGCAGTTAATGAAGTGTAGTTTCTATTTTTATATGGGCTTGGCAAGAATGCAGACAATAATGCAGTAATTTTATAGCAATGTTGCACCTCATTAGGTGCTCTCCATGGTCTATCAGTTCCCTCAGCCCCAATGGAATTTCTTGCAACTTACATTTAAATTATATTTAAACATACAGCATGGTAACAGGCCCTTTTGGCCCACAAATCCATGCCACCCAATTACACCCAATTAACCTACAACCAATGGTGGGAGGAAACCCACAGGGAGAACATACAAACTCCTTACAGACAGCGTGGGATTCGAACCCCGGTCCCGAATGCCGGCGCTGCATCAGCATTGCACTGACCATTACACGCCAACCGTGCTGCCCGATGTAACCATCTGAAAGAGCTAGCTGATAATAGTACTGTACAGTGAGAGCAATTGAGAAAAAGGCATCACAGATGGATCCAGGGTCTAATTTCATAACCCCTGAGTTTAACAAAAGGCACTTTAAGATGGTCAATTGCCCCGCTTGTAAAGCCACCTATTTTGGCAATATGCGGCTGTTGGGAGGCCACCTGAATGTGCAGGAGGTGCTTGGAAGGTGAACTTTGTAACCCTCCTCCGAGAAGGATAATCGCCGCAGCACAGTGGCCTCCCCAGCCATTTGGGATGACAGTCAGCTGGCGAGCGCCTGACAGCTCCTCTCCCAGCTGCCCCTTCCCCCGGCGCAGGACGTCGGGGCAGGGGCAGCTGGCTGGGCTGTCAGCGTGGGATCTGTGGGGCTAGAGCGGCCGGCAAAGGAGAAGGGGACTGGAGTGGATGGCAAGGGAGAAGGGGGCTGGCCGAAACAATGCCGGTACCCGACTCGAGCTCCGTACTCACCCGCCTGCCGCTCCAGCCTCCTTCTCTCCCGCCGGCCGCTCCATCCCCGTGAGTGGGGAGAGAGCGGGGCAGCGGGATCAGTGTGGGGATGTCCCTGCGCTGACAGCCCGCGCCAGCCGCCCCACAGTGTGGGGACTGAATTCCTGAGTGGGGTAGCGGGATCAGTGTGGGGACGTCCCGCGCGGGACATCCCAGCGCTGATAGCCCGCGCTGGCTGTCCAAGCTGACAGCCAGCCATCCTGAATAGACAGGCCAAGGGACAGGAGCCGGAATGTGCTCAGATACGCATCCCGGCGCAGCTATCCTTTCAGGTGGTCAGTGTTGTGCTTTAAACACTGCCACCTGAACGGTAATTTAAAGGGCCGCTTCTGCTTCTTCAGGCGCATTCTTAGCACAGAATGCACCTGAAAAAGCCTTTAGTGGAGGACAAAGAAGAGGAAATTAAGTTCAAATCTGAGGACTTGGTAGATTGGATTTAAAACAAATGAGAGGAAGGAAAAATAAATTTCAAAATGTACATCTAAAACTTGAATTTTAAATTTTCAAATTACTTTTTATTCTCTGGGAAATATGTACTGCATATGGGAGACAGCAGTTTAAATTATTCCTTTTGTGAATCTGAGTGGTTGATTGACATTGTTAATTGACTTTTTTCATGGGCAGTTTAACAGATAATTTATATGTAAATACAGAAAACATTTAAATTAATGGGGTGGCTGAGAATGAGAAGCCACGTGCAGGAGTAACAGGAATCAACCATGAAATTGATAACTAATGGCTTATAAATTAAGATCCTGTAGCGACACGGCTCCTGCAATAACACACACACAACCAGACGGGTTGAGCTCAGTGAGCAGACTAGTTTATTGCAGGCACTTATACTCCCAGCCTGGACCTGGCTGAGAACCGCACTGGAGGGCGCTGACGTCACCCGGGCGTCATGTGGTTCCCCAGCGTGGGTTTCTGAGCCCCGTGCTGGAAGGAAGGGAAACCCCCGACGGCGCCATTTTGGCTGGCTGCCCTGCCGCGTGGCTTACAAGTGAGGCCGGTTCGCCTGCCTCGTGGTGAGCCGCCACAACCCCCCCCCCAGAATCGGCGCCAATGTCCTTTTTCTCCAGGAGGCCTCACTTCTTGGGCTGGGCAACGACCATGGACTCGGTGGGATCAAGGTGCACTGGTTTCAGCCTATCCATGGTAAACAGCTCCCACCTGCCTCCAATGTCCAGTGTGAATGTCGAGCCGGAATGCTGTACAACCCTGTACGGCCACTCGTACGGTCGCTATCGAGGTGCCGCGGTTGGGCCCCACCGAACGAAAACGTACTCTGCAGAAAGCAGTTCGCCGGGAACATGAGACGGGCGGGTGCCATGCCTGGGCAGCGGTGGGGGTTCGAAAAAGTCCAAGCGTGCCCTGAGGTGAGGAAGTAGTTCATGCGGTGACCGCTGGGGATTGTGAGGTGCATTGACGAACTCACCAAGTAGTGCCAGCGGCACACTGTAGACCAGCTCAGCTGATGACGCCTGCAGATCTTCCTTGGGAGTGGAACAGATGCCCAAGAGCACCCAAGGCAGTTCGTCCGCCCAGTCGGGACCAGTGAGGTGGGCCATGAGCGCCGACTTAAGGTGGTGGTGCAGACGTTCGACCAGTCCATTGGCCTGCGGGTGGTAGGCCGTGGTGCAGTGTAGCTGGATCCCCAACCTGTTGGCAAGCTGTGCCCAGAGCGCAGATGTGAACTGGGAGCCCCGATCGCTGGTGAGGTGACTTGAGACGCCAAACCGGGCGACCCAACCATGCAACAGGGCTCGGGAGCAGGAGTCGGTGGAGGCGTCTGGCATCGGGATCGCCTCGGACCAGTGAGTGGTGTGGTCTACCACTGTAAACAGGTAACGTTTGCCCCGGGAAACGGGTGAGGGTCCGACGATGTCCACGTGAATGTGGCTGAACCGTTCCCGGATGTGCTCGAACTCTGTACGGGCGGTCTTGTCTGCCTGTGCACCTTGGACGTCTGGCAATGGGTGCATGTTCTGGCCCAGCCCGCGATCTGCTTCTGCAGCCCATGCCATACAAACCGTTCTGCCGCCATCCGGACCGTGGACCTAATAGACGGATGTGAAAGGTCGTGGATTTGACGGAAGACCTGCTTGCGCCACTGCTGGGGAACCATTGGCCGCGGGGTGCCCAAGGAGATATCGCACAGGATGGTGCCTTCGCCGCTCGTAGTCGGGAGGTCTCAGAACCGCAGGCCCGTGATGGCGGTCTTGAAGGCCCTCGTCTTCTAATCAGATTCCTTGTCCCGGGCAAGCTGGTCAAAGTCGAGGCTGGGCATCAGTGTGAAGATGGCCAGTCGTGATTGTGCATCGGCAACCACATTCTCCTTCCCCGCCTTGTGCTGAATGTCGGTGGTAAACTCCGTCATGAAGGAGAGGTGACGCTGCTGGCGGGCCGACCAGGGATCCTTTGCCATTGCGAGCGCCTGGGTGAGGGGTTTGTGGTTGGTGAAGATGGTTAAAGTCCTCCCCTCCAAAAAATAGCGGAAATGCCGCTCTGCCAGGTACATGCCCAGTAACCCACGGTCGAAGGCACTATACTTGCATTCCAGCGGGCGAAGCAGGCGGCTGAAGAATGCCAGCAGCTTCCAATGTCTATTCACCTGCTGCTCCAGGACGGCACCGATGGGCGAGCATGGTGGCCTTCGCGAGGGCGTCCTTGGTGGTCTCGAATGTGGCACAGGCTTCTGAGTTCCAAGAGAGCATCTTGTGTTTGGCCACGATGAGGGCGAATAGCGGCTGCATGATGCACGGAGCTCCCGGGATGAAGCGGTTGTAAAAGTTGTCTATATCTGCAAACTCCTGCAACCCCTTGAGGCTTTCCAGGCGGGGGAACTCCCTAATAGCGGCGATCTTCGCAGCCGCGGGCGTGGCTCCTTCGGCCATGATGATATGGCCCAGGAACTGCATGGACTCTTTCCCAAACTGGCACTTGGCCAGGTTGATGGTAAGGCCGAAGTCGGCCAGCCGGGAGGAAAGGGCACGTAGTTGGGCCTTGTGTTATGCCCGGTCCTTGCTGGTGATGAGGATGTCGACCAAATAAAAAAGACGAAATCCAAGTCCCTTCCTACAGAGTCCATGAGGCGCTGGAAGGTCTGAGTGGCGTTCTTGAGCCCAAACGGCATGCGCAGGAATTCAAACAAGCCAAAGGGGGTAATGATGGCCGTCTTGAGTATGTCCTCAGGGTGCAGTGGGATCTGGTGATATCCATGCACCAGGTCAACCTTGGAGAAAACCCTCGCACTGTGCAGGTTGGCTGCAAAGTCTTGGATGTGAGGGATGGTGTAATGGTCAGGAACGGTTGCCTCGTTAAGCCGTCGATAGTCTCCGCAGGGACGCCAGCCACCGGAGGCTTTCGGAACCAGGTGGAGTGGCAAGGCCCAAGGGCTGTCAGACTGCCGAATGATCCCCAGCTCCAACAGATGCGAAAACTCCTCCTTCGCTACCTGGAGCTTGTCAGGCGGGAGCTGGCGTGCCTTGGCGTGAACCGGTGGGCCCTGGGTGGGATGTGGTGGAACACCCTGTGGCACGGCGAGGCAGCGGAGAACTGTGGCTTGAGGAGTGTCAGGAACTCGACCAGGATTCGCTGGAACTTGTCTCTGGGCGTGCTGATCACGGCCATCTGCGGTTGCTCTGAGCAGGAGGTGTCGAGGCGAATGGCCTGGAAGGTATGGGCATCCACTAGGCGCCTACCTCGAATGTCCACCAGAAGCCCGTGTGCGAGGAGGAAGTCTGCACCCAGGATGGCAGTTGGAAGGGACAAGACGGTGAACCTCCACGCGAAATTCCGTTGGCTGATCTGGAAGTGGACTGTCTTGTCTTCATACATCCGGAATGCCGTTGCATTGGCCGCACGGAGGGGAGGTCCAAGAGGTCGGTTCCTGGACTTGACGGCCGTGGCCGGGATTACGCTGATCTGGGCTCTAGTGTCAACGAGGAACGACCGGTCGCTGACTGAGTTCTGCAGGTAGAGGAGACTGTGTCATTGGCCAATCGCCGCAACCATTAACAGCAGCCAGTCTGGTCATTTTCCTGGAACGAGCAGGGCTGACGACACTTCCGAGCCTTGGCTCCCCAGTGCTGGTGGTAGAAGCAGAGGCCAGAAGCGGATGCTGTGGCCTTGGTTTTGCTCGGGGGCCCCTGCAGGGACCGGGTGCTCTACCGCAGCATTAGGGGTGGGCTTGGTGTGGTCATGCCCGTGCCTCGTGACCTACTGGACCACTGAGCCCTCCGGGAATCGTGTGAGCCATAGCCTTCCGGGGGACCTTCCTTGGGTCGGTGAAGCTCTCCTGAACCAGCAGCGGCCGGATGTCCCCAGGCATATGGTCAAGGAAAATGCGCTCGAAGAGTGGGCAGTTGGTGTGATCACCCATGAGCGCGAGCATCTCGTCCATCAGTTCCATCGTGGTCCTGTCCCTCAGGGCGTCGAGGTGCAGCATCCGAGCGGCACGCTGGTGTCTGGATAGTCCGAGGGACCCGGTAAGCACTCGCTTGATGGTCTCATACTTGTCCTCGGCGGGTGGGTGCTGAACAAGGTGCAGCACGTGTCTGGCGGTGGCCTGGTCCAGGGCAGCGACCACATGGTAGAATTTGGTCGTGTCAGACGAAATGTGGCGGAGGTGAAACTGAGCCTCCACGTGGCCGAACCAGGTCTCCGGCGCCTGAACCCAGAATTCAGGCAGATTCACGGCTATAGCACTGATCCCAGGCTCGCTCATGATTGGTTCAAAGATGTTTGAACCAGTCAGGGTCACCAATTGTAGCGGCAACTCCACTGTTCCTGCAATAAAACACGCAACCAGATGGGTTGAGCTCAGTGAGCAGGCTGCTGGGCTGCACTTATACTCCCAGCCCAGACCTGGCTGAGAACCACGCTGGAGGGCGCTGACGTCACCCGGGCATCACATGGTCCCCCAGTGCGGGTTTCTGAGCCCCGTGCTGGAAGGAAGGGAAACCCCCGACGGTGCCATTTTGGCCGGCTGCCCTGCCGCGTGGCTTACAAGCGGGCCCGGTTCACCTGCCTCGTGGTGAGCCGCTACAATCCTAACCTTTTAGAGCTTTAAAATAACACAGTTATTTCTCTAATTAAATGTTGTCTCTCGTGCTTTGGTTGACGTCAGAGGTGGAACTACCTGAAATGTGACTGAGTGACAACACCTCAAGCTTGTGTCAGACTAGTTTATTACCTTGCAGGATTTTCAGTCGGAAGCCTATTTCCGTCAGATAGAGAGGTGAGTTTTCAGTGATTGTTGTGGATGGAGGCTTAAAAAGTTGTTACTTCAATTTGCAAAATTTACTTCTTAAATGAGAAATTGGTAGACTGATACTTTACAAAAGCATTTTTGGTTAATAGTATTAACTGATTTACTGCCTCTATCCCTACTGGCTATTGTGGAGATTCTCTTCTGAAGCTTGTGAGCTGGGTGAGGTTAAGAATTTGACCTTTTCTGTGGATGTCATTCCTGTTGTTTGTCCAGGGGAATTCTAAACCAGTTTAAGTAAACAGTTGTGCTACATTTTTTTTAAAAAATAGTTCAAATATTTCAGTAAATGGAAATGTATTAAATAATTGCTGGTAGTTTTAATACTATTATCCACAGATTTTAAAAAAAACGTCCTTTGTGCTCTTCTCCGTTATCTGGAATTCTGGCAACCTCAACCTCAAACAACTGGCAAAAAGAACACAGGAAAATAAATGGGTTTAAAGAAAAATACAGAATTTTAAAAGTGCTGTTATCCATTCTTGCTGCACCCTTTCTCAAGCATCCAGAAAACTCATTTATCTGGCAATCTCCATAGGTGCTGGATACCAGGAGTTTTACTGTTTTCTTTCTCTCTTTGACCTTGACTTTGTACATTTTTTTTTTAAATTTCTTCTCTGGTAGCTTTGCTGCCTTCTGTATCATTCCCTGTGACTTAAGCATATATTTAATGCATTTACACAGCAATTAATGGAGCATTTATTTTGGATGTAATAACGAAGTTGGATCAGTCCATGGTGAGTCCCTTTAACACTTCTGAACTTTGTGAAGGCAGGATTTTTTTTTTTAGAAATGCTAATATAACTTGCTGTTTGGCTATTATTGTAAAATATTTTATCTATTGGAAGATTCTACTGGTAAAATGAAACCATTGCACATTTGGATGACTTCCATCTGTTGTATGGAAAAGTTTTATTACCTCAATTGCCATTTTTCACCCAGTGCATCTTTGATTCTTCCTTTTTTTGACTTCCAAATCCGATTGGTTAGTGACCCAATATCCATTACAAACTCACTGATTCACTCAGCTCTCTTCTCCCACCTTGCTCATGTAAGGAAGCCATCCCATTCTCCAAGTGCTTTCTACTTCCTATGAACCATAGCTTCTCCTTTGCAAGTGACAGCATCTGTTCCCTCTTGCACATTTTAACACTCCTCCGGTTCAGATCAATGATACAGTTCCTCGTGTCCTCACTTTCCATTCCATAACCCTCAGTCCCTTCTGCCACTTTCAATGTGATTTGACCACCACAAACTTCTTCCTTTCCTACTGCATATACCTGGCTTCCACCTTCACTTAGGTGGTGTTACGAGCCCAGAGGACCCCAAAACCCAGCAGGTTACTTAAACAAAAGTTGCTTTTAATTTAAACATGAAAATGGAATCAAACTTTAACTGTGCATGCGTAAGTAATGTGTGTGTAAGTTCAGAAAAGTTCTTTGGTTCACAGTCCGATCTCATTTCTCATTCCTCCAAATTCACTGGTTGCAGGCAATTCTTAGACTGTGCACAGAATGTAACATGTATAAAGTTCACCAGGCTTTAGTGCTTGAAAGGTAAATGATTACTGCTCAGGAAGGTTCTTGTCAGTTTTCAGAGAAAGATTTGTTGTTCCTTTTTAATTACCACTTCAGTGTCTTGCTGACAAAACTTGCCCCTTCAAGATTCTCCAGATGATAACCTCTTTCTTTCAGGTCACCACAGATTTCCTTTCTGTTTCACTTATTCCAAGTCCTCTCCCCTTGCATGAACCAGAAGGGCTTTGATCAGGCTACAAAATGAGGGTGAACACCATAGATGGCTGTGATGCTTCACTACACAATGAGCTGAACACCTTCTATGCCCACTTTGAGAAGGAGAACCCAACAGTGCCTACAATAATCCTGCAAAGACTGAGGACCCTGTGATATCTGTATTTGTTGTTCCTTTTTAATCACCACAACACAGGACTTGCTAGCTTTTCTTTCTCTCTCTCTCTCTCTCTCTCACTCAACAGCAAGTTCTCCTTCAGACTGTCTACGACTCTGACGATTGCCTTTTGTAAACAAAAATCCATTAATGAAGTCTCTTGAGCACTCTTCAAAGCTCTTGCAAAAGCTGTGAGGCCCTGATATGTCTAGCATTAGCAGAGCTCCAGTATTTTAAATAAGATCTGTTTTAGAGTGTTTGTATGTGACCTACTCTAACAAACCTTTCCCAATTTATCTCTCAAAAACATATCTATATACTCTTCACCTGTAAAAGTTGACTTTTTTTCTTCGCCCCAAATATCATGCATTTGTGTATACAAATTTGACTCCCCTATTTTTTGCCCTGCCCACCCATCCATCAATCCGATCTCCCAATGCCCTGACTGTGGATCTTTGCCCTAGTACTGTAAAAGCATTGTGCTAACTGCTACACCAACCGTGCCACCCATCTCTCTAATGTTTGACCTTGGCGAAGCCGGCTGAAGATCAATTGTGTGCGGGAGTCCCATCTCTTTAATTTCACAGACAATTTGCTGCACAGAAGTGGGTAATCCAATCACAACAATCAAATGTATCACTTCAGCTTCTGCCCTCGATACATCTCTTGGTATTTTGCTCAGTATCTACTCACAATGTTAAAATCTAAATTATAAAGCCAAAACTGATTTGAGATATCGCTGATTGTTTCAACCCCCACTAAAGCAGGGTTACAAATTGTATTTATACACAACTCTCTTTTTAGTGAGTTTTGCACCTTGGTTTCTTTTAAGGTAGTTGATATTTTGAGTAGTGTTATTTTCATACTCCATATTAACTCATTTATTTGAGAATATAATTGAAAAACACAGGGCCTAGGGTTAACTGCTGGGACCCCTTGAATTATTTAATTTGCTTAATTCAAGAGGGCCTTTAAGGGGAATGATTTAAAACTAAACTGTAGGTCCTGCTGTTTCCCATAGATTGCCTTTAAAACAGGATTTGTGGGCTATTTCTGACACAAATTGGCTATCACATTTCAGTAGAGAAGGTCTATAATTAAAAAATACATTCCAATGTTTTTTTTGTTTAAGCTTGACATTAAAAATTAATTTGGATGAGGACAAATGTTTCTTACATTGCATGAAGATTCATTGTTTTTGAGTGGAAACAATTAATTCAATTAATTCAATGCATTTTTCTTCCCTTTTTGCAAATTCTTTAATAATTAAGGCAAATATTACATTCTGTGGTATCTTTATAATTGATCACTGACAACAGGAGGTTTTCAAGGGTAGAACTGGCAATGTAAGCTTTGGATCTGAATGCCACCAAACCTTCAATGCCTGACTTGAATTTAAATGTATTCCAACTAAAGTATCAATTGCTTTAATATTGAACAATTTGCATTTATCCAAAATGGGTTACAAGGAGCCATTCATAATTTCCAACATTCATATTTCTGGACAGGAGCAATGTGGGAGGTAATTTCATGAGGCTTTGGCACAGTTAACCCTGAAGGAGGAGGTCAAGGTGGTTGCTGGAATAAATCTGCATTTCATTTTCTTTTATCAAGCCTGGGAAAATTAATGCTTCTGACCCACGACTGTATCGCCAGATCCAGCTCTAACAAGTTTGCAGATGACCTAATAGTAGTTTGGCTTCAACAGCAGCAAGGAGTTGCATGACAGAGAAGGGGTGGAAAATCTTGTCCTCATTGAGACTCAGAGTGTAACTCTCACATTATTTCACAAGATTTTCTTGTTCTTCCCAAAATCCATGTTCATCTCTTTAGTCTTGTCCACGTTGAGACTCAGAGTGTAACTCTCACACTATTTCACAAGATGAAAGAGATGATCATGGATTTTGGGAAGAACAAGAATGACCACACTCCACTACATCAACTCTGAGTGGAGAGTACCAAGTTTATTGGAGTTCACTTAACTAGTGACCTTTCATGGGCACTCAACATCTCACACGTCAGGAAGGTCCAACAGCGACTGCACTTCCTGAGAAGACTGAGGCTACCGGCCACCATTGTTAACCTTCTACAGGAGCTCTATTGAGAATGTCCTGGCCAACTGCATCTCAACGTGGTATGGTTGCTGCAGTTAAATGGATTGGAGGACAATCCACAGGACCATAGAAGAGGCAGAGACGATCACTGATCATTTTCCCCCGCCCTCATCAACATGATCTACAAGGATTGTTATCTGAAGTGGGTGCACAAAATCATTGAGGACCCCTTCCACCCTGCACACAGCATCTTTCAGCTGCTCCCGTCGGGGAAGAGATCCAGGAGGATCAGAGCCAGCTCCACCAGGCTGAGGATCAGCTTATTTCCATGGGCAGTGAGAATGCTGATCGACCCAAGGAACAGCTCACACTCACCCTCCGAGACTCTCATTTGTACAAAACAATATTTGTACTGATGAGATGCCTGTCCTGTATATGTATTTTGTTTGATTGTGTCTGCATGTTTTGCACCAAGGCCCAGAGAGCGCTGTTTCATTGGTTTGTACTTGTGCAATCAGATGACAGTAAACTTGAAAATGACACATTTATTCTTGGTGGGTGTTGGGAATTCGATATGGGCTCACTGCCCGAGAGTGAAGTACCTCATAACGTAGAGAAGTATAACTTAAGATGTTAAGTGCAGCTGATGTTGCCCAGGGAGCCTTGGTGTTACCCAAGCACTGCTGTTGATCTTGTCTTTCTAGGCTAACCTGTTGTTACTGGCGCTACCAGACAACTGGAAATATCAAATGTTACTCCACTGACAGGAACTACTTGGTGCTGCTGGACTCTCTAGGTGTTGCTGGAGATACCAGGGATGACTGGAGTGACCAGATGCAGCTCAAAATGTCAAGTGCATCTGGTTGACCAGATGTTGCTGGAGATGCAAAGCGCTAGATACCAGACTTAGAAATTTTAAAAACTTAAAAGCACACAATGCAGGAAGTGACACATCGTCATGGCCAACATGAAACGGAGACTGTGGCAAGATGTAACAAGTTGTGTGGCACATGGATTGGTGCTGGGACCCACAGTTTTGTACACTTCATAGAAATGTCGGATAAAGGCAACTTTGCAAATGTTACATAGGTGGGCTGGAAAGGTGGTTGTGAAGAGGATATAATAAGGCTACATAAAGGTATAAGGAATAGGTTTTGGGTGTTGAGGGGAAACAGTAAAATTGCCATTTCTTGTTGGGGACCTCATGTGTCCCAAGTTTTGAGAAGTTGCAATGCTGATAGCCAGATGGATCGGTGTTTAGTGCAAATAGCTAGTAAGCAGGTATGGAAAGCTAAGAGAATATTATTATACATTGCTACGAGTCGCATGGCATGTTAATGAATTGAGTGATTGTGTAGTCAAATTAATGACGGGAAACTACAGTTCACATGACCATCACACCGCGTCAGACCGCATTGTCAGTGTGGTGGCTAGTGCAATGCTAATACATTACCAGTGACCCAGGTTTGTATCCTGTGCTGTCTGTAAGGAGTTTGTACATTCTCCCTGTGTCTGCATGGGTTTTCTCCCACTTTCTTAAAAACTGTACGAGGGGTTGTAGGTTAATTGGGCAGCATGGTATTGAAATCTGTGCAGAGCCGGCTAGAAGAAAACCCAAATTGTGCAAA
This sequence comes from Narcine bancroftii, assembly GCF_036971445.1. NCBI lineage: Eukaryota > Metazoa > Chordata > Chondrichthyes > Torpediniformes > Narcinidae > Narcine > Narcine bancroftii. The sequence goes on from NC_091481.1 coordinate 85,082,051, forward strand.
AATGTGATCTTTGAAATCTGACATTTACTAAAGGGTTGTAATGACATTTACGGATAAAGGGTTCGAATTTGCCCAATTGTCTTTAATTAACATTGAAAACTTGCCTTGCTTGTGTGTTTCCAGACTGTGAAGGTGACATATCCTCCAGTGTTGATGTTTGCCATTTCACACGAGGTGTAACCAAGGCCAATCAAGCTGCTTTTGAACTGAGAACCATCTCCAAGTGGAACTGAAGGCCTTGATCAACCAGGACCTGCAACTGAAAAGATTTGAAGAACTGTTCTCCATTTTGTAGGTTCACCTATTGTGCCCCAACATGCCTGCAAAAACCCCAATGTATCTAAAGACCTCAACCCCCAAACGGGGCAAGAAGCAGAGACTGCGTGATGTTCTATCAGGCGACATGATCAGTCCTCCCTTGGGTGACTTTCGGCACAGTGCCCACATTGGGAGAGCTGGTGAAGGTGATATGTTTGGAGACATCTCCTTCTTGCAGGGGAAGTATGACCTTCTTCCTAGCCACAACGGGCGGCCAGCTTCCCAAAACGCTGATAAAGAACTGCACAGAGACAACTACGAGCAAGTGTTTAACAATGGAGCAGGTGGATACCTCACCTTGCTGAAAAATGCGGTTTCCCTTCCCGTGTTCAGTGATGCTCTTGAAAGCCAAGAGCAAGCTCCTCCAAAACCTCCCAGACTCCACCTGGAGGAGGGCCCTGGCCAGAGATCAATGTCAGTCAGCTGTACGACAGAATGTTTCCACAGCCACCAAGAAATGTCCACCATTGCGGCATTTGACAAGGCAGTCGGGTCGTCTGTCTCCCTATCTGTGGCATCGCAATCCTCCTCAGAATGCTCAGTAATTGGCGTCGGACAGCTGGATGGGAAGAGAGCCTTGATCTTCAATAGTGAGACATCCCTCAACAATGGCAGCCCTTTTCCTTCTGGCTTGGAATCCTCCCATGGTATGGATTTGGACCTGGGGCCTTCAATACTGGATGATGTCCTTAGGATTATGGATGGATACAAGTTGCACTGAAATGAAGAAATCGAAGCGATGTTCAGAACGTCAGCAGTGCAAGGATCCCGATGGAAAGCGATGGGGAAAATAAAACAATCTGGCATTCAACCCAAACAGAGCCCAAGCATGTGATGGTTTAAGAAAATTGTTCCTGGAGAACAGACTAAGAAATGTAAAAACTAAAACACTAAAGAACCCCACTAAAAGCCTGAACTCAGAAGATATAAAGTATTAGAAATGGAAGAAATGATGGCTAGCATCATTAATCGACCATCTGTGTACATGATCACAATAGATTCCTGATGACCATTTACTGATGTGATTTGTAATCCCAGATTTCAGCTCGGTAATTTCCCCCTCTGTATCCTTCCACAGACCAATTAATCCACCCAAACCCTGTGATACCTACAGAAACACAATTGTCACATTCCTCCATCTCTGTGCTCTTGTGTGCATTTGTTTCGGTTTGCTCCAACCTTTTAGATGCTGTGAGTTCCACTGCTTTGGACCCAGCTCAGAATATCCTCCATCCCTCAGCAGGTTTTTTTTTAAACATTAACCTACTGAGTTTCTGTTCACCTGCTCCTAATTTCAGACAGCTTCCGTAGAAATGCTTTAATGATGAGTTTATTGTACCATGTACATGTGCACCAAAATCCTTGCTGTCAATCAGCAGGTACTTTGTATAAAAGACCATTACAAATGCAACTTTAAAAAAAAACCCAAGTACAATAGTATCCTGATTGAACGAGAGACAATTTAAAAATATATGTTGATCGTAAATATTTACTTGGCTAAAAAAAAATCTTGATCCCAGCTAAGAATGGGCACTGGTACTAAAGAGGAAAGTACTGGGAGGGATGGGACTCTGTTTAAAACACTACTCCTTATTAATGCATTGTGTTCCTTGTTAGTTTCTCAGCAGTTCACTCTTGTCTAATTATCTGGGTGGGGAAACATTTTAAAACTGGCAAAAAGAACCAGGAGGGAGGTTGCAACTTTTTTTAAAAATCCAATTACTTGGTCACGACAGTTGAAACATCAGAACCACCATTTGGATACTTCACTGAAACATCAGATTGGTCATTTCGTTGATTAAAAGGGTTAAGTTTTGCACTTCCGCACAGTATGTTACAAGCAGCCAGCTCCCTGTCTCCTGCATGGTGTTGTCTTTGGAAGTAAGATAAGGATAGGGAAGGGATCTAACAGCATGTGGGGGTTTTTTTCCTTCCCTGGGAGGATATGCCCAAATAGCTCTGGTTTTTTTTTTGGCAGTCAAATCCAACGCATCCTGAGAATGCGAAGCACAGAGATGATCTGTGGTTTTGAGATGGAAGGTTGGAGGAAACTCTTGCTTCTCTCCATTAATAAATGGAGAGAGAGCGCAAACTTGCCACCTCTATGCAAGGAATGTTGTGTCTAACTAAACCAACAAATGAAGCTCCTCATCCCTCCTGAGGAAAGGAACATAATCACTTTTATGTTGATGCACCTAATGTTAGATGCATCTAACCTTAAACTACCTTTGGTGTGGGTGGGGTGAAGTCATGCGATCCTCTATGGTGCTTCTATCCGAGGGTGTATACGATCTACAGAGCACATTGAGATGTTGATCAGCTTTGTGTCTAGACGTCTGTTCTTACTCAATACTGAAACATTTTTGATTCCAGCCATCTCTGTACTGGATTTTAAAACATTGTTAGAAACTTGATGGATGAACACCATTTTCTGTGAAATCTAACTTTAAAATGTCTGCTGCTTAAACATGTCTGAATTGTTTAATCATCTGCCAATATCCTGCGCTGTAATAAATGAAAACAAATGTTTAAACATTTGTGAATGTTCAGTCACGTGGGTGGACTTTTCAATCATTATATGAAGGGTTGGATGGAATTAATTAGGGGAAACAGTTTCCACTGCCTGGGGAGGGTTAATACCTTGAGGTTACAGATTTAAAACAACAGGCAAAATGAACCAGGACGGAGGTAGCAACTTTTTAAAAAATCCAATTAATTCTCATGACAGTCGAAGCATCAGAATGGGTAACTGTGGGCAAAGCTGACAAATGCCAGCACACCGATGGCAGGAGTTCAAAACTCTCCACTTCGAGGATAATTGACATTCAGTCAAAACCAATATCGAGGTTAATGGTGTTATTCTTGATCTGTGGTCTGCGGATTGCCGGTGGTCTAGGTTTGTCATAGGTGGTCCTCTGTACTTGAAATTCTTGAGGTGGTCTGTGGAAGTAAAAAGGATTGTGAACCATTGCTCTAAAGCAGCCATTCTTAATGGGGACCCTATGCTACCCCCCCCCCAAGGCTGCAGCACATTTAAAGGTGGGGGGGGGGTTACTACAGACTGAAATCATAATTTGTTTCTTCTTCTGTGGTCGGCAGGAGAGAAGTACAGAAGAAGCCAACTAAACTTTACTGCTTCACGGAGGGAAAGGGAGCCCATAAACTTTGAGCAGAGTCTTCAGGGGGCCATAGCCATTCTCAACTATTTTTTTGGCTGCTCTTAGTAGAGCAGAGAGGCTAAATTTTCTGTCAACAATGTTCTGTGGAATGTTCTTTGAAAAGAATGTTGGCTGGAAATTCAAGAGTAATGTTAAGATTAGCAGTAATAAGTAAAAACAGGGCTAGAAAATGCCAGGAAGTCGGGCTGCATCAGCGTACAGAGAAACTTATCATTTTTGGTCGGAGACCCTTTGTTAAAACTGCAGGGGAACAGGCCCTTCAGTCCAAATTTGTGCTTACTATGATGTCCAATTAAACTAATCTCATCTTCCTGCACGTCTCCCATCACTCCATGTTCACATGTTCGTTGAAGTGCCTTATAAATGTCACTTCTATCTGCTTCAATCAGTGCATTCCAGGATTTGTTTTTAAAAATCTTGCCTTGCCCATCTCCAGTAATTTTCACCTTGGTCCTTGAGTGGAATCTACTGTTCTCCCTCAAGTTCTTCACCCCCCCTCCCTCTCCAATCAGGCGATCTCTCTACCTGCAGAAGGACCACCTGGGGTCTGACTCCACCTGGCCAGCTGTCAATCAACCGACCCGAATATAAGCTTGGGCCAGTCACTCTGGAGCCACCACAGCTGAAACTGGTGTGTGCAGACTTTTAGCCGAATAAAGCCCATAGTACAGCCTTTTGTGTCTGCTTGCTGCTACCGCAGCGCGTCCCACCCGTAAACTTTGAGCATCGTCCTAGGGAAAAGCAGGTTGAGAATTGATGCTCAAAATTTTATAAACTTCTGTCTTCCCTCAGCCTCTGACACTCCAGAGAAAACGAGCCACTCTCTTATTGCTTAGCAATCTCGCACCCAGGCAACGTTCTCCTTTCTTTGCAGGCGCTCCACAATTTATAATGGGGTTGCATTCCAGTAAGTCGAAAAGAATAATCAAATTTTGAATACCTTTATTCCACACCGGAGGGGAAAAAAACCCATTAATGTATACTGAAAACACACTGGGAATGAAGGATGCTTGAAGCATTGAACTGAAATTAATTGCTGGATGGTGCAGATGCTAAAGAGTATCTTGAGTTTTGTCTCCACACTAATTGCTTTCCTATTTTATTTTTCTTCTCACCAGAAGCAGGAGGTGGACATGAGCGTTTAGTAGACCTAATGGGTTTGGCGCACTCATTCGTGTGATCGCTACAGAGACTGCAAACGTGGTTGAATCAGCATCGCGAGAGAGTATGATGTACGATACCCTCGTGCGATACTGCCCAGCATCGCGAGAGTAACGTAACGCATATCGCATGTGCAGGAACAGATCTGAATTCAAAATTGAAAGTATGGATTTGAACCATCATAACTTTGAAAAATCACAAGTCAGACCATAAGTTGAAGAGCACCTTCATATAATACATATATGAGAGGTATTAACTCTTGGAATTAGAGAAAATAGTGGAGGGATGTGTAGAACCTAGGGAATGTCTGTGATATAACGAATAAAATGGCTTAATTGGGGACCGTATCTGCACATTTGGGTGTCACGGTTAGCACTTAGAGCGCCAGTGATTCAGGTTCAAATCCGGCACTGTCTGTAAGGAATTTGTACGTTCTCCCTGTGCGTGGATTTCCTCCGGGTGCTCAGGTTTCCTCCCTTACGTGCCTTGTAGGTTAGTTTGGGTGGCATGAGCTTGTGGGTTGGAAGGGTCTGTAGAAGCCATGCTGCGTGGATATTTTAATTTCAAATTAAGCTCTTTGTGTAATGAGTTGTTAATAGTAAGGTGGTAAGATCTGCAGGACAGACTTAAATGAATGGCAAATTAAAAACGTAGCCAATATGATGTGAAAATTGTAAATGCTGGAAAAACTAATAACATCTGTCAGTTTTTTTAAACTTTCAGCCGTTAAAAGAACGTGCACAAGTACAATAAACTGAAAGTCATCCAGCATTCTGATTCTATGCCTCAATCTTGGCTCATCTGTGGAGGTAAGATGTCTGAAAATTACAAAGCCCAAGGAGAGAACATTATCTTAAGACCCTGATTTTAGATTCAATCATATTACAAAATAGCAGGAGGCCATTCTGTCCACTGGTATAAATCTGATGGACAGAATGGCCTCCTGATGTAAACAGGCTCACTAGGCAAGAAATAAAATGTGATTTAAAAAAAATACAAGGTCAACAATATTGTAAGAAAATAAAGTAGCATTTTTAAAAACAGCAAATGCCTGAAAGGACCTGATGTTCAGATGGACCTTGTTAATGTGTAGATACAGCAAGCAATTTGCAAACCCATTGATAGATTAGTCTCTATTGCAGGAAGATGGACATTGTTCTGCAATTGGAAACCACACAACCTCATCAATGTAGAAAGAGAGCCTCGATCATTGAGACCCACGGGATGAGGGGGTATGGATTGGATGAGGTTGGAGCTTCCAGCTGTGGGCGGGACACCACAGTGACAAAGAGTTCAGTGCAGGGAGAGAATCTGGAATTTTGAGCTGAATAACAGCTGTCCCAAACTGTTAGATTGGAACTAGATGGAAACATATAAAGTGCAAGTTTATTTTCTTTCACAGACAGGAAGCTCTTGTAATGTTTTGGGAAAACTATGATTGTTTACTTTGTCTAAATAATATTCTGGAAAAGTATTTTGTTCAAATTAAGTCATTATTCCACTGTAGAGAGAGTGAGGAAATGTTTGACGTAATTATTCCCAGAGCACTAGCATTCGGCCACCTTAGGCACTCCACACAGTGTCTGAGGCTGTTCTTCCCCCTCCTGGGGCTGCTAATTCTTCGTTGGGTCTTGGACTACCCTGCCATGACCCACCCAACACCAGGTTGGGCGTGGCATTTTCCCAGGGCAGTGCCTGTCATACCTGACATCCCAGTGTGTCAATTTCCTCATGGGTGAACAAGGCTGTCTGACACAGAATGACGTGGTCAGGGGCGGAGGGGGGCTGAGGGGTTAGTGATAGAGGTCCAGTGTCGCATGGTGAGAGATGGAGAATCAATGTTTCTCATCAAGGTGTGAGAAAAACGTAGACAGGTGCCCAACAACCTGTGGCTGAAGAACACACAGACAACAAGTTGTTTGCCACTTGAGGTGAGGAACATACACAGGCTGTGAGCCTGCTGGCAACTGCGCCCTAAAGGACTTATCTCAGGCTGCGGACGGCCGAAAGCTTGACTCGAGACTTGCTGAAGGGGCACCAGCAAGGATGTGAGAGGGTGCTGAAGGCTTCCTTGATGACGTCAGAGGTTTGGATCTGGAGTGCAAGTAGTCGATGGCTTGGTGTGTGTGGCTGTGTGAGCGCTGGAGGCGAATCTATGTAATTGGTGACTCTTTGGGGGGGGGGGGGCGGCGGGAACTCTTTGCTGCTTCTCCATCTGTAAGAGGCACCCAGCAATTTCACCTGATAGTGAATCTGGCTGCCTTACACCAGATTAAAACAAATATGTAATATTACACCTGTTTTATGGCATGACAATAAAGGAATCTGAGAGACAAAAGTAGCTATGATAAACTGCTGTAGGATAGGAAGATGAACCCAAATTGGAGAGTTGTATCATTTTCCCTACACTCCAGGATGTCAAAGCTACTGAACAGACGACATAAGAAATGAGAGCAAGAATCGAGCCTGCTCCATCATTCAATGAGATCATGGCTGATCTGATAATAGGCTCGTCACCACAAGGGGAATTAAGGGATATGAGGAAATGTTTCCTCCATTGTATATAGTTATGGTGACTACTGTACCGCCCACTGATCACTCATACCCTATGACTCCTCCCCATGGTTCTGGGCTCTAAAGGTTGAGCTAACTCTCCCCTCCCTCCATTCCTATACCTGGGTCCAGGCCAGCAAGGTTCTTCTGTATATTAAAGCCTATTGTTCCCTCAGCCTGGTCTCTGTGGTTATTGGTATCACCCTTACTATGTAAAAATCTATCCAACTCCTGAATGAACCTCCACCCCAGCAAAATAATGTTGTCCTTCCTCCGTTTGAACTGATGTCTCACTGTAATCTTACTCTCTGTACCAGGTTTTATTCTGCTGTACTCATACATGGATAGAGACAATGGGCAATAAAAGTAGACTTGAGCTTGTAATCTTTCCCCTCACTGCTTTTTGGCATTGATGTCCTTGTCTTGTTTTGCTCAGCTGTCCAGAATGGGGATCCTTTCCAACTTTGGTCGTGTTTTACGGGAAGGGAAGTCAACAGATCTTGTTAACCTCTTTCCCCTGTAACAGCAGGCCTACGAACTAAACAAAAGGAGAAGTCAAGCCAAGGATCAGCTTTTGTGCTAAGTTGGGATTTCCTCCCAAGGTCCTTTGGAACTTCTTGCCTTAATTTGGGACTTTCACGAGAGACTCATCTCATCTTGTTTTTGGGATCCCTCCGTTCCTGTTGAAAGACTAGATGTCAGTGAGGTCCCCGACCATCTGCCCCATCCCTGCTTCAGTTTGGAACGTGATCAGATATTTTTTCCACTGTTATTTCTATTAGTAAACCAATCCTCCTGAGCAACTTAGCCTAGCATTAAGAGAAGTTTTTACACTAGTGGTCAAGCACAATAGAGAACACTTTTAGTTGACAGTTTTGAATTTTTTTGTATCAACTGTGTGGCTGGGTTCCATCCACATCTCCTACATTTTTTTTCTGTCTTGACCACTCTCTTGCCCCTCCCTTTTTATGCTCGTTCTCTCCCTTTCCCCCCCCCCCATCGGAATTGATGGAGGGACTTGACCTGAAATGTTGACCGACCATGGATGCTACCCTGACCCACCAAGTCCCGTTAGCTGCCTGTTCACTCAAGATTCCACCATCTGTACTTCTTGGTTCATTAAAGCTCTGCCCCACCAGCTTGACCCCGATGCCACCGTTGGTGTAGCGGTTAGTGCAATGCCATTACACAGCACCAGTAAGCGGGGTTTGGATCCCACCCTGTCTGCAAGGAGTTGTACATTCTCTCCGTGTCTGTGTGGGTTTCCTCTCACCATTCATGTTTGACCTACCAAACATTAAGGGGCATCTAAGACCTGGATGGAAGAAAAATAGAGGGTGATGAGGTAGCAAAGGTTTAGTATCTTTTGGTAGGTAGATATGGGACAGCACAATATTGTGGGCTGAAGGGCCTGTGCTTCTCTACTGTAATGTTCATGTTTGTATGTTCTAACTCCCCCCCAGATTCTACCTACACACTTCTAAGCTACACACTGAGGACAATTTACTGACCACACATCCCGAGGCCAACGTGATGATAGCGTTGTACAGGAAGGATCTGACCAGGAGGATTTCTTTACTGCCGCTCACGCCGGGTCTCAGTGTTCGGGCAAGGAGGCATTTGGCCAGGTAATTGGGACAGGCTGCTCAGGGGACCACCCCTGGCGGAGTATATGGGGCGGTGATGGCGCTCTATCAAAGCAGATTTAAGTAAAGAAGCACAACAGGGTTGTAGCTCACAGAGCCATCACCTCGGCGAACCACAGCTGGGTCCTGATTTTGGGGGGGTGGGGGTGTTTAAGGACCCCTGCATGCACAATAATGGTGACTTGCTATCGAAACACTTTTGGGTGTGTCAGGGATACAAGCAGTGATTAGTATGCACAAGCCTTTGGCCACATTGAATGTACCAGATTTGGACCATAGTGACCAAGTCAAGTTTATTGTCATCTGATTGTGCAAGTACAACCTGACGAAACAGTGTTCTCCGGTCCTCAGTGCAAAAACACGCAGACAGACTAATAATAGATATGCAGGGCATGTAAATAAATGTTGTTTTGTACAAATGAGTCTCGGTGTGATCAGTTCCTTGGGTCGTTCACCATTCTCACCGCCCACGGGAAGAGGCTGTTCCTCAGCCTGGTGGTACTGGCTCTGATCCTCCTGGATCTCTTCCCTGATGGGAGCAGCTGAAAGATGCTGTGTGCGGGGTGGAAGGGGTCCTCCATGATTTTCTGCACCCTCTTCAGACACCAATCCTGGTAGATCACCTCGATGAGGGAGGGAGATTCCAGTGATCCTCTCGGTCACTCTCCTGTTCCAGTGGATTGACCTCCGATCCATTTCTCTGCAGCAATAGTACCTACCAAGTAACCTCCCTCCAGCGGAAATGAACATAAAGGAAAGAGGAGAAATTGAGGGTGCGAGAAACAGAAAGGGGGAGGGGGGGGGGAGAGGACAGAGAATATGATGGTGTCAGTTATGGTTTTTAGACTGCAGGCATGTGACACCGCAATCAAGAAATTTTGCCGCTACACGGGCTGTCTAAAAAGGAACTTGCAGGGATTTGGAGTCCATTCCTGCCCCGCTATTTATCCTGCAGGACCCCTACAACTTTTTGGAGGAAGCCTGCAGTGTAAATCGTACCGGAAAAATTCATTGTCGGTCATCTACTCTGCCGCATGTCCAACCCCCTGGGACTGTTGTGCTTGGGTACTTGCAGTTTAAAAAGGTGCCCAGAGTGAACAACAGTAAATACGTTAATTTTTTCAGCTATTTTCCCGATATTGCAGTCTTTTAAAAAAAAAACACAATTCTCAGGAGTTTCACTTAAAACTTTAGCTGTGGCTCTTCAGTCTTTCTTGGTCACCGACTCTCTGGACGGGAAAAGATTAGGCGGTATTTATTATTCAAACATTATTTGCTATTTATATGTTGGGCAATATATCAGGCTCTTTTTCCCTCCCGAAAAGATGCACGGAGGCTGGGAAGAGCTGCTCCTTGGATGGTCGAGGCTGATGGTCCCACCTCATGTTCCCGTTCCAAAATTCTGCATCCGTTTTCCTGATTCATCAAAAGGACTTCCTTTGCACAATTTGTACTTCCTTTTCAAATAAAATTAGAATTTATTCATCCTAGTGGCCTTGGCAACAGGAACTGGGATTCATCGGGTCAACGACACAATACATCTCGGTGTTTTGTCATTTTTAACCCTGAGTGACCTGTTCTTTATATATTGAAAGCCACATGATTCATGTGCTTTATATACAGTCTGTGACAAGTAAGCTTAAATTGTAAGAATTGTCCCATCAAAATCAAATCTATGGTTTCTGAAGATAAACTTTAATTTAGACATACAGCATAGTAACAAGCCATGTAGGCCCACAGGCCTGTGCCGCACGCAACTACACCTAATTAACCTAAACCCCCGATATTTTTTTTTGAAGGGTGGGAGGAAACCAGACCCGCCCCTCCCCCCCCCGAGGAAAACCCACGCAGAAATGGGGAGAGTGTACAAACTCCTTACAGACAGCGTGGGATTTGAACCACGGTTCCGATCGCTGGTGCTGTAAAGGCATTGCACTAACCGTTACGTCAAACGTGCCACTATTGAACACACAATATTCTGGAAACACTGAGCGGGCCAGGCAGTTTGAAGATTCTGATGAAGGGTGTCTGACCCATAAGTCTGCAGCCTGCTGTGTGTTCAGTGTCTTCCAGTCAAGTTCGTCATCCAATTACACAAGTCTCTCTTTGGCTTGGCTTCGCGGACGAAGATTTATGGAGGGGGTAAAAAGTCCACGTCAGCTGCAGGCTCGTTTGTGGCTGACAAGTCCGATGCGGGACAGGCAGACACGATTGCAGCGGTTGCAAGGGAAAATTGGTTGGTTGGGGTTGGGTGTTGGGTTTTTCCTCCTTTGCCTTTTGTCAGTGAGGTGGGCTCTGCGGTCTTCTTCAAAGGAGGTTGCTGCCCGCCAAACTGTGAGGCGCCAAGATGCACGGTTTGAGGCGTTATCAGCCCACTGGCGGTGGTCAATGTGGCAGGCACCAAGAGATTTCTTTAGGCAGTCCTTGTACCTTTTCTTTGGTGCACCTCTGTCACGGTGGCCAGTGGAGAGCTCGCCATATAACACGATCTTGGGAAGGCGATGGTCCTCCATTCTGGAGACGTGACCCATCCAGCGCAGCTGGATCTTCAGCAGCGTGGACTCGATGCTGTCGACCTCTGCCATCTCGAGTACTTCGACGTTAGGGATGTAAGCGCTCCAATGGATGTTGAGGATGGAGCGGAGACAACGCTGGTGGAAGCGTTCTAGGAGCCGTAGGTGGTGCCGGTAGAGGACCCATGATTCGGAGCCGAACAGGAGTGTGGGTATGACAACGGCTCTGTATACGCTTATCTTTGTGAGGTTTTTCAGGTGGTTGTTTTTCCAGACTCTTTTGTGTAGTCTTCCAAAGGCGCTATTTGCCTTGGCGAGTCTGTTGTCTATCTCATTGTCGATCCTTGCATCCGATGAAATGGTGCAGCCGAGATAGGTAAACTGGTTGACCGTTTTGAGTTTTGTGTGCCCGATGGAGATGTGGGGGGGCTGGTAGTCATGGTGGGGAGCTGGCTGATGTACAATGAAACAGCGTTCTCTGGTCCTTGGTGCAAAACACACAGACACACAACCAGACATGACACACAGTCTATACATATGCAGTATTTCATCTATACAAATAAATAAATAATATTTTTTGTGAATATGAGAGTCCTGGATGGTTAGAGTGAGCAGATCCTTGGGTTGTTCAGCATTCTCCCTGCCCGTGGGATGAAGCTGTCCCTCAGCTCGGTGGGGCTGGCCCTGATCCTCCTGGATCTCTTCCCCGACAGAAGCAGCTGAAAGATGCCGTGCGCGGGTTGGAAGGGGCCCTCAAGGATTTTGCGCTCCCTCTTCAGACGATGATCCGGGTAGATCGCAGCGATGGTGGGGTAGAGAGTGATCCTCTCTGCCACTCTTCTGGTCCTGTGGATTAACCTCTGATCATTTCTCTGCAGCAACTGTATCCACGCTGTGATCTAGGTGGGTGAAGGGGGTGAGGACCACACCGGGGGGGGGGGGGGGGGGGGGTGACACCACAATGATTGTCTGTAAAAGTTTTGTGTTTCAGCAGAAATTCATTATTTTCTATAAAAATATCCCTGTTGTTAGTTATAACAATAAAGACAGTTTACGTGTATCAAGGCTAAAACTCGATGCTAATCTACTTTTTGAATCTTCTAATGCACTCCGGTCAGAGCACCCACTCCCCGTCACACTCAGCGCCGCTGCCACCCCTGACGTACAAGGAACACACACCTGTTTCTTCTATGGTGGTGGGGAGAGGGATGGAGGGGCACCAACCCTGGAGATGCCACTGATTGTGATGCAGCCCACCAGGACGATCAATTAGATAGATAGATACTAGTTTAGCTCCTGTAGCTTTTAATTTGGATTTCCATTTTCTACATGCTTATGGCAGTCATAGATTGAATGAGTTTTACAGCAGGAAAACAGGCCCTTTGGCCCAACTCATCCATGCTGACTATTTTCCCATCAGAGCTAGACCCATTTGCCCATACCTTCTACACCTTTCCAATCCATCTACCCATCTTAGCCTCCTTTAGATGTCATAATTCTCCATCTCCAACACTTTCTCTGGCACCCCCTTCCATATACCCACTCCCCTGCGCAGGTGAAGTGGCCAAGATCACCAGATAGTTAGAAGAAGCTGCTCAGAACAGACATCCATGGATTGCCCTTCCCCTGCCCGTAGTTCCAACTGGCCCACGTCCTGCCAAAGGGCAGCGTGTTTCTCATAGCCGTTAACACCATCATCAGGGTCTGTAAGGAGTTTGTACCTTCTCACTGTGTCTGCGGGAGATTCCTCCCACCGTTCAAAATGTACCAGGTGTGACTAACATCAACCACACGAGATAGAATGCAAGTCAAACGCTAGTTTTAATAGACTAATATATACAGCTAGGTCTTGCCTCCATGCAAGCCTAGGTCAGAATGGAGAGGATGAGCTCCATTCGACTTTATATACAAGGTCGTCAGGTGGTGTTGTCAGGTGGGGCCCCTAGTGACCTAGTGGTGTAATAGCATATCACCACACCAGGGTTGTGGGTTAATTGGGTGTAATTAGGTGGCACAGACTCATGAGCCGGAAGGGCCTGTTACCGTGCTGTATGTATATTAAAAAATTTTAAATCCTTTAACTTTTCTCACTATCCAAAACGCTGCAAATTTTGCGCTCTCTATAAAACTTATTCAATCTGCTCACAGACATTTTCATCTGTCTGAGTTGTATATTATCGTAAACCATCATGGTCCCTGCACTGATCCTTCAGAATAACTCCCTTCCACCACTACACTCTGACTTCTATGGTCAAGCCAATTCGGTATCCAATCTATCAATTCTCCATGGATCCTATGTGCCTTAATCGTCCGGATCAGCCTACAACGAAGGTTTGAGGTTCCTTTTACTGTCACGTAATAATACCATCAAAAATGTTACACACACGATATACTTTAACCTTCTCAGCCCTAAGGCAGACAGAGTGAGCATTGCCTGGCACCCCTAACAATAAGAGAAAGAGAAATGAAAGGGAGTCCCTTCAGAGTCGCTGAGTGTCCGTGGATTTGCCTCCAGTGATTCCCGCAGCCACACGGACCCCTGTTCGATCCATCGGCCACCCGAGCTCCAGATCCAAACCTCCGACACGATCAGGAATCCTTTTAACAGGCCGTTTAAAGCCTGTACAGAGTCTGTGCCATTAAATCCAGGCAGTTGAACCCTGTAGAGCAGTGTTGCATCTCTGTTCCTTTCCCTCATAGAGCCAACCCCTTCCTTCAATCAATTCTCACCTTTCTCCTATTCTCCTGACCTATCGTCATCCAGTTAACACCTTATATCTGTTGATCATTACACCTCCCTCTGCCCTCCTTTTAATTTGGGCTCCTGTCTGCCTTTTGCTCATACCTTTTCAGCTCAGGTCCGAAAAGACAATCCATATATCTTTACCTCCTGCAGATGCTGTGAGACCAGCTGAGTTCCTCCAGCGTTTTGGTTACAATTACAGCGCCTGCAGATTTTTGTGTCTCACACCATTAAATCCAAATTGGCCAGGGTCTAATTCTACAATGGAACGGGTTCCAGGGCCGAATAGAGAAACAGAAAATCTGCAGATGCTGGAACGTGGAGCAAACCACGAGACACTGGAGGAACTCAGTGGGTTCGCCGCACTCCACAGGTAGAAGTGGTCGAAGCTTCAGGGCAGGGACCCTTTCATCTGGGGGCTGGTGCTGTCATGCAGGCTCTCGCCTGTGGACAATGCTGACCCCCTGTGGGTTACATGGGTAAATGCCTCCATTCATCTGACTTTGTTGCAATTGGATGCCCAGGCTGAAGCCACAGTTTCTATTGTAAAAGCTTTGTTTTAAAGCTAGAACTTTAAAGTTTTAACCCTCTGAAACCCTACTATTTATTAAACAGATATTCAGTACTGCATACCATATACACTTGTACAATAGTCGATCCCATGTAAAAGTCGAGTCTCTAATTATTTGTCCCCAGCTGCCCACCATCCGAGCTCCTGACGCCCCAACCGCAGACTCTCTCCTAGGCCCCGGCCACCTGCTCATCCGAGCTCCTGACGCTCCGACCGCAGACTCTCTCCTATGCCCCGGCCACCTGCTCATCCGAGCTCCTGACGCTCCGGCCACAGACTCTCTCCTAGGTCCTGGCTGCCCACCTATCCAAGCTCCTAACGCACCGGCCGTCTACCCAACTGAGCACCTGACATCCCAAGCACAGACTTATCACCTGAACCCAGCCATCTGAGCTCCAAATGCCCTGAGCGATGGTCAAAAGTATATCCTGTGTGTAAAAATAAATAGACCACCCTAAATTTCAACTGAAAGATTGGTCCAAAATCTCAACCATTACACTACGGTATGTATTGTTTGTCTGTATATGTCTGGTTGTGTGTCTGCGTGTTTTGCAATTTTATTTTAGTTTTCACAGACTTACAAAGTCAAATATACAAAGCCATCCATGTATATATCATACGTAAAGTCTGTATTTGTCACAACCCCCCACCTGCCTCACTGAATACAGCTTATCTCGATCCCATTCATCGTGGGGCACACGACTCCTATCGAAACCTGTGATGAAAAGAAATCACAATGGCATCACCATTGCACTAAAAAGAAAAGAACTCAAAAGAAAACTAATCTGAAAAGAAAAGAGCAGGTGCATCATCTACACCAAAGCCTATTTCCATAATCACTCCTCTGGCCGTACTGGGATAGTTTCCCTATTTAAAAGAGGGGAATCAATCTATCTGAAGACCAATGTTCTGCGAGTAAAGTCGTCCGAATGTGTCATGTTTCCTCTATAGATTAGGTGTGGTTTTTCTCCAGGGAAATGCAACTCTGCCTTTCCATATTCCATCATGTGATATTTAGCTGGGAGTTGGACTTCCACAAAACCAATATACACTTCCTGGCTCCACAAGGACACTTCCTGTGTCCTTCACAAACAAAATTTGGAGTTTGGTCAGTCTAAACTGCACTTCCCCAATATCCCCCAAGAGGAACAGCTCCGGCCCTGTGGAAAATCGACTCTTAGATGATAATAAATCTGAACTTGAACCTAAATTTAGACATCCAGCACACTAACAGGCTCCACTAGCCTGTGTTGCTCAAATACACCAATGAACCTACTGTAGGGCACTACCAGTAACCACAGAGACAAGCTGAGGAAACGATAGGCTTTAATACACAGAAGAAACTTGCTGGCCTGGATCCCAGGATAGGAATGGCGGCAAGGGAAAGGTGTCTCGACCTTTATGGCCCAGGACCACAGGGGAGGAGTCATCGTGGGCGGGCCAGCTCCACATATACAATGAACAATGATAACTAGATACAATGGAGGAAACATATCACCACACCTACAAACCGCTGAGGTTTGCGAGTTTAGTTCCACCTGCCAATCAAGGTCAACCCCTGCCCATAGGTTAGCTCACACCTAATTATTGTCCCCTTCAATTACCTAATTGACACCTGGGCCAGGCTCTCCAGCCTATGGCACTATAAAGCCCACCATGCGGATCATCGGTCTCTTTTCTTCTTCCCCTGGGATGAACTCCAGCTCCACTCCAGGTCAGGAACCGTGGGCAACGCTGGAGAGATGTTGGTAAGGTTGAGAGCTGTAGTATCGTGTGTCTAGAAATCACTGTCCCTTGCTTAGCTTAGTCAAGAGCTGTGACTGCACCGTATCAAGCAAGGGGTGGCTCAGGCCGAGTTAATGACCCTCTAGAGTTTATTCTTGTCCTGAGAGTTGGCGCCTCCAAACCAGGCAGTGATGCAACTACCCAGAATGCTCTCCACGATACACCTGTAGAGGTTTACAAGAGTCTTCGGTGATGTACCAAATCTCCTCAGACACCTCACAAAGTCTAGCCACTGGCGAGCCTTCTTTGTGATTGCATCAACATGGAGGCTCCAGGACAGATCCTCGGACATGTTGACACCCAAGAATTTGAAGTTCTTGACCCTCTCCAATATTGAGCCCTCAATGAGGACTGGGTTGCATTCCCCTGACTTCCTCCTGAAGTCCACAATCATCTCTTTGGTTTTGCTGGCGTTGAGCGCAAGGTCATTGTCATTACACCGTTCAGTGGGCTGATCTCTCTCCCTCATGTACACTTCCTCATCACTGTTTAACTAACGTGTTCAGGCTCGCTGCTCTTGGGATCGGTCAAACTTGTATTTCCACACACAACAATGGGGAAAGGATATAAGTACAGACAGCCATTCCTAACCTTGGCTGTGCACCCCAGCTGCCCCCCAGGACTCTGCCCAAGGTTTATGGGGTCCCTTCCCTGTGAAGCAATCAGGTTTAGTTGGTTTCTTCCCTACTTCTCTCCCACTGACTGCATTAAAAAAATGAAAATATTTTATGATTTCAGTTCATGGCCACTCCTGAAATTTGCTGTGTTTCCCCCCCACCCCCCCCCCCCCCCACTCCAATCGAGCTCTGTTGAGAACGGCTGACATAGACTATTTGGTGCTTTAAGTTCTGTGAGGAAAAAAAAACACTGAAAAACAAATGGATGGTGATTGATGGAACCTTGATCTTTGAAAATGAACTGTTGTTTATTGCAAAATGGTTATCGTTTGGGAAGTTAGAACATCCCATTGTGCTGAAGAAATCCAAATCGTTAATTGTGACATTCGGGTTTGCTCACGATTAGTATCTGGTTGATAATGAATGGTTCAGCATTTGGGGAAGAGGGTGTCCGTTGGAGACTACAGTTGCAAAATGTGAGAGCTTGTCCACTTGAAGCATAGAAATAACCAGAATCCATCCATAATTGTTTATACAGAGAGGGATCTCGGTTTGAGAAATGTGGTGAATTACCACATCAAACTATCGGGAGAACCGTAGAACATTACACTGTAGTAAGAAGCCCTTCAGCCCCTTTAGTCTGTGTCAAACTATTATCTGCCTAGTCCCACTGATCTGCACCCAGTCTATAGCCCTCCCTACCCCTCCCATCCATGGACCTGTCCAAATTTCTCTCATGTTAAAATTGAGCCTCCATTCACCACTTCAGCTGGCAGCTCGTTCCACACTCCCACCGCTCTCTGTGTGAAGAAGTTCCCCCTCATGTTCTCCCTAAATTTTTCCCCTTTCATCCTTAACCCATGTCCTCTGGTTTGTATCTCACCGACCCTCAGTAGAAAAAGTTGACCTACATTTACTCTGTCTGTACCCCTCATAATTTTGTACCCCTCTATAAAATCTCCCCTCATTCTTCTACGCTCCTAATCTGATGAACCTTTTCTGTAGTGAAACATCTCTATACTCTTTCAATCTTATTGATATCTTTCCTGTAGTTAAGTGACCAGAATTACACATAATACTCTAAATTTGGCCTCACCAACGTCTTATATAAATTTACCATTACATCTCAATATTTTGATTCATGAAGGCCAATATGCCAAAATCTCTCTTTACAGTCCTATCTACCTGTGACGCCACTTTAAGGGAATTATGTGTCTGCAGTCCCAGATCCCTCTGATCTACCGTATTGCTCAGTGCCCGACCATTTACTATGTGTGAACTACCTTGGCATGTGGCCCACATCCCTCTCCATCTTTCCTATTCATGAAACTCTGGAAATGTCTTTTAAATGTGGCAATTTGTCCAATACATAAATCAGTCTACTCTTCAGCGAGTACATCTCAACCTTCAACACAATCACACCTTCAGTATTGGTTAAAAAAGTTCCAAATCCTGGGCCTCTGGACCCCCCTCTGCAACTGGGTCCTTCATTTTCTCATCAGACCACAGTCAGTGTGGAATTCCTCCTCACTGACAATCAACATGGACGCACCTCAAGGATAGGCCCACTGCTCTACTCGCTCTACAATCACGACTGTGTGGCTAGCCACACATCCAATGACATCTACAAATTTGCTGAAGACACCATGATTGTTGGCAGAATCACAGATGACAATGAAGAAGTATACAGGAGGGAGAGAGATCAGCCACTTGAGTGGTTTCACAACAACCACCTTGCACTCAAATGTTAGCAAGACAAAGGAGCTGACTGTGGACCTCAGGAAGGGGAAATCACGAGAACATGACCCAGTTCTCATCGAAGGGACAGAGTGGAGGGAGTTAAGAACTTCAAGTTGCTGGGTGTCAACATCCCAGAGAATCTGTCCTGGAGCCTCCATGTCGAAGCAGTCACGAAGAAGGTCTGTCAGCGGTCATACTCCGTGAGGGGTTTGAGGAGATTTGGTGTATCACCAAAGACTCTTGCAAATTTCTACAGGTGTTCCATGGAGAGCATTCTGGCAGGTGGCATCACCATCTGGTACAGAGGTGCTAATGGACAGGACAGGAAAAGGCTACGAGAGTTGTGAACTTGGCTAACGCCATCAGGGGCATCAGTCTCCACTCCATCGAGGACGTCTACATGAGGCGGTGTCTTAAGGAAGCAGTGTCTACCTTCACCTCCTCCTTCACCTCCTCCTTCACCTCCTCCTTCACTCCACTACCATCAGGAAGGAGGTGCAGGAGCCTGAAGACAAACACCCAACAGTACAAAAACAGCTTCTTCCCCTCCGCCATCAGATTCCTGAATGGACAATGAACCACAGACACTGCCTCACTTTCTCTTATTTTGCATTAATTTATTTACTTCTAAATGTAATATTTGCCCTGTGACGCTGCCGCAAAACAACAAATTTTGTGACATGTTCGGGACAATAAATTCTGTTTCTAATTTTTCTACCACGTCTTCAGGGAACGTGTCCTATTATCCTCTGTGCGGAAAAAGTTGCACCTCAGATGTCCCTGAAATCTTTCCCCTTTCACCTGAAATCAATGCCTTTTAGTTTTTGACTTTGACAAGAGATTGTGACCATCCAACTGATCAACCCCATGCAGGATGTCCCCACACTGACAGCCCGCGCCAGCCACACCTGTCCTGATGTCCCGCGCTGGGGGGCAGGGGCAGCGGGGAGGGGAGCTGTCAGGCGGCTGCATTCATGTGCAGGGAGGGACCTCAGTGCTCCGGCGATTATCCCTCCCAGAGGAGGGTTACAAAGTTCGCCTCTCAGGCGTCTCCTGCGCTTTCAAGTGGCCTCCCGACAGCCGCATATTGGAATAATATGTGGCTTTACAATCAGGGATTTTGGCCACCTGAAAGTGTCTATAGACAGTAACCATCTCCTGTTATGTTTGAAGCCAAACCAGCTGTCCGTCAACATCAAGGTACTCATGGCCCAGCTTCTCCAGCCTGCCAATCAGGTGTGAGCACACACTCCCATTGGCCAGCCCCATACCTTATAGCAAGGGAAGTTGTAAACTGCAGCACCTCAGTTTCACCTCCTCTTTGCCATGTGGTTGCAGGTAAGGGACTAGCAATCTCTTAAGATCACCAGGTTATCACTGTAGACACAACGGAGCACCCAATGATCAGGGGTACAGGAGCGTGTATACCCCTGCAGGTAGCCCATGTGCAGGGTATCCTCCGTAGTCGGAATCCTCTTTCCCTATGGGCGTATTCCGCAGTGGGAAGCCAGTGCGTTCCCCCCCCCCCTTCCTGGAACTGCTTCTGATTGCACACTGCTGCTGGGCTTAAGTTCCAACTGCTTGTAAATTGATAATTACTTTGTTTTGTGCTGTTAATTCCTCCTGATCTGTGGTGCACTGTGGTGCAGCAAGTAGACACAAAACACAGAGAAGACTGTACTACAGGCTTTAATCCATTTTAAGTTTTGTACACCAGTTTCAGTCCTGATAGCTCCACGAGTGATTGGCTCAAGAGAGGCCGGCTCAGGTTTATATCCAGGTCAGTTGAATTGGAGCCGGCCAGGTGGAGTCAGCCTCCGAGGTGGTCTTCCTGCAGATACAGAGGTCACCCCCTGCATTAGGCTGTCTCCACAATGGGGTAGCCAGCCTGTTTGTTTCTGTGTTAATAAATCCTTTAGTTATCCATTCCCTGTGTCTGTTTCCTTCTGAAGCCCAAACGAATCTCAACACTACATGGTTTTATTATTTTTTAAATTTAGACCTACAGCACGGTAACAGGCCCTTTCAGCCCATGGGCCCCTGCTGCCCTATTGCACCCAATTGACCTATAACCACCCCCCCCAGCACGTTTTGAACGGGAGGAAACCGGAGCCCCTGGAGGAAACCCACAAAGTTACGGGGAGAAGGTACAAGGTCTTTACAGACAGCGCAGGATTTGAACCCCAGTCCCAGTCCTTGTAACTGCGTTGCGCTAACTGCTGCGCCAACTGTGCCACCCCTGTGCTCCAGGACTTTAAGGCCACCCCTCAGCACCCCATGGTCCAGGGTAAAAAAGCTCAACTGCTCCCTTATAACCCTTGGGCCTCCAGTCCTTGTGACTTGTTTCTTCACCCTTTCCAGATTAACGACATCCTTCGTCGTATAACTGGACTCGCGCTCCAAGTGTGGGCTTACCTATGTCTTGTACAATTCTAACAAGATGACCAAACTCCTGTTCTTTAATAAAAACACGCAGAAACTCAGAAATGCTGGAGGAACTCAGTGTCCATAGGAGGTAAAGATATATTACCGACGTTTTGGGCCTGAGCCCTTCGTCGATTTACCCTTCTCTGAATTTGTCCGTTAAATTGTTTCACAACTCGCTCCCTGTAAAGAATCCATTCCCTTCTCTCAATTCCTCCATTACATTCTGAGCCAACGCCCAAAAGGTCGGTGATATATCTTTACCTCCTGTGGACGCTGAGAAACCGGCTGGCTTCCTCCAGCTTTTACCGTGTGTTTTTAACTGCAATCACAGCGTCTGCAGACCTTCATGTTTCACTCCTGCACTTAGTACCCTGACTGATGAAGGCAAGCAGGGGGTGTGGGAAGAAACCAGAGCCCCCAAGGGAAACCCCCACAAGACTGCAATCAAACGTGGGTCTCTGGAGCAGCAGGGCAGGAGTTCTATCAGCTACACCGCTGTGTCACGAGTTTGAAATCTCCGACTGGGGATGAATTTTGGCTGGTTGATGATGTCTTTGGCATATGGTTAACAACAGAGGTTGCCCTAATGGAATATCTCAAGTGGCAGGACCTCTGCAAACACTCCAATCCATGCAACTCAACCGGGAGCACAGTGCTTCAAGTCAAGTCAAGTTTATTGTCATCTGGCATGAAACAGCGATCACGGTCCTCGGTGCAAAACACACAACCAGATATAACACGCATACAGGCAAACAATTCATATGCAGGACAAGTATTCATCTATACAAATAAGTATTTGTTTTGTAAACATGAGAGTCTCGGAGGGTTAGTTGTGAGCAGTTCCTTGGGTCGTTCAGTGTTCTCACTGCCCGTGGGAAGAAGCCATCCCCCAGCCTGGCTCTGATACTCCTGCATCTCTTCCCCGATGGGAGCAGCTGTGTGCGGGGTGGAAGGGGTCCTCAGTGATTTTGCGCACCCTCTTCAGACAATGACACTGGTAGATGATGTTGATTAGGGGAGGGAGTCTCCAGTGACCCTCTCTGCCGCTCTTATGGTCCTGTGGATTGATGTCCAACCATTTCTCCTCAGCAATCATACCCACACAGTGATGCAGCCGGCCAGGACCCTCTTGATAGAGCTCCTGTAGAAGGTTGACATGACAGTGGCCAGTGGCCTTGCGCACTTCGGTCTTCTCAGGAAGTGCAGTTGTTGGTGTTCCTTCCTGACAAGTGAGGAGATGTTGAATGTCCACGATAGGTCACTAGCTCAGTGAACTCCAAGGAACTTGGTTCTCTCCACTCTCTCCACTGCAGAATTATTGATGTGTAGCGGACAGTGTTCATTCTTGGTCCACTGTGGGAGCTGGATCTGTGGTGGGCCATGGCTTCTTGGGCATTGGGAAGGCATTGAGCTCCCAAAGCACAGACATCATCAGGCAAGAGCTTTACAAACACAACCCACAGCCTTGATTCTGCTGAAGCAGGAATTGTGTCACATGGAGGACACAGAAAGGGGAAATGAGAATTTGCTTTGAGAAACCTTTTCATTTTCACACATTCAGAGTTTCGGCTTTCACTTTAGTATTGCTTACTTCCATGATCAATCCTGGTTCTCCTGGCTGGTCATTTGCTCTGCAGCGTTGGGGATGGGATGGGGAACAGGCATGCACTGAGGTGGGATCTCACCAAACTCCATTAGACCCAGCAAAGGTAAAACACAAAGGTTTCCAGACACTGTGGTTGACAACGTTGAAGAAACTCAACAGGACAAACAGTGTCCTTTATGTAGCAAAGATGCAGAACCAATGTTTCGGGCTTGAGGCCTTCATCAAAATATGGAACCTGATGAAACATCGTTCTCTGGTCCTCGATGCAAAACACGCAGACACACACCCATACATAACACACACACAGACAAACAATACATATGCAGGACAAGTGTTCGTATATACAAATAAATAAATATTGTTTCGTAAATGTGAGGGTCTCGGAGGGTTAGTGTGAGCAGTTCCTTTGGTCGTTCAGCATTCTCACTGCCCGCGGGAAGAAGCTGTTCGAGGACCTCCCCTGAACATACAATTACATCGGTTGGTATACCGCTCCCCCCACCCCCCGCCACAATCTGATTTGACCAATCCTAAACAGTCTTCTCCCTTGTGACAAGCATTACCCTATCAGCATCAAGCTACACATTATTCATCTGAGAACTGCATCATTATGTGAACCAACCCCATAACCAGGTTCCCCTTTCCTCTCGCATCGTTCTTGCACGTGTCCTGAATGGGGAAACTCCAGGCTGGTGGAAACTTACTAGCTGAGCAAGGGTTACCTAGCAACAAACATCAAACCATTATTGCATTGTTCAAATTATATTCTTAATTATATGACATTGTTCAGGGTCTAACCTCTGCACACTAGGCCGGAGACCGGGGTTCAATCCTGGTCTCGGGGGCTGTCCGTGTGGGAGTTTGCACATTCTCTCTGTGATGGCAGGAGTTTCCCCAGGTCTGCCGATTTCGGCTCACATCCCATAGCCGTGCAGGTCAGTAGGTTTATTGGTTTCTGTGAATTGTCTCCAGTGTGTACGTAGGTGGTAGAATCTGGGGGGGAGGGGTGCTGTATTGATGGGAATGTGGGGAGAATAAATGCGACAAGTGTAGGATTAGTGTAAAGGGTTAACACGCAGTGGACTGAAGGACATGTGCAGTTGACAATTGCAGTACATTGGTAACTTGCCTCAGATTTCAGATTTATTGTCAGAGTACATACGTGGCATAACATACAACCCTGAGATTCCTTTTCCTGCAGGCCAGGCAGAATTACTGCTAATTGGTAGTGTAAAATATAAACTGTACACAGCGTAAGCATTTAAACAAACAAAGAACTGTAAACAGATAATGAATGTAAACAAACTGACTGGGCAATGCAGAGAGAACAAAAAGAAAATCAATAAAGTGCACGTGAGTCCCTGATTGAGTTTGTCGTTGAGGAGTCTGATGGTGGAGGGGGAGCAGCTGTTCCTGAACTTGGTGGGTGTGAGTCTCGTGGCCCCTACACCTCTCTCCTGATGGCAGCAGCGAGAACAGAGCATGTGCTGCATGGTTTGGGTCTTTGATGATCGCTGCCGTTCTCCGACGGCAATGTTCCCTGTAGATAGAGGGGAATGTTTTTCCTGTGATGTCCTGGGGTGTGTCCACTACCTTTCGGAGGGGTTTACGCTCAGGGATATTGGTGTTTCCATCTGCCTGTATTCAAATACAAGGTTCCATCATGTGCACAAATTCCACAAAACACTTTACTTTTGTTTGCCCTGCAAAGAGGGGCCACAATCCAGCGGCCCTTCCAAGGAGAGAAGAAGCAGAAGAGTCCTTTCAGAGACATCGAGTGGATCCCGCCACTTCCTGTGCCCTCCGTAACTGCATGCTTCCAGTAGTGGGAGAGTCCCGGACTAGAGGCCAGAGCTTCAGAATAAAAAGGACATCCCTTTAAGACAGAGATGAAGAGAAATTTCCTCATGTGGTGAATCTGTGGAATTCGTTCCCTCCGACAGCTGTAGAGGCCAAGATGATGGGTGCATTTAAAGCACAGGTTCTTGATTAGTAAAGGGTGTCAAAGGTTATGGGGAAAAGGCAGGAGAATGAAAGGAAAAATACATCAGCCACGATTCAAATGGTGGAGCAAGGAACCGACCACATTTCAACAAATTTTGATGGGCCGAATGGCCTAATTCTGCTCCTACATCTGATGATCTTATAGCCCAGTGCTCTACTCCCTCTACACCCATGACTGTGATGCCGGGCACAATTCAAATGCCGTCTACAAATTTTCCAATGGCACCATGATCATCGGCAGAATCACAGACGGCAAAGAGGAAGCGTTCAGGAGGGAGGCAGATCAGCTCGTTGAGTGGTGTCACGACAACAACCTTGGACTCAGCATTATCAAAACCAAGGAGATGATTGTGGGGGAAATCAGGAGAACACGAACCAGTCCTCATCGGGTGGTTAGCAGTGGGAAGGGACTTCAAGTTGCTGGGTCTCAACATCTCTGAGGATCTGTCCTGGGGCCTCCACGTCGATGTAGTTACAAAGAAGGCTCGCCAGCGGATAGACTTGGTGAGGAGTTTGAGGGGATTTGGTAGGTCACCATTCCAACTGGCTGCATCACTAGTACAGAGGTGCCAATGAACAGGCCAGGAAAGGACTACAGAGGGTTGTTAACTCGGCCAGTAACATTATGGGCATCGCCCTTCACTCCACTGTGGACATCTACAAGAGGTGGTGTCTTAAGAAAGCAGGACCCTCACCACCTAGGCCAGACCCTCTTCACACCACTACGATTGGGAGTCTGAAGATGGGTACTCAGTGGCACAAGGACAGCTTCTTCCCCTCCGCCATCAGATTCCTGAATGGACAATGAACCCCACACACTGCCTCACTTTTTCTTCTTTTGCACTCATTTATTTATTAAAAAAAATTAATTTATAGCAGCATTTGCACCTGTGACACAAAAGAACAAATTTTGTGACATGTTCATGACAATAAATTCTGATTCCCGTCCTGTCCTATGGTGAACCCAAGCTCAAGGCATCCAAGTGGTACCCCCTTGACCCCTGGTTCTGAAACCCCTCAGCCAGTGGTTCTCAACCTTTATTTTTCCACTCACATACCACCTTAAGTAACCCCTTACTAACCACAGAGCACCTATGGCATCCTATTGGCACAACAGTCGTCGGCCTGATCAGCAACAACGATGAATCACCCTACAGAGAAGAGGTGGGAAATCTCGAGATCTAGTGCGAGAGGAACAACCCGATTCTCCACGTGGATAAGACGAAGGAGATGA
Organism: Narcine bancroftii; assembly: GCF_036971445.1. Classification (NCBI taxonomy): domain Eukaryota; kingdom Metazoa; phylum Chordata; class Chondrichthyes; order Torpediniformes; family Narcinidae; genus Narcine; species Narcine bancroftii. The sequence continues at coordinate 85,108,148 of NC_091481.1, forward strand.
TCGTGGACTTCAGGAGGACCAGGAACGACCACATTTCAACAACTCTGTAGTGGAGAGAGTGGAGAGACACCAAGTTCCTTGGTGACCTATCGTGGACCCTCAACATCTCCTCACTTGTCAGGAAGGCGCAACAGCGACTGCACTTCCTGAGAAGACTGAAGGGGGTCAAGGCCACCAGCCACCATTTTGCCAACCTTCTACCTCTATCAAGAGCGTCCGGGCCGGTTGCATCACAGTGTGGGTACGGTTGCTGCAGAGAATTGGATCAGAGGTCAATCTACTAGGCCATAAAAATGGCAGAGAGGATCACTGGAGCCTCCCCCCTGCCCCCCCCCCCCCCCCATCAATGTGATCTACCGGGATCATTGTCTGAAAATCAATCCCTTCCACCCCAGGCACAGCTGCTTCCGTCGGGGAAGAGATCCAGGAGGATGAGAGGCAGCGCCACCAGGCTGAGGAGCAGCTTCTTCCCGCGGGGCAGTGCGAATGGTGAACGCCCCCAAGGAACTGCCCCTTGTAGAGGTGAATGCTTGCCCTCCATATGTATTGCCTGTCTGTGTGCCATGTCGAGTTGTGTGTCTGCGCGCTTTGCCCCGAGGACCGGAGAACGCTGTGCGATCAGGTGGCGATGAATTTGGCTGGAAAACAAGGTTGAGAACCACTGCAGGAAGCCATTAGCCAACCTGCATGACTCAGGAGCCCTGGTCCCATACAGCATTCATTGCCCAGGAGCAAGCCAGACTCAACACTGCCAACGTGAATAGAGAACTGCATTGCAAGGCACAGGATTTTCCCAGAGAGGGGAGGCGCCCTGATGACCTGGACATCATGTGATCCTGATGTCAGTCTTTGTACCATGAATTGCCTGGGGGACACATGATCGGTTCGGAGCAGCAAGAGAGGGCGAGGGAGCGAGTGGCCGCAGCTGCAGAGAAGGCGCCGGGAGCCGGTGAGGAACTGGGCTGTTGCAACCGGGGCTGGCACACAGCGGGGCGGCCAGGACTGATCCGAGGGCCCGGCTCAGTGCCGGGCTGCTGGACCATCGGGGTGGCGAGTGCCGGAGGAGGGGTCCAGCCCGGGACACCCTGCGGGACCGAAGGGGGGAGCGGGGAGCTGCGAGCTCCTCCAGCATTGGAGGCGACGATCCGAGCGCTTGCAGACTTTCGGGGTTCGGGTCCATTGACTTGAACGTGTCCTGAAATCCGTTGTTTTGCGGAAGCTTCACAGCAATTATTGATATGAACCTCACTCCAAATGTACAATAAAAAGAAGACTTTCGGGGTTCAGGTCCACTGACATGAACGTGTCCTGAAATCCGTTGTTTTGCGGAAGCTTCACAGCAATTATTGATATGAACCTCGCTCCAAATGTGCAATAAAAAAAAGACTTTCGGGGTTCAGGTCCACTGACGTGAACGTGTCCTGAAATCCGTTGTTTTGCGGAAGCTTCACAGCAATTATTGATATGAACCTCGCTCCAAATGTGCAATAAAAAAGACTTTCGGGGTTCAGGTCCACTGACGTGAACGTGTCCTGAAATCCGTTGTTTTGCGGAAGCTTCACAGCAATTATTGATATGAACCTCACTCCAAATGTGCAATTAAAAAAAAAAAGACTTTCGGGGTTCAGGTCCACTGACGTGAACGTGTCCTGAAATCCGTTGTTTTGCGGAAGCTTCACAGCAATTATTGATATGAACCTCGCTCCAAATGTGCAATAAAAAAAAGACAAAATAAGGTAGAGTCTATGGTTAAAAACACTGCTGGGGAAACTCAGCAAATCCACTGACTTTATATCACAATATTTCTGGATAAAGGACACTGACTTAGTTACTTTATATCACAATATCGCTGGATAAAGGACGCTGTTTGACCTGAGTTTCTCCAGCATTTTGATTTTACTTCAGCCAAACTTTACTGGTGTGTTTCGTTCTTTGATCGTTTTGGAATCTGATGGCCGAGGGGAAGAGGCTGCCCTTGTGCCGCTGGGTGCTTGTCTTTAAGCTCCCTGTACCTCCTCCCCGATGGGTGAAGAGGGCACGGCCTGGGTGGTTGGGGTCTTTGAGGTTGGAGGCTGCTGGGTTTTTTTTAAAGCCTTTGTAGATGTCCTCGATGGGGTGAAGTCTGGTGATGTCGCAGGCCGAGTTAACAACCCTCTGGAGTTTTATTCTTGTCCTCAGTGTTGGCGCCGCCGTACAACCAGCCAGAATGTTCCCCACGGTACACCTCCGAAGGTTTTGAGATCTTTGGCAACGTACTGAATTTCCTCACTCCAAAAGGTTCCAGGTCTCGAAGAAGGGTTCCAAGGTGGAATGGGGAGTAATGGACTTTTTGAATGCTAAAAGGTGTGCACGGCGTCAATGTAGAAAGGTTGCTTCCTGTGATGGAGGGGTCTAGGACAAGAGGGCACAACTTCAAAGTTGAACAGCGTCTGCTTAGAACAGAGATACGGAGGAATTTCTTCACCCAGTGGGTGGTGAATCTGTGGATTTTGTTGCCACAGGTGAATGTGGAGGCACAAATTGATAGGTTGTTGATTAGCCAGGGTATCAAAGGCCTGAATGTGAATGCCTGCCTACATTTTGCTCAAATTTTGATAAACAGTTCAAGTCCACAATGTTGGTTATGTATTTTTATCTTTGCTACATAAAGCACAATGTTTGACCTTCTGGGTTTCTTCTCCTGCATTGTCCTACCATAAATATGAGAGTGGACTAGGAGTTTGGAAGGACTCCAGCCCACTGGATGTAAGCAGCTGATAAACATCACAAGGAAATGTGGTCACTGTGCAAAAAAGTGGTTCCTCACTGCCCTGCACTGGCTTTGTCAAAAAACCCTGCATTCCAAGATATAGGAGCCCTTCTAATCATGAGCTGGTCCATCCTCCCACTTGTTCCGCAACCATGGCTGCCCCGACTAATCAAATACCTGTTAATCCTCTGCTTTGAAACACCCAATGACCTCGCTTCCATATCCAATTAACACCTTTTGTTGGTCTGGAGGTGTTCCCCCCCCCCCCCCCCCCCACCTGGCACCTTCCTGTTCTTTACTTATACCATGAAGAAGGGCTCAGGCCTGAAACGTTGGTCATATATCTTTACCACCTATGGACGCTCCGAGTCTGCTTGAATTCCTCCAGCGTTTCTGCATGTGTTTTTTTACTACATTCACAGTGTTTCACAGCCATCAAGTAGCCATCTGCTTTACCAGATGTTGATTTGTATCTTGGTGATTGATTCGCATGCATCTGTGGTGACAGTGCCTTGGTGTCACAGTCCTTGGGGCTGACCATTCAGATGCCAGGTGAACAAGTTCTGTCTCCGATTCCCTCCAAGGCCCTTACCCATCCCCCCGCCTCAGAGCCCTTGAGTTTTCTGGAAGAACATTTAGCACTACATACTGATCTGTGCCCCCTATTGTGTACATCTCCTTCAGATGTTTCTCCCATTTCTCCCCCCCCCCCCCCACACCCACCCCCATCCGAGAGAAGCAAACTGTCCAGATAACATGAGCAAGACTATTACTGCGATGGAACCCCTGAATGATCCATCGGCTCTGGGCAATTGTCATCCAAGCCACTGATTCCCTTACATTGGTAAAGGAAGATGATCTGGGGGCTGACATATTATTGATTCCGATTTATTATCAGAACACATGTGTGACATCAGGTATAACCTTGAGATTGGCATTGTGTATGACTCTGGGTGCCAGTGTTAGAGGGCACAGTGCCCATATGGGGCCCTGGTGCCAGTGTTACAGTCGACGGTCCCTACGTATGACCCTGTTAGAGACAACAGTCCCTCTGCACCAGTGGGGAGGCTTTGTAATGCAGTGAAGCCTTTATGTATCAAGGTGAGCTCCTGGATGTGGATGGGAGGGGAGAGGAATGTTCTCACTCCGCAGATAATTCAGCGGTTTGGACCAGTATCTGACGGAAGTTCAAATCACTTGGTGGTTTTAGTGGAGGGCAAGGAAGGTTTCTGCAAAGCGCAGGCAGTATTCTTTTGCAATCATTTGAACTTCCTCCCTATAATTTTGACTCCACGTGGTTTTAGATTTGCATAGAAACCATGTCCATGATGTTTTCTGGCTTCCCGAATTGCTGGCATAGGACCCTGCACTGTTTGTCTGCAATCTGAGAGCTAAGTAGCTTTTGTCTTTTAAGGCCTTGCTCACCTACTTTACAACAGGCTAGATTTGACCTTGCTCACTTTGTGGAAAACACAGCCTTGGTTTTTAAGATAAACTTGGTTATTTTTCCAAAGAAGACTGAAACCACATTTAGCAAGAGTATCTCGGTTACCTTTAATAGAAACTCCACTCGTTTTGCAAAGCACGTTGTTACAAGCCCAGAGGATCCAAAAACCTGTCACAAAGTCCTTTTTTTTTAAAAAAGAAACTACACACCCTGCAAATCACAACCGTGGCAATATTTTAAAAACAAACTAGCTCAATCTAATTCTAGAACCACAGCAGAAGGTTTGAGCAAAGCCCAAGGAATGTAACGTCTGGACTGCCGACAGTCGGGAGGGTTAGGGCAATATGAGGGTGATGCTGGCATTGGTCAAGGATTGGACAGTGGGCCAAAAGGCCTGTTTTGATCCCGTGTACCTCTGTCCCTAAATGTCACAGTCCTCTCCATTGAATCTCAGTCGTCCGCCTCCTCCTCCACCGAAAAGGTTCCAGGTGATGAAACACTGTTCAGGTGGGCAATGGGTGAACAGTAAGTTCTCGGGCAGCACGGTTAGTATAACGCCGTTACAGCGCCAGTGACCGGGATTTGAATCTGGCGCTGTCTGTAAGGAGTTTGAACATTCTCTCCCGTGTCTGTGTGGGTTTCCTCTGGGTGTTCTGGTTTTCTCCCATGGTTCAAAAATGTACAGGGATTGTAGGATGATTTGAGTGTAATTGGGCGTCATGGGTTTAATGGGCTGGAATCGGCTTCACCCTGCTGTAAGTAAAATAAAAGAGACCTTTGGAAGTGGATGATGTTACATCCTGTGTTATCAAGAGCCGAAGTGGCAGCAATATAAATCTCTGGTGATTTCCAATCACAAAGTGCGGTGCGGTTGGCAGAACGCTGTTAAGGCGCCAAGTTCAAACCAGCGCTGTCTGCGAGAAGTTTGCATGTCCTTTCCCGTGTCAGGTGCTCCGGTTTCCTCCCAACCTTCAAAACGTTTTGAAGGGTGGAATCCCCTGGAGGAAATCCACATAGACGAAGGGAGAATGTACAAACTCCTTACAGACAGTGTCAGACTTGAGTCAGGCTTTATAAGTGCTGCTTTGACCCCACTGCCCTTTGATAAAATGGTTCAGTTGGAACTGTTCTCGTGGAACGAGATTCTGGGCCAGGGACCAGTGGTGAAAGGATCTTACTCTGGGCAACTCTTTCAGATCTGGAGCTCAATAGGGAATTAGATAAAACCCAATTTTTTAAAAATTATTTTTTTAAAGACTCTGGATAGTGGAATTGATTGGATAACTTCCTCAAAGAGCAAGTAGGAAATAAGGCCTTTTGTTCTGGTATTCAACAACTGGTTTCGGTCTTCCTACGAGTGCGAGCCCTTCCTGCCCTCAATCATTTGCCACTCCGACTCACCCATCACCCCCCCCCCCACCTCTCCCCTAACCTCCCTAACGCCCCATCTTGTTCCGTTCTGCAGGAACGTGACTGAGCCACCAGCATTGATCCAGGAGATCACAACATGAAGCTACAGCTCATCCACCAGAAGGTAACCAGGCAGCCGCTGCCTCGGGTGGGAGAAGACCAGGGTCATGGTGGCCAGTCTCCACTATTTTTGACTTGATTCACTAATATTTCTGCTCCGTGTGTGAGAGAGAATACAAGGGTGGGTGAGCTGAGAGAGAGGGAGAGAAGAGGTGTGCCTGTGTGAAAGGGATAAGTACAAGATGGAGAGAGTGCGTGCCTATGAACATATGCCTTTGGGGGTGGGAGGGGACTGTGATCAGCAGATAATGGGGACATGTTCATCAGGCTGTGTGTGGTCATCCGAATTAGCCTCTGGCGGTTCTGTGGATTGTCAGGATCCAACATGCGTGTTGTTACGTTATAACCACCTCTTTGTTCTCCCTGTAGGTGAAGACCTCTCCGCCATTCCCCAACGAGAGCGCAGCCTGCAGCACGCAGACCCCAGGACTGCACAAGGTATGGAACTGGAGAGGATGGGTGAATCTGGAACGAAGAAGCCACCTGCTGGAGGAACTCGGCAACAGTGTCAGTGGGAGAGAAAGAATTGTCAGGGTTTTGGGTCTGAACCTGACCTTGACGAGGGTTTCCGACCGAATACGTTGACCCTTGACTTGCCGTGCTCCTCCAGCAGATTGTTTATTTGCAGGAGTAGATGGGTGTCTGTCTGTCTCGTCGCACTGGCTGGCAGCCCAGACTTGTGCTGTTCCAACAGCTCTGCGACAGAAAGGGTTAAATTACAAGGACCGGTTGCAGAGACCCAACTGAACATGCGTAACTAGGAAGAGACGCTGTGGACGGTTTGTAAGAAGCAAAATATTATTTAATCAGAAGTGGGAACTGAACAAATTTGTATGTTTCGGCATTGTTTATTGTCACAGTTCTCAAGATGTATGAAAACTTTATTTTGCATCTATTCAGGCAAGTCAGCCCATATTTAAGTGTGTAATAAAGTGTGGGTTGTAGTGTTACTGTAGGTATCTCTGTAACATTGACCCTACACTCTTTCAAAGGGCATCATCTTTTACCAGGGTGAGGTCATTGTGAGGCTGATGTTGAAGCGTATCAGCTCCTGTCTGAGTGGCTCCAATTCTCCTATCGTCTCTGATGGATGACATCTCACTGGCTCTATTCAAAGCCCCTGGAACACCTGGACAGTGACACCCTACTGAGTAATTGGATTTTCCTGCCCCTTGACCACAATCAATGAGGATTGGAAAGAACAACCTCCATCAGTACTGGAGCACCACAGGGCTGCGTTCTTAGCCCCCTGCTCTACTCACTTTACACCTATGACTTTGTGGCTACAAATTTTGCTGATGTTACCACGGTAGTAGGTTGTATAAAAAGGGACGACGAAGGGAGATTGAAAACTTGGCTGAATGGGGCACCACCATCGAGAACATCTACAGGGACGCTACCGTCGGAGAGCAGCAGTGATCATTGAGGATCCTCACCACTCAGCGCACGCTCCGTTCTCGTTGCTGCCATCAGGAAAGAGGTCTAGGGGCCACAAGACTCGCACCACCAGGTTCAAGAACAGCTGCTCCCCCTCCGCCATCAGACTCCTCAACGACAAACTCAATCAGGGACTCATTTAAGGACTCTTAATTTTGTCACATGGTTACCACAGCACTGTTACAGGGCCAGAAACTTGGGTTCGAATCCCGCGCTGTCTGTAAGGGGTTTGTACGTTCTCCCCATGTCTACGTGGATTTCCTCCAGGTGCTCCAGTTTCCTCCCACTGTTCAAAGCGTACCGGGGTTGTAGGTCAATTGGGCAGCACAGATTCGTGGGCCAAAAGGGCCTGTTACTGTGCTTTATGACTAAACTTAAATTTAAAAATTTTTAAAATATTTAAATATTACAGATTTTTTTCTCTGTATTGCAGTCAGTTTGTTTTCATTCTTGTTCGTGTGTGCACGTTGAGAATCGTTTTTTATTGCACTACCAATAAGTGATACAGTGTGACCCCATTATAACGCGATCATTGGGTCAAAAAATCTCATCGTGATAAAAGCGGGATCATTCACAATCAAGGTTTCGATGAATCGCTATTGTTACAGATGAAATTATAACACAAATTACTTCTGCGTTGTGGTGTGTGGAATCTCTCTGCAATGTGAGGACACACTTGCCTGACCCGATGATACAATACTGCTATGTCTTTCCCAATGTCCCCACTCCTGCCCGGAGGCCTGAAACCAGAGTCCAATGACTCGTGGTGCTGTATCCAAATTAGCATTAAATCGGGGTTTCACTGTAATTCACAGGAAAATGAATCTTGGAGTTGTATGGAATGTCATGTATGTACCCTTAACAATAAATCTGAGGTTAGTCTGATGCAGCAGGAAAGACACCGTCCTTGAAACAAAGCTGTCGGGGCCTTGGGGACAGGCATCCTCTATGGAGAGGAATGGTCTGCCAGTGTTTTGGATTGGATCCCTTTCTTGAGTCTGTGAAAAAAAGTCCCTGCCCAAATCATGAACTGACCATTTCTCTCCACGACCTGCTGACTCCCTCCAGCTTCACTCCTTCTGTTAACAGAGCATTCAGTGAGGTGGCTTCAGGGGGTGTTCTAACACCAAATGAATTTGTTTTCCCCCCTCCAGATCTACCGGGAGGTGGTCCTGGTTCTGGGAGTCATCGTCGTCCTTGTCCTCCTGATGCTCATCCAGTTGATGCTCTTTCCACTCAACCATCAAATAAACAAGGCAGCTCAGACCAAGAGTGGGACAGAAAAACTTGCCAGGCACGTGGGCACAGCCTGCGCCGATCCCTGCAGGTAGCCAAGAGCATGGCGGGTGAGGTGACTGACCGGGCGGCTGTGTGGCTGGCGGGTAAAATGACCAAGCAGGTGGGCAAGGGGATGGCGGGCTGTGGTGCCCCTTGCAGGTAGCCAAGGGGATGGCAGCTGCGAGCACCCCCTTCAGGTGACCCCCCACTCCTGTGGCATTGGCACTGTATCCATCCTCTGGTACCCATAAGTGGCACTCTGTTGTAGCGGTTGCTCGGCTACACACCGAGTCTCTGATTGTCCGGTCTACGGGCTATTGATGTATTGGCAGCTGAGGATATTATTAAAAGGAATAGTAAAGTCTGCTTACCTCCCTCATGCAACTCCCATTCTCTCTCCTGGGGTAAGTGGGATTGGTAGGACCACTGATGTCCGAGTCCCGTCTGTCGGTGCTCGCTGCTTCAGTGAGGGGAAGAATGCAGCGTTGAGGAGTCATGCGGCCTTTACCCCGGTATCGGGTTGAACAGCACGCACAGAGACCCTTCCATCTTTTTCCAGTTTCATCCTGGTCGAAAGTATTCCAGAAGGGGTGCACTTCGATCCCAATTCAACCAGGAACCCCTCCATTGCCGACAGCTGGATGAAACTGTTGCGTGAAGCAGAGAGCAGCGTTGACATTGCTTCCTTCTACTGGACAATGATAAACAATGACACCAAGACCAAGGAGCCCTCAGCCGGTCAGGTCAGTAAGCACTTGATTCAGCGTGTTCACCACTCACCGAGATCGCGGAATGAAATCGGCGGGTGGGTGGGTGCTGACTGGTGGTGGTCCCTCCTTCCCCGACACTGACCCGTTGCTGAGGTTGCAGGAGGCCAGAATGATCCTCTTATCAAGCATCGCCCCAGTTAGCTGGACAATGGGCGACCGGGGTTCGAATTCCCGCGCTGTCTGTAAGGATTTTGTACGATCTCCCCGTGTCTGCGCGGGTTTCCTCCGGGGGGCTCTGGATTCCTCCCACCCTCCAAAATGTCACGTGGGCGACAGGAGCTCATGGGCCAGAAGGGCCTGTTACCGTACTGTATGTCTAAAACTTTTTTTAACAATAAGAACCCTCGAAGCCGTCGCACAGGTTTTGCAACCAGCGCGCTAAAGAAATTATAGTGCAAAGTATAGAATAAAATCGTAACTACACGGAAACTTCATTAGAACGCGATTCGTTAATCTAAGGAATTGCTTATAGCGCGGGTGTCTGTAGACTCCAAACTCTGCAAATTTTGAAAGAGAGATGGACTGGACGGGTTTGACAGATTATTGATATGTGTTTTGCCCTCAAAATCCATTGCTTTGATCAAGATGACAAAGGGAACCAATTGAAATTATAAATTAAATACCTAGCTTATTTTTAATAGTTGTATTTAACTGACATTTTGTACATTTTCAGCTTGAATTTAGTTTCTTTCAAGGTGTTAATCTGCATAAATTACCTCCATTATCATGAGTCCATTTACTTCTCACCTATTTAACACCATGTTGGATCAAATGGTGCCGCATTAATAATGTTCTTTCAACTTGTGAAAATTTAACTGCAATTTAACTGATTGGTCGATTAAAAATGGAAATGACCTTGTTAAGATGTCCCTGGGCAGTCAGCGTCCACGTTATATAGCGCTTTGATCTGTAATGGCGACTCCTTTTAAGTGGTAATTTTGAAGAAAATATTGGGGGAAAACTCAATTTTTCTGTAAAATAGTTGATTAAAATTCAGAATCCCAATATTAAAAGAATGTGCTTGCTTTCCTTCATTAAAATTGTTAGTTATAGATCCTTTGAAAACTGGTAATACAGGTACACAGTCCTTTATCTGAAACCCTTGGCGGACAGTGTGTTCTGAATTTTGGATTTTTCCGGATTTCAGAAAGCCAGATTTAAGCCTGCCCAAATTTTGCTGCCTATCCACCCCCACCCCCTTCCAGTCACTCTGCCGGTCGCCCGCCAAACTCCTGCTGCCGGTCTCTTTCTTCCCCCCCCCCCCCCCCCCCCACCCGCCTGCCTGACTCGCGCTGCCGTTTCTCTCTCCAAACTTGCCGGATTTTGGAGCTTTCCGGATTTTAGATGTCCAGATAAAGGATTGTGTACCTGTACTTGGGTTTGATTATCCATGGGCACTCTCGACATATATGCATCTGTTCCGCGACTTGGCTGTAACATGGTATGAAATCTTGGACCCCAACTTCCGCGTTCTAACGAGGTTTTACTGTAAATATGTTACTTTGTAGAATGCAGTATATGGGTTGGGGTTTTTTAATTTAAAATTTAAACCTACAGCATGGTAACAGGCTCTTCCGACCCATGATCCCGTGCCGCCCAATTGACCTCCAACCCCCGTATGTTTTTGGAGGGTGGGAGGAATCCAGAGCACATGGAGGAAACCTGCGAGGAGAATGTACAAACTCCTTACAGACAGCGCGGGATTCGAACCCAAGTCGCCGATGCTGTAGCAGCGTTGCACTCACCATGCCGCCTGAGGTTAGCTTAGGCCTGTTGGAGTGAAAGGCCTGTTTCCACTCTGCCTTCATCACGCGTTCCAGTACGTCCTCTTGTGCAACCTTGACGTGGGCTCACTGCCCCAGCCGGGGTTGTACCTGTGCTGGTTAGTGTGCCTCCTCTGGCCCTGGGTCATCTCCTGACCTCCCTGTATTCCATCCATCGCCCTTGCCCTCGGAGACCACCGTTCCACCTTTGATTATTACCTTGCCTTCTCAGGGGGAGGCCGTTTTCAAGGAACTGCAGAGGGTTTCCAGGAAGCTATCGGTACGAGTTGCCGTCAGCAAACCGTCCAGAACGCAGACGTCAGCTGACCTGACCCTGTTGCAACAGAGCGGTGAGGAAGTGGGGCAGGGGGAAATGATTGGAGTGGGTGGGGATGTATCCTGGTGAAAGATCAGGGTTTCAGGTATTGATGTTTGAGAAGATGAAACAAAATGGGATCCCAGTGCAGGAGTGGGTCAGGGAGGGACATGTCCTTTCGCTGGTCACCCAGGCTGGTGACCCTTTAAATTTAAATTTAATTTTTTTTTTAAACTTTATTTAAGATTTTTATAACATGAATAAAATAGAAAGTTACAGTAAAAAGATTAAACATAAGATAATAAAAATTACAATACTATATCGGCAGACTAAATAAACTAAACCCCCCCCCCAAATTAATACACAACATTAATGACCTAGCTTAAAGTTAGTCCAACCCCCCCCAAAATAAAGAGTGAAAGAGTGAAGAGTTAATAAAATGAACAATAATTATATATAAAAAAACCCCCTTACACAAAAAAAGATAAAGCATAACAAATAAAGATACTAACATCAAAAAAAAGAAGAAAAAAAAATTATCAATACTAAAATATCAAACTTAAAAACATATTTAAATCAAACTTAAATGCATATATTTAGCAAACGGAGTCCACTTCAACCTATAAAAAGACATCCTATCTTGAATTGAAAAAGATATCCTTTCCATAGTCAAACAGAACTTCATGTCCAAATACCACCTATCTAAAGTTAATATATTTCTATCTTTCCAAGTAAATGCTATACATTTCTTAGCCACAGCTAAAGCTAAATAGATAAAAGAAATCTGATAATCTTGTAGGCCCAAATCAATTAATGATTGCATAATCCCTAATAAAAATATACCAGGATCTAATACAAGACAAATATTATATAAACTATTAAATATAGATTGAATGCCCTTCCAAAACTGTTGCAATCGATCACAAAACCAAACAGTATGCAAAAAAGTATTAGCCGTCTGGTCACAACGAAAACAGCAATCCGACTTACTAAGACCAAACTTTTTTAGTTTCTCCGATGTTAAATATAACTGATGTATAAAATTGTAATTAATCATCGCTAATCTAGCATTAATCAATTTCCGAATACTATTCTGACAAATTTCCATCCAAGCTTCTTCAGATATTATAAAACCTAAATCTTTTTCCCATTTCAACTTATCCTTATCCCAATCTTTTTTACTATCAATTTCTTGTAAAATACAATACAAATCAGATATATATTCCTTTTGTGGTATTGAAAGTACATATTCCTCAAAATTAGAATCAGGCAATAAAATCATATGTCGACCACATATCTGTTTTACAAAAGATCTTAATTGATAATACACAAATACAGAGTTTCCACTAATACCAAATTTCCTTTGTAATTCATCAAAAGAACAAAAACATCCCTCAGAAAAACAGTCGGATAAATTTTTTATTCCCTTCCTTTCCCACTGTTTCAAAGTAATATTGGAGACTGTAAAAGGAACAAGTTGATTGTTATATAATGGCAATCGTCCAGACCATTTATTTTTGAGCCCCAATTTATTAAGTTTACTTGTCCATAAGTTTAATAAATGCTTCAATATTGGGACATCATAAGTTTGTAATAAATTTTTATTCCATCGAAACAAAAACTCATGAGAAAATTTTTCTGAAATAATCGCCATTTCTATCTTTGCCCAACTGGGCGGATCATCCATATTCATTAATGCACTAAGAAATTTAAACTGAGCTGCTTCATATTAATGCTGAAAATTCGGTAATCTTAAACCTCCAAATTGAAAATCCCACATCAGCTTTCTCATCGCTACCCTCAGAAATTTTCCCTTCCATAAAAAGTCTCTAATCGCTTGATATAAATCCTTAAAAAAACTTTTATTTAAAAAAACAAGGAATTGATTGAAACAAATATTGTATTCGGGGAAAGATATTCATTTTTATAGTATTAATCCTCCCTAATAGACCCAAAGGCAAATCCTTCCACTTAATCAAATCTAATTTAATCCTTTTTATTAAAGGAAGATAATTAATTGAATATAAATCTTGAAATTCCGTATTAACATTAATTCCTAAATATTTAATTTGTGTGGTCCACTTCAAATTTGTAATACTTTTATACATTGAATAATCATTTTTACAAATTGTTAAAATTTCACTTTTAGCCCAATTTACTTTGTAACCAGATAATTGACCATAAATTTCTAAACATTCTTGAATTGCTTGTAAAGAAATACCCAGATCCACCAAATATAATAAAACATCATCTACAAATAAATTAATCTTATATTCCTCATTCAAAACTCTCATGCCTTTAACATTTTCATTTTGACGTATTAATTGTGCCAAAGGCTCAATAACTATAGCAAATAAAGCAGGTGACAATGGGCATCCTTGTCTAGTAGACCTTGTTAAATTAAAAGATTCTGAAATCTGCCCATTGACAGCAATTCTGGCCTTCGGCCCATTTCCTTTGGAGTTCTGAAACTGTGCACATAACGAGTCAATTAGGGACGATTAAAACTGGTTTTCTTTCCACTCATATCCCACCTTAAGCCATCCCTTACTAATCACAGAGCACTTATGGCAGAGGGTTACTTAAGAAAGAAAAAGTTGGAAAACCACTGGGTTAAAGCCTTTTGGGCCTGAGCTCTTCTTCCCCATCCCATGGCCTTGCTGAAGGGTCTTCCCATGGTCTCATGCACGGCAGACTGAGACCACCCGTAAATTGGAGGAGCAACACCTCGTCTTCCTTCTGGGCACCCTCCAACCGGATGGCATTAACATCAGCTTCTCTGCTTCCTGTTAAATCCCACCCCCATCTTCTTCCCCTATTTGCTTTCTCTCTGTCTCTCTTTCTTCCCTCCCCCCCCCCCATTCCTCTCTGCCTCCTTTCACAGAGCCAAAATCAATTCTCACCTCTCCTCTCATCAGTTAGTCTGGACTCCTGGCCAGCTTTCAGGCTCCTTGTTCTGATGTTGGTCATATATCGTTACCTCCTATGGGTGCTGCAAGATCGGCTGAGTTCTTCCTATATTTCTGTGCATTTCCACGACAATCACAGTGTTCTGCAGAGTTTCATGTGATGCTCAGTTTGAGTAGCAGGGTCTTGAGTACTGCATGGTTTGCTGCCAATGTTTCTACCCAACCCGTTGAGGCTGGTGTCTTTTTGTCTCCAGGAGCCCACGTGGTGATTGTGGACATGCCCAGGCTGACCAGTGGGGTCCTACACACCAAGTTCTGGATTGTTGACAGCAGACACTTGTACATTGGGAGCGCCAACATGGATTGGAGATCACTGACCCAGGTACGGAGGGGGAGGGGATGTGGGAGAGAACTACAGGTGGATTAGTCCGCTGTGTTGAAGACCTGGATCGGTTGGGCCGGAGAGGTCTGGTTGGAGGCGCTGGGCTGGCGACTTCTAGTGTTGGACCTCACCCTTCAGGTCCATCTGCATTGTGTAGGTTGCTCCGGACAATGGTTCACAACCTTTCTCGGTCTAAGGCCCACTTGGCTTCCAGCCTGACAGGCCATGGCCCACGAATGGCAATGACTGAGCAATATTTTCAAGTCAAAGGCATCTCTGTAAGAAATACATCTTTATCTAATTTCATTTAACATTTTTAAAGACCCATATGGAACCGCGTAGTGGCCCACTGGTTGAGAACCATCAGCTCAGGAGATGTGCAGGGTGGGGGGGGGGTGGGAATACAGAGAGAGTGGGGTGTTCTTGTCAGTAGATTGAACCCACATAGGAGGAGGAGGTGGAATCAGATACAGCACGGACTCTGGCCCTTCAGCCCAATGGGTCGACCACCCTTTGACCACCACACTAATCCGACATTCCTTCCATTGTTTTTTCCCTACCCACCACCACCCCCCCCCCCAAGTTTCTACCTGTGCAATTTCTAGTAGCTGTTTAACCTAGGAGGCCCCCCCCTCCACGGCTTCGGGATGCGGGAGGGAACCCATTCTGGTCACCGGCAGAACGTGCAAACTCCGCATAGACCGATGGCGGAGGGGGTTGAACTCGGGCTTCCAGCACTGCCAGGTTGGGTTAGTGATAGTGGGTGGGAAATCGAGCGAGGACATGGAAATGGAGCAAGGGCATTCCTGGAAGCCTTCCTGTCGTTTCTCGACTCCACAAGGGGATCAGTGTCTTGTCCCCTGATCCCACAGAGAGGAAGGGGATTCGCACGGGCACTGATCTCTTTGTTCAGTACTAGCCTTGTACAGTAAAATCCCCAGTATCCAGAATTCAAGCAACTGGCAAAAAAAAAACCAAAGAAATAAATAAACTTTTATTTAAATTTTCATGCATTCTAATGAAATTAATTTAAAATTGTAAATGTTCTCTGAAGCTACACACAACCCCTTGGGGAAGATGGGAGCAAACATTTAGCCAGAGGAGCGTCCCGGTCATGCCCCGCCCACAGCAGCTGTTTGAATAAAGTTTTCAATAAAGTTGTGTTTGAATAAAATGGTGGCGTCCGGGCTGAAAAACCGACTGATGCCACTGGGGCAACTCTCCCCAAGCGTCTCTCTATCCCTGCCTAGTAAGAGTCTTTATTAATATTAAGTATATCAGTAAGGCCTTATCTGTAAACTTGGGGGTTAATTACGATGGTGGCATGGTGAGAGTAGTGGTTACGGCACTAGCAACTGGGATTCAAATTTAAATTTTGAAAGTATGGGAGTTACCTGATTAAACTGAACTTTAAACTGAAGGGCTATAATACTGATTTTTTTCCCCCCAAAATTACTTTGCATTTTGCTCTGTCTTTTAAACTGTTTATCCTTAATGAAGGTGTATTAGTTGGACGTAGTAAGAGTGAAACTCGGGCAACCGGAAAATTTGCATAACTGGCATCCGCAGTCGCCGTAGCTGCAGGGTACTGGGGTTTTTTTTAACTGTATCAGGATCACAAACGGACACAAGGATCTCTCAGAAGCTACCCTTGTCCCCTCCACCAGCAGCTACCTCAGGCACATCGGGTCACTGGTTTCCTACCCCCAGGCCCCACAGTTACACAGCAAGCAGTGCAGTAGCACTGCCCGTCCCCAACCTGACTGATGCACGGTCAAAGTTCCAGCCCTGAGGTAGTCGGTTCGAGCTCCACCAAGCGGACATTGAGAATCCAGAGCTGGGCGAAGAAAGAGCAGCTCCGTCACGAGTCTTTTGGACTGGCCTTTGAGTTGTGTTGTGGGTGAGGGAAGGGGGGGGGGGCGGTGTTGAGTATATTACAATCTGAGGAAGATCACACTTCCTTCAGCATCCTCTCCAGAGCCATGTCCCTCAAACGGGATGTCTTCATCGCTGACTATAACGCTAATCATCCATGTGCTTGGGAGTTTTTCCCTCAATTCATTCCCCTCGTTCAACAGGTGAAGGAGCTGGGAGCGATCATCTACAACTGCACCTGTCTGGCCGAGGACCTGAAGAAGATCTTCGAGGAGTATTGGAACATCAGTGGGAGGAATGGTACTATCCCCAGCCCTTGGGCCAGCAACTATTCCACTGCCTACAACAGAGAATCCCCGATGCAACTGAAGTTCAACAGTACACCAGCCAGAGTCTACCTCTCGGTGAGTTCCTGCTCCTTCCAGGGGGCGATGGAAGACTGCGGATCTCTGTTGTGTGGGAAGGGAAACTAATTTGGTGGATTCAACAAGCAATGAATCTGGACACAGGAAGGATCTTTATTAAAACACATATCAGGGGACTGCAACTGGGATAACACACTGATACTCTCAATCACACAGCATAGTATAATCAGTCACGTCAGATTTAACACTGCTTACACCAACCACCGTTTACACTCATACAAGCACAGTACAACCCAGTGACATTGGATACGATTACCGATACTAGCAACTGTTTGTACAGACTCCTAGCAACCAAGGGCTAAACCATGGTACCCGCTGTTCCTTGTCTAACGTGGGCATGGCTCAGATGCTATCTACAACACTAATGTACAATAGACATGATCCTTGTGCAGTGCACACCTTACCAACAACTCCCCTACCATCGTTTACAAGCTGGAGTGGAGCAGGGTTTGTCTCAGAGCCAAAGAGAAAGAGTCCTCCTGCTCGTTCATTGTAGGGTCATCTCTCCTCTGCTTCTCCTCAATGTGGGGGGGGGGGGCTCACCCTGTTTCTGGTGCACTGCACCGGCCTGCTTCTCCTCGTGTCCGCTGCCGTCCTGGGCCCAGACCTCCTCAATTGCAGGATCGGGTCCCTTACCAAAGTGTTGAAAGCCTGCATGGAGCCGCTGGCACTAGAAGTGGGTGGTGGAACCCTTCGGAGCAGTGCTGTGTCTCCGCTTTCCTCACTGCACCTGTGGCAGCGCTGCTGTTTCTCTGGGGTGGTTTCCCTTCCACCCTACAGAAACCTTGGGCTTCTCTTGAGAGGGGGGAGGCAGAGCCCCCTAGACAGTGTGTGCAAACTCTAGACAGATGGCACCCAAGGCCAGGATTGAACCTGGAGGCTGTGGCTCCACCATCTCTGTTGCCCACTATCCTCTTGATGTTGACTAGTGAGGTGAGCTGCCTGGAGGGAGTACAGGGCCAGGAGATGCCCTCTGAGCATCTTGAAGCACGAGTCGGGCTTGAGGGGCTATGTGATCCCTGTGCTCGGTGGGGTCTGGGTGATCTGGGGTGATGGACAGATTGCCCCCCCCCCCAAACTTTGTGTGAAGACCACCTTGGTGTCAGCTCCCAGTTCTCTGGGTATTGTTGTCCTGGAGCTCTGTCAGATTTTAATGTTTTAATTTAGACATGTAGCACGGTGACAGGCCCTTCCACCCATGAGACCTGAACCACCCACTTAACCTACAATCCCCTACGCTTTGGAGGGTGGGAGGAAACTGGAGGCCTTGGGGAAAACCCACATAGACACTGGGAGAACGTACAAACTCCTTGCAGACAGCATCGGATTCAATCCTTGGTCGATGGCACTGTAACAGCGTTGCCCAAACCACTACAATAAGCGTGGCATCTGATGAGAGGACGTCTACGGCCATTCCACGACTTTATGCATTTTAATGACATCTCGTAATCTTCTAAAAGCTTCGGCAGAAGTAATGTGAGCAACCCTTGTTCTCGAACACTGGTTATGCCAGATCCTTTTCATCTTGTTTGCCTAATGATGCACAGATTCCTTTTCCCTCTCCTAACTCTGTTTCTTGCCATTTTTAAAAAAAAACCTTGCATATCCTTGATCTCCTGCTCTGAACTGTATTGCCACAGATTTGCCCATTCATAACACGTCTAGGTCCCTTTGGAGCTTCTCGCCCTGTCTGAAAATGCTACTGCTCCTCACGGCACCAGTCAGTGTGACAGCTGTGACTTGCACCGAGTTGCTCTTAACCTCTTTAACCTTTCTTCCCTGCAGAGCTCCCCACCTGCTCTGTGTCCAGAGGGCCGGACCAACGACCTCTCGTCCATCCTCAGTATCATTGATGATGCGGAAGAGTTTGTGTACGTGGCCGTCATGAATTACATTCCTCTTAAGATGTTTTCTTTTCCCAGAAGGTAAAGTTCTCAATTATCCCCGTCTGTCTCTCTGCCTGTCTCTCTGCCTGTCTCTCTGCCTGTCTCTCTGCCTGTCTCTCTGCCTGTCTCTCTGCCTGTCTCTCTGCCTCTCTCTCTGCCTGTCTCTCTGCCTCTCTCTCTGCCTCTCTCTCTGCCTCTCTCTCTGCCTCTCTCTCTGCCTCTCTCTCTGCCTCTCTCTCTGCCTCTCTCTCTGCCTCTCTCTCTGCCTCTCTCTCTGCCTCTCTCTCTGCCTCTCTCTCTGCCTCTCTCTCTGCCTCTCTCTCTGCCTCTCTCTCTGCCTCTCTCTCTGCCTCTCTCTCTGCCTCTCTCTCTGCCTCTCTCTCTGCCTGTCTCTCTGCCTGTCTCTCTGCCTGTCTCTCTCTGTCTGTCTCTGTCTCTGTCTGTCTGTCTCTTTCTCTCTCTCTCTCTGTCTGGTGTGCAGGACTGAATGCAGTGTTTACTGTGTGTGGTGTGCATGCAGGTCTCTAACTGCGAGCTGTGTACATGATTGTTCTATTTTGTTTCTCCTCCTGTCCTGACACGAACAGAATTGTCTGATCCTTCCCCTCTCACCAAGACTGTCTGGACCATGGACCAAACTCTTCACCTGCCCCGAAAGGTGGAATCCCACTTCTAAGATCCAAGTCTCGGTTTATTGGTCACGTTTATAGTTTCATTCAAACTGGTGGCTGCCGTAAAACAAAAAAACTTCATGTCATTAAACCTGATTCTGAAGTTAACTCTGAAGTGCATTCAGAAGAATAAACCAGAACGTAGAGAGGTAGAGTTACAATTTTTTAAAAAAGGATCCATTTGTACCAAGAGAGGGCAGCAGCCTGTTATGCTGGTTCACCTATTTGAGCCTTCTCCCCAGTTAGGAGGAGGGAGATGAGAGGGTCCACCAGTGGGCTG
Source organism: Narcine bancroftii (assembly GCF_036971445.1). Classification (NCBI taxonomy): domain Eukaryota; kingdom Metazoa; phylum Chordata; class Chondrichthyes; order Torpediniformes; family Narcinidae; genus Narcine; species Narcine bancroftii. The sequence goes on from NC_091481.1 coordinate 85,127,866, forward strand.
GCTGCTGTTCCTTGGTGGTGGGAGATGTAGATGGAATCCACAGAGCGGAGGGAAGTTTCTGTTACGTTCAGAGCTGCATTCACCACTTTGTGCAGCTTCTGGTCTTGAGCAGGGCGCCTCCCGTCCCACGCGTTGAGGCATCCACCAAGTATGATTTCAGTGGTGCACGGGTTGTACCCCTCTCACCCGGCGCTCTATGGTCTGGTGACTCCCAAGGTCCATCACGCTTTGAATCTGCTGCCGTTAGTTCAAACTCCTGGCAGACAGTGCAGGACTCGATTCCCAGTCCCGATCGCTGGCACTGTAAAGGTTGAATCTGCTGCGATTGGGACCGGAATTTGAGTCCTGCACTGTCCATCAGGAGTTTGTACTAACGTCCCGATCACTGGCAGTGGAAAGGCATTGCGCTGACTGCTACACCAACCCACAGAATTATTTCCTGTTTTAAGCTTTGTTCTAGCTTTGATGTTTACGTTAGGGGTCAACTTCTGTTTTCGGCATTTTCTGTGGCCAGCAATGGCCAGGTCCCAAAGTCACCTGATTAAAGAGCTACAGCCTGTACCTGAAGAAGTTGTGAGGTGCAAAGGACCAGGTCTTTAAATTAAAAAAAAAAGCAGAGGCCCTTTTAGAGGTAAACCAAGATGTGCGCACAGTTGGGAGTACTGGACCATGGCTAATTACATACCTGCTACATCCTTGCATAGCCCCCAACAGAGGTGCCTGCTGGAATCAATGTACAGTTGAATCTCCGTCGTCCAGCACCAGTGGGGATCGCGGATGCTGGATATGTGAATTTCCGGTTGACTGAGACTCATACTTCCAATGCCTAACTAATACAGCTGCATTAAGAGTTCACCGTTTAAAAGATGAGAGTGCAAAATGTCAGGTCATTTTTTTAAAATTGTAGATGTTTTAATTATGGAAATTCACTTTAATCAGGTAATTCCTGTAACTTATAAAAATGTAAATTTGAACCCTGGTTACTGGCTCTGTGACAGTGTTGCACTAGATGCTACGCTAACCATTGCCACCAACGTAATTAACCCCCACTAATTTTAAACGAGCACTTTTCACCTACCCCATATATGTCAAAAACATTCTAGGGGGATTGTAGGTCAATTGGGTGTATTTGGATGACATGGGCTCATGGGCTGAAAGGGCCTGTTAGTGTACTGGAAGTCTAAATTTACATTTAAAACCCACATGGCAGTCTTGAGAGATCCTTGGATTTAGAACCCTTCTTCCACACTGTTAAGAATCTTGCATTTACCTGCGGACTCTGCCTTTGTTAGACGTTCGACCTTCCAAAATGTAGTACATCACACATATCAGGATTGAACTCCATTTACCACTTTTCTGCCCAACTCTGCAACTTGTCTATATCCTGTTGTAACCATCGACACTATCCACGACATCTCCAACCTTCTCGTCATCCGACATATCCCTCTACCTGTTCATCCAGGTGGTAAAGAGGCTGAAGGGCCTATGGAGTATCCTTCTCTCTTTTTAGCCGCGCCTGCCAGTCCCGGTGAGTCTGGGGGCAGCAAGGAGACTCGGCGTGTTTTGCCAGTGCTGTTGCGTCGGTGGAGGTTATTTGCTGATTTTGGTGTCCCTGCAGGTACTGGCCGGCCATCGATGACCATCTGCGGCGGGCAGCGTTCGAGAGGAAGCTGAAGGTGCGCCTCCTGGTTAGCTGCTGGCATTACTCAGACCCCACCATGTTCCCGTTTCTTCATTCCTTGGCTGCCCTGAGAAGTCACTGGAAGCCTTTGGACGTGGAAGTGGTGAGTGTGCCGGTGGCTGGAAACCGCGGTCCTGTGCAGGAAAGATCTGGACGAACGGAGGAGAGGGAAGGGTCAGGATGTTTTCAGATGATGTGAAGGTTGGAGTTGTGGATAAGGCTGAGGGTTGTCATAGGTTACAATAGGATGTAGAGTTGGGTGAAAAAGTGGCAGATGGCATTCAATCTGGATAAGTGTGAGGTGATGCTTTTTGGAAGGACAAACCAGAAGGTGGAGAACAGGGTTAATTACAAGATACTTAACAGAGGGAAAAAACAGAGGGACTTTGAGGCCAATATCCAAATATTTCTCAAGGTTGCCATGCTGGTAGGGTTGTTGAATTTATGGTATTCTAACCTTTGTTAGTTGGGGGATTGAGGTCAAGAGCCGTGAAGTCATGTTACTCTGGTTAGACCCCACTTGGAGTGTTGTGTTCAGTTCTCATTTACAGGAAGGATGTGGAAGCTATGGAGAGGGTGCAGAGGAGATTCACCTAGAGTGGAGAACATATCTTCTGAGGCAAGGTTAACAAAGCTGGGGCTTCTCTTTGGATCAAAGAAGGACGAGAGGTGACTTAATATAGGTCTACAAGATTGAGGTGGACAGCCAGCTTCTTGTTCCCGGGTGACAGTAGCAAATATGAGAGGACATCAATTGTAAGATGAGGGGGGGGAAGTTTGTGGGAGACATCAAAGGAAAGATTTTCACACAGGAGTGGGTGCCTGGAATGCATTACCCAGGGGTGGTGGTGGAGGCTGGTACGGTAGGGACATGTAAAAGACCTAGGCATATAGGGCACATCGCGGTTAGTGCAACCCCTTTACAGCGCAAGTGATTGGAACTGGACCGGGCCTTGAATCCTGTCTGTAAGGACTTTGTACGTCCTCCCTGTTTCTGCGTGGGTTTTCCCCGGGGGTTCCGATGTCCTCCCACTTGTTCAAAATGTACTGGGGGTGTGGATTAATGGGGTGTAATTGGTGGCACGGACTCGTGGATTGAAATGGCCTGTTACCGTGCTACATGACCACATTTTTTAAAAAAACATGGATGCAAGAAAAATAGAGGGTTATGGGTGTGAAGGTTAGGTTAGGAACAACATTGTGGGCTGAAGGGCCTATAATGTTCTATGTTCGGTAATGGATCTTCTTCTTCCAGTTACTTTTTTTAATATACTTGAGTTTTGGTTTATTTTGGCACCCTATTGAGAAGGCTGTTTGGTCAACAAGTCTGTGCTACCCCAGTTTCATTCCTGCTACGCCCTCCCCCCCCCCCCCCCCCACTTGTTTCTCTGTACCCAATCAGAGGGAAAAAATTTAAGGTGAGAGTGAAGGGATGTAAAGGGGACATGGGCGGCCCCATTTTCACACAGAGGGGATGTGGAACAAGCTGCCAGAGGAAGTGGTGGAGTCGGAGATAAACATGGCGTATAGACAGGTACGTGGACGGGAAGATAGGCCAAACACAACCAAGGCTTGGGTAGACTCAATCAGCAAGGCCTTTTTGGGCCAAAGGGCCCTTTCCTGATATAGCTCAGTGACCCTCTCCTCGCCACCGAGATTCACCCCAAGGCAGGAGCAATATGCCCACCGACCCCATAGATCTTTTGGAAATGGCAGCTTCTTGAGGGAAGGCAGGTCTCTCTTTGTTGGATTGTCCTCTGGTTCTGGACTTGATTGAATTTAAAATTTTTCTTTTGAATGTGGATTGATTCCATTAGACCCCTCTCTTCCATACATCCTTGCTCTCTGTATCTGTGCCCCCTGCAGCTCCTTGCTTCTGGCCAGTAAGAGGCTCTGAATGGCCAAAGTGGCTTCATTTCATGCACTGACCACCTTGCCTTCTCCCATTCTACATCAAGCAGGGCGCTCACTCTCTGAGACAACCCGGTGTTATGACACTGAGCTGCTGTGTAACGGCAAAAGAGCCACTGGTGAGGACCCACGGGGAGTGGGGACGCAATGCTCGCCCAGCTGGATCCAACCGCCAGTCCAACTGCAGTTGGCTTTAAACGGCCTGTTAAAGGCTGACGGTGGTTTAAAAATCCCATGACCGCGTGGATCTGGGCTCAAGATGGCGGCGCTTGTGACCAGCAGCAGCCAGGAGGGGTTGCAGACTCCGGGAGAGCAGAGGTCCACCCCCCACCACCCCAGGTTTGAGAAGTGGAGAAGACGACCTCATGGGGCAGTGACCACGGTGGCGGACTAGCAAGCGGCTCTGAGTTTGCCAGGTTGAGGCAGCCAGGTTGTTGGTGACTTGACACTGGGAACCCATGCAGGATGTGGGCAGCTGAAGGGGGGGGTTGCTCCTTGTCACGTTGGAGATTTGGATCTGGAGCTCAGGTTGCCAATGGTTTGAACTGGTCTGTGTGGCTGCAGGAAAGTCTGGACTCTTACTGCTTTTCCTCTGACTAAGTACCATCCTGTAATTTGTTTGTCCTTTTTCCTTGATGCCAATACAGTTCTTTTAGCTTGTTCTGTTTTAAGCTGCCAAGCTAGTATTTTGTGTGTTTTTTCTCCTAGCTCATAATACTTATGCTTTGTCTTCATTATGTTCTTCTCCACCTTGTACGTTTGTAATGTTTCGTATTTTATTTTTTTGTCCGCCAATTCTCTTCTTTTTGTTCTATCATCCCTTGTTCCTACTTCCTTTTCTGTACTTACTATCTCCCTTTCCAGCTGTTCTATTGTAGTCCTTTTTTCCTCTTAGTTACATAACTTATTATCTGCCCTCTAATGAAGGCTTTCATTGCATCCCATAATATAAATTTGTCTTTCACTGATTCCGTGTTTATTTCAAAGTACATTTTAATTTGGCATTCAATAAACTCTCTAAATTCCTGCCTTTTAAGTAGCATGGAGTTTAACCTCCATCTACATGTTCTTGGTGGGTTGTCCTCCAGTTCCATTGCTAATAACAGGGGTGAATGATCAGATAACAATCTAGCTTTAGATTCCATTTTCCTAACTCTCCCTTGGATATGGGCTGACAACAGGAACATACTCTATCCTTGAGTATGTTTTATGTCTACTCGAATAATATGAGTATTCCTTCTCCTTTGGGTGTTGTCTCCTCCATATATCCATGTTGCATTTCCTGCATTGATTTAATCATAAATTTGGCTACTTTGTTCTTTCCGCTAGTCTTTTGTCCAGTTTTATCCATCTTTGAGTCCAAATTAAGGTTAAAGTCCTCCTATCAGTATATTCCCCTGCGTATCTACAATCTTCACAAAAATATCTTGCATAAACTTTTGATCCTCCTCATTAGGTGCATATATATTGACCAAATTCCAGAGTTCTGAATATATCTGACACTTTATCATTACATACCTCCCTGCTGGATCTATTATTTCCTCCTCTATTTTGATTGGTACATTTTTATTAATTAATATAGCTACACCTCTAGCCTTTGAATTATATGATGCTGCCGTTACGTGCCCTACCCAGTCTCTCTTTAATATCTTGTGTTCCACTTCCGTTAGATGTGTTTCCTGCACGAATGCTATATCTATTTTTTATTTTTTCAGTAAATTTAACAGCCTCTTCCTTTTGATTTGGTTATGTATTCCGTTAATATTTATAGTCATATGTTGAACTCAACATGGCCATCTCATACTTTGTTTACCTCTCATTTCCACTTCCACACCACCACCTTTCCCCTTTTCCCCATTTCCATTTCTCAGTTTTCTTTTTTTGACAACACATTTAAAACATAAAATACTTCAACCATTTCCACATCTAAAATTCCCTTAACCCCAAGTGTCGTCCCCCCCCCCCCCCTCTCTGAGTCGCCCCTTGTCCCTTGCCGGGCAACCACAACTCCCCTCTCCATTCAGACTTATCCCGTTCGCAGGTGTCAACTGATTTTGCAGTAACTGTTATTCTCTCCCACCCAACCCCCTCCAGAAAAGACACATTACATCAAAGCTCCCCCTCTTTTCTTCTCTTTTTCTTTTTATTACCCCCTCCTCTTTTTTCCCCCTTCTCCCTTACTTCCCTTTTCTTTCCCTCCTTTAGTTCTTACCTATACATTATTTTTTCTTCTTTATATGTAGTTTGTCATCGTTCTTTGTTCTTGCTACATCTCTTCATCTCTCTTTCTGTCTTGCAGGCGTTCTGCAAATTATCGTGCTTTCTCCGGATCCGAGAACAGTCTGTTTTGCTGCCCCAGGATAACTATTTTAAGCACCGCTGGATATCTTAACATAAATTTATAGCCTTTTTTCCATAGGATCGATTTTGCTGCGTTAAACTCCTTCCTCTTCTTTAGGAGCTCAAAACTTATGTCTGGGTTAAAAAAAAAAATTTTTGACCCTTATATTCCAGTGGTTTTTTTTGTCTTCTCTAATCTTATTCATTGTCTTCTCCAATATATTTTGTCTTGTCGTGTATCTCAGCAATTTTACTAAAACGGATCTTGGTATTTGTTGTGACTGTGGTTTCGTGTCTAATGTTCTGTGTGCCCTTTCTATTTCCATTCCTTCCTGTATTTCTGGCATTCCCAGGACTTTTGGGATCCATTCTTTTATAAATTCTTTCATATCTTTGCCTTCTTCATCTTCCTTAAGGCCCACTATCTTTATATTGTTTCGCCTACTATAGTTTTCCATTATATCCATCTTCTGAGCTAACAACTCCTGTGTTTCTTTAACTTTTTTGTCACTTTCTTCCAATTTTCTTTTTAAGTCGTTCACTTCCATTTCTACCGCCATTACACGTTCTTCCACATTTTCTAATCCTTTCCCTACATCTGTTATGAGCAGCTCTAATCTATTCACTTTTTCTTCTGTACTTTTCATTTCACTAAATTCTAATGTCATCCATTCTTTTAAAGCTTTCATTTGTTCTTGAAAATTTTTTTATCTATGTACTGTCCATTCATTTTACCTTCTATTCCTCTGTGTAGAGCTTGGTCTTCTTCTGTGTCTGCTCTTGGGTTTGTGTCTTCTTCTCTTCCTTGTATCTATGTCTCTTCTTTCTTGTTGAGCTGCTTGCCTCAGTTTGTTGGGTATTTTTTTTCATGGTTTCTTGATGTTGGTCCTCTTCTTCTGGTCTAGTTATCTGTTGGGCCTCCTGCTTCTGGTTTTCTTTCTCACCCCTCCCTTTCCCGTTGCTTTCCTTTTCTTCCAGCTGGGAGCCCTGCTGTCGGGCATCTCTCAGCTATTCGTGCTGTGTAGGTTCACTCCACAGCTGGTCCCCCCTCCCGTCGGTGTTCTCCTTGTCCTTGTTGTGCGCATTGCGCACCTCTGTTTGGCTCAGTGAGCCATTTCTGCAGTCCCGCAGTCGGGAGGTCACGACCCTGCGGGGTCTCCACTAACCTCGGGGAGCGGGCTCCTCTGTCCACGGCGGGTCCCTGCTTCTTCGTGCAGATAAGGCCTTCTCCTTTCTCTTCCGGCGTCTTTCCTTTTTTTCCCCGTTGTTTTTGGTTTTTCTTTCTTGGGTGCCATTTTCTTTCTTTTCTCCACACCTTTATCTTTTATTTGTTGTGTTTTGTGTATCTGGGGCTTTGCTTTTCCTTCACTTTTTTTCTTCTTTTCTGGAGAGGGATGGTATTCTCCTACCGGCCACTACTCCATCACGTGACTCCTCCCGACTAAGTACCATCCTCTGACTAAGTGCCACCAGGCAGTTTGTGCTGATCTTGGTCTGCCTTGTGGAAGGCTAATGGAAATTTTAATTTCACATTTTCTGCTTTATTACATAACAATAAAATAATCTTGAATCCAAAAGTCTGCTTTCATGGAAGCACGCAGTAACGTCTCCCATTACTCCTCACAGAAAGTCTTTGTTGTCCCAGCGACAAGGGAGCAGAGGAAGATCCCGTACTCTCGGGTCAACCACAACAAGTACATGGTGACGGATAAGGTGGCCTACATTGGTGAGATCTGAGATGCTCTTGTTGGATTTTAAATGTTGTAATGTTTGCACCTTAAGATTAACGTTCTGCAAGAGTGACTTCTCCAGCTTAGCAAGAGAGGGGGAAGCGGGCCAGTAGGACTTCAGGCTAATGCCAGTTTGAACGCCCACAAGTCAGGGCAAAATTGACTGGGTCATTGTGTGTGGAGCGTTTGACACCTCTTGGCCTACACTCGTTGGAGTCTAGGAGAAAGAAACATGTAGAAATGCGAAGACCAAGGAGATGTAGAAAGGTAACCACCTTTCTGTGGGAGAGTCCAGGACAAGAGGGCACAACTTCAGAACAGAGATATGGAGGAATTTCTTCAGCCAGAGGGTGGTGAATCTGTGGAATTTGTTGCCACAGGTGGTTGTGGAGGCCGGGTCATTGGGTTATTTAAGGAAGAGATTGATAGGTTCTTGTTTAGTCAGGGTATCAATGGTTATGGGGAGAAGGTCGGGCAGTGGGGAAATGGATCAGCTCATTAAATGGCAGGGCAGACTCGATGGACTGAATAGTCTATTTCTTGCTCATATATCTTATGGACAAGAGGAACCACAGGTTTACGAAGGGAGTGAAGGTTATGGAAGGTGATCCACTGGCATATAGTGAGGTGGAAGAAAAGGACAGCTGCCCAGGCAGACAGATCATGAGTGCGTGATGCGACTGTCCTGGCGTGCTCTAGGATCAGCTGCGCGTGACGTGGCAGTCCCAATGCCACTGTGGATTAGTGGGTGTTGAAGAATTGATGGACGTTGTTGGAAGTTCTGTTGAGGATAGGAGGTCAGCGACGGTTCATCAAGTATTGGGGCAGAGATTACAGGAGATTGGAAGAGATGGCAACAAGCTGGTGTTTAACTTCTGCCTGAATTGAATTCATTGCCACAAGTACTGTGATGCAGTGGAAAGCTTTGTCTACATGCCTTCCAGAAAAGTCCACCCGTATTTAAGTATTGCAGTTCAGTCATAAAATGAAAGTGTAAGGGTTACTGCAAGTCATAGTACAGGGTGTAGAATTACTGGGACGATGTGAGGGTAGGAGTTAAACAGTGTAGGGCCATTATCCATTGCAGATTCTGACATCTGGGAAGAAACTGTCCAAGAATCTGGAAGTTCATAATGGAAAGGGGAGAATGGAGTGTGAAGGCAGGAGTATGGTAGGTGTGGCATATGCCTGAAGTGGGGAGGGGGGGGGTGGTGTGACTGAGCGCCGCTGCCACCCTGGACATACAAAGAACACTCACCACACTCGGTACACTCATTCTCGTGTTCGTTCTAAATTATGCCAAATACAACATGGTGGCCACCAAGGCCCAGGTCTCGCGAGAATTCCTCATTGCTGTTTATTTTGACGCACTGGCCACCCCTGCCATAGGTGCTATTTTGCATGGATACGCCCCTGGGTGAGGATGGGACATTTAACATACCACTTTAAGCAATCGATGCTCTGTGATTATTAAGGGATGTGGGTGGAAAGAAAAAGTTTGAAAACCACAGTTTTAATCGTACTTAATGGACTCGTTATGTGCAGGGTTTCAGTGCTCCACAGGAAATGGGCCAATGACAATTTTTCTCAAGCAAAATATTTCAGTAACAATTGGGTCTAGAGCAGTGATTTTCAACCTTCCCTTCCCACTCATGTATCACCTTAAGCCATCCCTTACTAATCACAGAGCACCGATGGCAGAGGGATTACTTACAGTGGGATGTGAGTGGAAAGAAAAAGGTTGAGAACCACTGATTTAACGTGTTGGGGATTTTCCCGAGTCAGTGTTGGAGGAGTGCCTTTTGGACCTTACCACCTCGTGTCCACTGAGGAATGGTGTCAGAATTTGTCATTGATCCCACCCCCCACCCCCGACACCGCACTCTGCTTAACCTGACCACCTTCTTTCTCCTCCAGGGACGTCCAACTGGTCCGGCGACTACTTTGAGAACACAGCAGGGGTGGGGCTGGTGGTGAACCAGACCGAATCTCGGGGATCGTCCCCAGTCCCCACCATCGCAGAGCAGCTGCAAGCGGTGTTCGAGCGAGACTGGAGCTCACCGTACAGCAAGTGCATGGACGCTGCGGATAAGTGGCATAACATCTGCAAGTGGATCTAGCTACTCAGCCAAGAGTTGGGCTGCTCAAAGGGTGGAAAGTTTCACAGGCCTGGAAACATCCATCAGGAAGTAACGTCGCAGGATGCAATAATTAGCCTCCCAACTTTCATTCGAGAGGGTGGGGTGGGTCTTCTATAACTGTAACTTTGGCAGGGTTTCTGGGGAAATCTCAAGCCCATTTCTCCGAAATGCCCAAAGGAAATGATTTGAGGAATCCTTGGGAGAATCCAGTCCCCAGTGACCAGGAGATGCTGGTTTATTTCTGTGCCTCTGTCCACATTGCTGTCCTTCTCTACACAGGCGCACCAACTTAGTGGTCGAGGGTCCTGTCAGCCCAACCTCTGCTCAGGCTGCAGATTTGAGCTCGCTCCATTTGCCTGCGGTAGAGACGTGGAGTTCTCGCTGCTCTGGGACTGGAGTCTCACTTGAAACATCTCAGTCCACTAGCTCCAGGGATTCCTGACTGCATTAATGCCCGAGGAAAAACCCAGCAGAGAACTGCAGGGGTACCAGAGACCTGTGATCAATTTGACACATTTTGCTGTTCAGTGCTTTTTTACAACCGTTTTTAACTAAATTCTGAATGTGATCGGTGTACACATTGTTAAATTGTTTATTGTCACGCATACCAAGATACAGTAAAAAAAAAACTTGATTTTGCGTGATATCCAGGCGAGTCAACTCGTACAGCAATGCAATTATTACAAATAAGACAGTAGTGTAGGGAGTGGTGTCACAATAAGTCAAATAGAACAGTACAGGTCCTTCAGCCCACAATGTTGTACTGACCCGTATAAATGTACGCAATGAACTAAACCTTCCCTCCCTCACACCCATAACTTTTTTTCTTGCATCCATGTATCCAAGTCCCTATTGTACCAACCTCCACCATTACCCCCATTCAACGCATTCCAGGCACCCACAACTCTATGGGTGGTGGGGGGGTTGTGGAGAAACCTAACCCTGACTTCTTCCCTAAAATTTCTTCTCCTCGCCTTGTACAGGTGTCCTCTTGCTATTCTTGCCCCAGGGAAAAGGGTGCTTGTTGTTCACCCTGTAGATGCCTCTCATAATCTTGTAAATAAATATGATATATACTCGTGTAACAGTTGAATTTTTTGGATCAAATTTGGTGGGGGGGGTGGTTGACTTTTCCACGGGTCATACTTTTGACCGCAGTAAGAACCTGCTTCATTCAAGTCATCAGGAACTTGGATGGCCAGGACTGGGTGGTAAGTCTGCATTCGAGGCATTGGGAGTTCAGGCGAGGATCCGCAGGCAGGGTGCCGGGTGGGTGGCCAGGGCGTTGGAGTGAATCAGTGGCCGGGGTGTCGCGCGAGCTTCCCTTTGTATTTAACCTGTGTCCTTGCCCTAGGAGTGTGTGATGGGACAGGATAGAGGGAGCTTCACTCTGTATCTAACCTGTGTCCCTGCCCTGGGAGTGTGTGATGGGACGGGATAGAGGAAGCTTCACTCTGTATCTAACCCGTGTCCCTGCCCTGGGAGTGTGTGATGGGACGGTGAAGAGGGAGCTTCACTCTGTATCTAACCCGTGTCCCTGCCCTGGGAGTGTGTGATGGGACAGTGTAGAGGGAGCTTCACTCTGTATCTAACCCGTGTCCCCGCCCTGGGAGTGTGTGATGGGACGGTGTAGAGGGAGCTTCACTCTGTATCTAACCCGTGTCCCCGCCCTGGGAGTGTGTGATGGGACGGTGTAGAGGGAGCTTCACTCTGTATCTAACCCGTGTCCCCGCCCTGGGAGTGTGTGATGGGACAGTGTAGAGGGAGCTTCACTCTGTATCTAACCCGTGTCCCCGCCCTGGGAGTGTGTGATGGGACGGTGTAGAGGGAGCTTCACTCTGTATCTAACCCGTGTCCCCGCCCTGGGAGTGTGTGATGGGACGGTGTAGAGGGAGCTTCCTTCTGCATCTAATCTGTGCTGCCCTGTCCTGGTGCTATTACACAGTGCCAGGGACCCAGATTCGAATCTGACATTAACATTCACGAATGCTGCCTGACGTAACTATTTCCATTTCCTTTCGGAGAGTAGGAATGATGGTGGCAGGAAATGCGTTGCTGGGTCAAGGGCAGGCTGTGAAGGATGGGTGAACTGGGTCAGCCCTGTGAAGGAGGTTGAAGTGGTCTGGGAAAGATGTGCTGAGGACAACAGCCTGATGTCCGAAGGTTTGGGGAGGTGGGGGGGGGGGGGGGGGGGGTCACAGTCCCTGGGGAGAAGTGGGGAGTTTTCTGAGATTGATGATAATCTCGTCCAATTATTCTGGATATGCTATGGTCCTACCCCACCTTCTGAGTTTGGATAGGGTAAGGTCCTAAGGTTTTCTCCAGCACGTGTCAGTGGAGATATCTGCCAAACAAATGCTGGGCGCCAGCCATTCCTTTGCAATCACCCAGGACAACTACTCTAATTTTTCAAACCGTTTTATTATCAATACAAAATACAGAGTGTTTTAACACTGAATAATTGGTAAAAGTCTTGATTTCTTATTTAAGTTTTAGAGTATTGAGGAAGTTTATTTCAGAAATAATTTGAATAAACATTAAAGCTCGATCACATTAAACTGGCCATTTCTTAGTGAGGAGTTCCCACCTCTTCCCTGCACCACTTTAGCTCCTGATTGCACATTGGATTTCCAGCCTGTCTGGAAATTTCCATTCCAAGGGATGTGTCCCATTGTAAGAATCGTTGGAAGCCTCTTCTGATTAGCAGGGGGGCACTCCCCGCAAGGCCACGGGACAAGGGAACTAATGATGGTTGTCTATATGCACGTAGTTCTGGTAACTGCTACATCGGGGCTGTACATCTTTGTAGTTGATGAAGGTGGAATCTGCACTCTCAGGACTCCAAGTCTCACTGCTGTTGTTCAGCCATTCGCTGTCCGAGTGCTCGGAATCCTGTTGGCTTGGTTCAGATCTCTGGGTAAAGCAACACATGGATTGAAGGCAGCACAGGTAGAGGGACCCTCTCACCTTTGTCTCAAACCTTGAGGCAGATTATTCTGCCTTTCAGACAGTTAGTGTGTGGAAGTGGGCCCTTTGGCCCAACTTGCTCGTGCTAACCCAGGCACGTCCTAAACTAGTGGTTCTCAACCTTTTTCTCTCCACTCGCTTCCCACTTTAAGTAATCCCTCTGCCATCGGTGCTCTGTGATTAGTAAGGGATTGCTTAAGGTGGAATGAAAAAGTTTGAAAACCACTGTGTTAATCGTACCTCATTGACTCGTTATGTGCAGGGTTTCAGAACTCCAAAGGAAATGGGCCAATGACAATTTTACTCAAGCAAAATATTTCAGTCACAATTGGGTCTAGAGCAGTGATTCTCAATCTTCTCTTCCCATTCACATCCCATCTTAATCCCTTACTGATCACAGAGCACTGATGGCCTAGGGAATACTTAAGGTGGTATGTGAGTGGAAAGAAAAAGTTTGAAGACAACTGCTCTAAAACTTTCCTATCGATGGATTTTTCCAAACATCATTTAAGCAATGTGATTGCACCATTTTCTACCACTTCCTCTGATATGGGCACAACATACAAACTCCTTGAACCCAGGTCACTGGCGCTGTAACAGTGTTGCGCTGACCACGCTGCCCCTGTTAACTGCAGGCAAAAACATTTCTGTTAAGACCAGTAAAAGCAGTTTAATTTACTGTGAATTCCCAAGTACTCTTTTATCTTGCTTCCCCGCAAGCGGAAGTCAACAGGAGAGTCTGCAGGCGCTGGGGTCTAGTATAATGCACCAAAGTGCTGGAGAAACTCAACAGGTCCCACAGCAACCGGGGGCAGTAAAGGGGAGTCGATGCCTCGGACCAGAGCCCTCCATCAGGGGTATGTCGGCTGCCTGAGGATCGTCTGAGTTTCTCCAGCACTTTGGTGAACTGCAGATGGTCCAAGCAGATGAGATGCCGAACCAGGTGGGGAGGCGACTGGCTCTGCTGGAGATACAGGAACAACTAGAGTTAACCAGCGTGGGAACAGGCCCTTCGGCCCGACTCTATCATGATGGCCGTTACCTATCAATAGTTGCCCCATTTGCCTGAATTGAGCCCTTCCCCTCTAAATCTTTCCTTATCAATATATTGGTCGAAATATCCTTCAAATATTGTACCAGTTTCTATCACTTCCTGCATCTGCTTGTTCCATAGAACATTACAGCACAGAAACAGGCCCTTCAGCCCTTCTAGTCTAGGCCAAATCATTTTTCTGTCTAGTCCCATGGACCTGCAACTAGTCCATACCCCTCCCATCCACATACCTGTCCAAATTCCTCTTAAATGTGAAAATTGAGCCCACATTCACCACCTCAGCCGTCAGCTCATTCCACACCCCCAACTCTCTCTGAGTGAAGAGGTTCCCCCTCATCCTCTGGTTTGTATCTCCCTTCCCCTCAGTGGAAAATACCCATCTACATTTATTCTGTCTCTCCCCCTCATAATTTTAAAGACCTCTATCAAATCTCCCCTCATTCTGCTACGCTTCAGGGAATAAAGTCCTTACCCACCACCATCTTGAGCCCAACATCATCTTGTACTTTTTTTCTGAATTCTGGAGCAATTTATGCTTGGTTCTTGTGGTTTTGATTGGAAGTTGGTCATCATGGTACCACCCTGGTACCACCGTACTGCGGCCTATGCTTACCTCGGGGCCTGAAGGTTCATCGTGGGCCATGGTGCCCTCAGTCCTCCTCGTCTCTTGTGCCAAAGAAGAAGGAGCCGCAAAGATGGCCTCCGCCTCTTCCTCCTCCCAGCCGACGATCTCCGTGCGAAGTTCCTGCTCAAGCAGGATCACTTTCCCGAAGGTGGGGTCCGACTTGGAGTGGCAAGGGGCCTTTGTCTGGTTCATTCCGCATGGATTGCTTCTGTAGCCTGGGCCTGGCTCTCCTCTATGTTGGTGGGCAGGGTGACTGGACCTCAAGCAGGCCCCTCGGTGGTATGAGCGGGGTGGGCAGGTGGGATTGCCCACCTTTGAGGTGGAAGGCTGGTATCCTACATTTCCTGTTCCCTCAGGCCACAGGCTGAGGCCAATTTCCCATCCAGGCTCCTCAATGGTCAAGCTATCCATCTTGTCGATGGCCCGCTGCATGGAGGCAATGCTGGGAATGTGGTGAGTGTGCTTGCACTCGTGGTAGTTGGGGTTGGAACAGAAGGCCTTGTCCACAATGCTGTGGTAGTGTCGGTCAGACAGGGCTCTCTGGTCACAGTTGAGAGCAGCGCGGAGGGCCTGCACAGAGTGCTCGTAGTACATGGTGTGCTCATGGGTCACCTGGAGCTGATGAAGGGTGACGAATGGATGCTTGAGCGCAGCGCTGGCTGTGATACGCTCCCGCGGATCCAAGGTGAGCATCCTCTTGATGAGCTGCACCATACTTCGGCAGTCATGGAACTCCGCGACAACCTCATCCTCCGGGAAGGCGTTGTTGGCCACGTGGACCGTCTCCAGCTGGTCGAGCGACTTCAGCATGTATTTTCTCCTCTCCAGGGGCTGCACGGCCGTCTCTGCCCGGTAATCATCAGCGCTCTTGAGCTGCCACTGTGGGCTGGATTGAGGGCGGGCGCTGCAACAGAAGAACTGCCCCGCCTTGGTGGCAGCGCTCAGGAGCTCCTCTGGCGGTGGACCCTGCGTCTCCACGATGTAGCGGATCTGGTCGTACTCACTGTTGCCAGGGTAGAGGGGCCAGCCCAGGTGCAGTTCCGCCATGACGCAGCCCAGTGACCACATGTCCACCTTCTCGCAGAAGGGAAGGCCAAGGAGGATCTCAGGAGAGCGATAGAACCTTGACTGGATGTACGGTTCTGCGGGAAGGCAGGAGGAAGAAATTAGTGCGAAGGGGCCAAAATACCCTCTCCTGGTACCATGTGATGTTTCTTGTTATTATAATAAAGAAACTTTGGTTCTTTTAAAAGAACTACATTAGCTCTAGACTTAAGACAGTGTGGAGGCATCCATCTTGAATCCAACTGAAGCTGCAACAAACTAGTCTCTGACTCCCTCTAGTGGTCAGGAGGGTCATTAGCATGCTCACTACAGAGATTTCAACAAAACCCTTGACAGGCTGTTTGCCCTGGCTGAAGCAGAGTGACACAGATGAGAATACATTTAAATTTAGTTATGTAGCACAGTAATATTATGTCCGGATTTGGAGAAAAGATGTGCTGGTATTGGAGAGGGTTCAAAGAAGATTAAACTATTAAAAAATGTTAATTTAGATGTATGTTTTGAATGGGGAGAGGAATCTGGAGCCCCCAGAGGGAACCAACGCACATGTGAGGAGAATGTACAAACTCCATACAAGCAGTGTGGGGTTCAAGCCCTTGTCCTGATCATGAGTGCTGGAAAGCGTTGCGCTAACCATGCCACCCCATTATTAGAACAATACCAGAGATGAAAGGGTTAGTATATGAGAGACTCTTGGACTGGACTCGTTGGGTTACAGAAGGACGAAGGGGAACCTCATTGAGGCATTTCAAATGCTGAAAAGTCTGGACAGAGTAGATGTGGTTAGGATGTTTCCCATGGTCGGGGAATCTAGGACAAGGGGGCACAACTTCAGGATAGAAGGGTGTTAGTTTAAAATGGAGATGTGGAAAAGCTTCTTTAGTCACAGGGTCGTGATTGAAAACATGTACAACCTTGCACTCAATGTCACCAAAACCAAGAAGCTGTCAGGAAGGGTACATCCAATGATCAATCAACACACTAATGTTGTCGTGAAGAAGACATGTCAGCGCCTCTACTTCCCCAGGAGTTTGCGGAGGTGTGGTGGAAAGTAGGCTGACCGGCTGCATCACAGTCTGGTACGGGGGAACACCAATACCCCTGAGCGTAAAGCCCTGCAACAGGTAGTGGACACAGCCCAGGACATCACAGGCAAACCCCTCCCCAGCTTCGAGACCATCTACGGGGAACGCCGCCGTCGGGGAGCAGCAGCCATCGTCAGGGACCCGCGCCACCCAGCACACGCTCTGTTCTCGCTGCTGCCATCAGGTCTTGGTGCCACGAGACTCGCACCCACCAGGTTCAGGAACAGCTGCGCCCCCTCCACCATCAGACTCCTCAACGACAAACTGAATCAGGGACGCATTTAAGGATTCTCACTTTGCACATTATTTATTATTGAATACATGTTTATTTTCTGTGTTTCACAGCTTGTTTACATTTCTCTCAATTTTTTGGTTAATATTTTTAATAATCATTATCCTATGAATTGTATCGACATTGAAATGTCGGTTCTGTATCTTTATTTTTGCCACATAAAGGACACGGTTTGACCTGCTGAGTTTCTCCAGTGTCGTGTTTCTGCTTCAACCACGGGGTCTGCAGACTCGCGTGTTTTACCTCCAGAAGAGTGGTGACGATTAAAGGACGGGCGTGAGGGATGGGCAACCAAAGCAAAATAACGCAGCTGCTGGGAATCTGAGATGAAGGCAGCATTGGCTGGGGCCGCTCAGCAGGTCAAGGCATGGAGAGGGTTGTTGAGGAGTTTACGTTCTCCCACTGCCATGAGGGTTCCCACAATGGCTGCTCCAGTTCCCTCCCACATCCCAAAGATGTCCTGTATTGTTTTCTTTTCCCCTCTTTTTCACAATAAATTATTTCCAGTTAGTCCCCCCAACCCCTTCAATTCCCTTTCCACCTTTTTTCTAGCTCTCTCTCTACATCCTTCCCCATCTCTCTCTCTCCCCTCTCCTTCCCCCCTCTTTCTCCCTATTCCTCTCTATCTTCTCTCACTCTCCCCTCTCTTGCCTTCTCTTCCCCTCTTTTTCTCCCCTATCCCCACTCTCTTGCATCCTCTCCAGTCTCTCTCCCCTTCCCTCTCTCTCACCCTCTCACCTTTTCCCCCCTCTCTCCTCTCCCTCTCTCTCTCCCCTCCCTCATTCTCCCCTATCCCCACTCTCTCCTCTCCCTCTCTCTCTCCCCCTCCCTCATTCTCCCCTATCCCCACTCTCTCCTCTCTCCCCCTCCGCTCTCTATTCCCCTCTCTCTCCCCCCTCTCTCTCTCCATCCCTGTTTCCTTCAGCTCTGCGTTCACAGAGCCAGCTCTGCGTTCACAGAGCCAGCCCTCCCCCAGTCACCTCACCTTTCCTCTCCTGTCCTCCTATCCCTGTCCTATTTAGCACCTTTTGTCTGTCAGTCTGTGCTCCTCCCTCTGCCCTTTCTTCCCTTCTGCCCAGCCTTTTAATTCAGGCATCTTCAGACCATAAGAAGGGCTCTGGCCCAAACATTGATTATTTATCTTTACCTCTTATGGACTCTGAGAGTTCTTCCAGGATTTCTGTGTGTTTTTAACCCAATGTTGTAAAATTTCTCTGGAATATAATCGAGAGGCGTCTGCCTTTGGAGCTGCCTGTGGAGGTTTTCGTGCAGCAGCATGACCAGGGAGAGGTCAAGGACGAAGAGAGCTCGCAACTCCCCGGAGATTCGAGGTCGTTACATCTAAATCTGCACGATCCTCTATATTAAACATTCCATTAATTTCTTTATTAGCCATGTTGAGCATATGATAAAATCTGGTGGACCTGCCTCTCTAAATAAAGAACATAAGAAACAGGAGCAGGAGTCGGCCATTAGACCAGTTGAGCCTATTTTGCCATTCAATGGCTGATCTGATGATCAGCTCATCTCCACCCACCTGCCTTTTCCCCATATCCCTTAATTCCCCTATGTAGAAATCTGTCCAACCTTGTCTTAAATGTATTCACTGAGGTCGTCTCCACTGCTTCAATGGGCAGCGAATTCCACCCTCTGGGAAAAGCAGTTCCTCTTCATCTCCGTCCTAAATCTACTCCCCTGCATCTTGAGGCTGCGTCCCCTAGTTCTGGTCTCGCCCACCCATAGAAGCATCTTACCTACCTCTGTCTTACCTATACCTTTCATAATTTTAAACGTTTCCATAAGATCCCCTATCATTCTTCTAAATTCAATCCTTATTACATCCTGCTCTCTTTGCAAAATTGTTGCCTCACTATCTTTATTGAACACATAGAAATGCGACCCATCCTGATGAGCAGTTCTTTATCCCCTCTCTGAACTTGATTGGTAAAGGAACAATCTAAACCTTTGTAATATCTTAACGATTTCTATATCTCAGCTTCAACTTTGAGGGCATCATAATTTCCAGGAAGCCAAGCTGGAAAAACTTAGATAATATTTCTGTTAGTTTTACTGTTGCAATGTTTATTTTTAACTTTCCAGATTTAGATTCAAATTCAAGTTTATTATTATCTGACAACCCGAGAAAACAACGTCTTTCCAGACCATGGTGAACACACAAAAACACCCAATACACAGAACTAATCATCGCTAAATGATCAAAATAATATATCTAAATATTTGGGATAATTTCCTCTGTTCTACAACACCCCATCAACACCTCGTCCACCCTCCGTTCTACAACACCCCCATCAGCACCTCGTCCTCCCTCCGTTCTACAACACCCCCATCAGCACCTCGTCCACCCTCCATTCTACAACACCCCCATCAGCACCTCGTCCTCCCTCCGTTCTACAACACCCCCATCAGCACCTCGTCTCCCTCCATTCTACAACACCCCCATCAGCTCCTCGTCCACCCTCCATTCTACAACACCCCCATCAGCACCTCGTCCACCCTCCGTTCTACAACACTCTCGCTCTCTTGTCCACTCTGTGTTGCCGAACTCTCCTCATTAACCTTTCCTGCAAACGTGACACTTGATCGTCTCTAAGAAGAGATTAACAATCTACCATTAGCGGACAATTACATTAGCACCTCAGAAATCCCTCACCGTCAATATCATTGAAATCACCACAGGCCTGCCCATATTCTCCTCAATCTACATGTGAGGAACGCAATGGAATATTTCCTATTTTTGCGGGATTCATGCATCTCCTACGACTCTCAGGAGGTTTGACCCTCACCAAACAAAGCAGCCCACTCCATTAGCACGACATCAACTCCCCTGAAGCATTCAATCCCTCTTTTATGCCGCTATACAGTGGTGTGAACCCACCACACAAAGCCACCCGCAAATGTGCTGGGGAAATTCAGCTGGTCGCGTGGCGTCCACTGGAAGAGAAGGGTGACCAACGTTTGGGGCCTGGGCCTTTCCTCAAAGTATGATCAAGAAACAGACAGGCACCTGAATAAAAAGGTGGGGAGAATGGGCGGGTGGTGGGTGGTGGTGCTGAGGAGAGGAGGAGAGAGAAAGTGGCGGGGGGAAGACTACTGGATAACAGATAAGTAGTGAGCAATAACCTCCCCTTTTCCCTTCCCCCCCTTCCTCCTCCCTGGGCCTCGGGCCTGAAACGTTGGTGACCCTTTACTTCCTGTGGATGCTACGTGACCACCTGAGTTCCTCCACCACGTTTCTGCATTGCAATGGGCCCCAGCAACTGCTGGCTTCCCCTGATGAAATGAGATTCCCTTTTATTGTTATGGAATAAGGCAAGCTAAGAGTTGCCACAAGAATTGCCCGGCACCCTTTATAGCAGGAGAGAAAGAGAGTTCCTTCACAGACGCTGAGTGTCCGTGGATTCGCCTTCAACAATTCCCACAGCTTCTGCAGCTGCCCAGACTCCTGTTCAATCCATCAGCCGCCCGAGCTTCAGGTCTAAATCTCCAACATGATCAGCACCCTTCGGGAGCCCTCAGTGCCCTCTTGTATCCCGGCTCTGATAACTGGTTCCCGTGAGCAGCCCACAACCCGGTGTGGGTCCTTCAACCCCAGGTTGCCAGCAGCCCACGGCCTATGAGGGTCCTTTAGCTGCTGAGCCCCTCGCTGATCCGCTGCCGGGTCACCGTTCCTGTAGGGTTGTCTCTCAGGCCTTGTGGGTTGGGGAGAGGGTTGTTCTTCCCATTTCTGGTGCCCCTGTGCCGGTTCACTGCCATTGTCACCTTACTGTAGGGTGATCTCCCAGGCATCTTTCTCAACAAGTGGGGGGGGCGTGTTCTCCCCATTTCTAGTACTCTGCGCCCCCAGAGTCTGCAACCCCTTGCACTGCAGTTCCTCACCCAGGATGATCACATAGAATTTCCTGAACTGTAGTCTCTCCTACCAAGAATACCAGCAGGTGCATTGGGACACCAATGTATCTATTCTCTCTTTTTCTCTCTCATAACATGGAAACAGGCCCACTGCCATAGATCCATGGAACATTGCAGCATAGAAACAGCCCCTTTGGCCCTTCTAGTCTGTGCCAAACCATTTTCATGCCTTGTGCCACTGACCTGCATCCAGTCCATAGCCCTCCATACCTCTCCCATCCAAATTCTTCTTAAATGTTAAAAATGAGCCTACATTCACCACTTCAGCTCATTCCACACTCCCACCACTCTCTGTGTGAAGAAGTTCCTCCTAATCTTCCCCCTAAACTTTTCCCCTTTCACCCTTAACCCATGTCCTCTGGTTTGTATCTCACCCACCCTCAGTGGGAAAAGCCGACCTACATTTACTCTGTCTCTCCCTCTCATAATTTTAAATACCTATCAAATCTCCCCTCATTCTTCTGCACTCCAGGAAATAAAGTCTTAACCTGTTTAACCTTTCCCTGTAACTCAATTCCTGAAGTCCGGGCAACATCCTAGTAAATCTTCTCTGCCCTCTTTCTATAATTCTATAATTGTGTGACCAAAACTTCACATAATACTCCAAATGTGGCCTCACCAATGTCTTATACAACTTTACCCTAACATCCCAACTCCTGTACTCAATACTTTGATTTATGAAGGCCATTATGCCAAAAGCTCTCTTTATAACCCTATCTACAGGTGATGCCATTTTCAGGGAATTATGTCTCTGTATTCCCAGATCCCTCTGTTCTAACGCACTCCTCAGTGCCCGACCATTTACCATGAGTGTCCTTTCTTGGTTTGTCCTTCCAAAATGCAACTCCTTGCACTTATCTGCATTAAACTCCACCTGCCATTTTTCCAGCTGGTCCAGATCCCTCTGCAAGCTTTGAAAATTGTCTTCGCCGTCCACGATACAGCCAGTCGTGCTAATCCAATTTACCACATTATCTGATCTGCTGAGTTTCTCCAGCCCCTTTGTGTTCCCAGTGAATGATTCATTTGGCACCCTGTGAAATGCCTTGCAGCCTTTTACTCCATTAATGGAGTGTCTGAAAAACAAATTATTTCTTTCGGGAAGCACGTGGAAATCCCGTCAGGGCTGTGTGAAGAGCCAGCTGGCAAGGCTAGAGTGGGTACACCAGCCATTTTTACCATGTAGATTGTATGCCAGGTGGGAGTCGGTAGGAAGGACAGAAGAGTGCTCTCCTACCTTTGACATACTGCACCTCGTGAAATATGCTGGCGGACCCAAAATCAATCACCTTCACGCGGAAGGGGAACCGCTTCTGATCAATGATCATGATGTTCTCGGGTTTGAGGTCAGCGTGAATGATTGACAAGTCCTTTAGCTTCTGGAGGGCTCTCAGGACCTGGGTGGTAACGGTCCGAATATGTCGAGCTGGGAGGAGAGCAAAGTTGTTCTCCTTCTGGAACTCAAAGATGTTCTGCTCCATGAGCTCAAACACCAAGTACGATTTTGTGTCGTCGTGGAAACACTCGAAGAATCGGATGAAGTGGTATTGGTCCGGATCCACTGTTGCTAACACTCTCAACATCTTTAACTCATTTTTGATGATCCGGGCACGGTACGAATCGCTTTTCAGGATCTTGATGGCCACAAAATGGCCAGTGCTTCTTTTCCAGCACTTTGCCACCTCCCCAAATGTCCCCTTTCCCAAGATCTGTATAATGTCATAGGTGTCTGTTTCTGAATGGATGACCGACATCTCTGAGGATCTTCTGGCCTTCGCCTTCTGCCTGGGTTGGTAGATCATCCAACTGGTGTCCAACAATAGAGGCTTTATGGTGTAACAATGGGGGAGGGGGTGTGGGGAGCATTGTTACCCAACCAATCTCTGGGGGAGCTCTGGGGGAGTCTCAGAGCTCGAGGAACCAGCTCCAATGTGATCTTGCTTAACCCTACGCCTCAAAATAGTACTGACGGGAAGTGCTCATACACGAATGCCTCTCGATCTCTGACCTCTGTGGAACTGGGCAGAAAAAGATGGAATGCTTTCCTTAAAGGGTAAGAGGATTTATCAACTCATTCCATCTGATTTGGTGGAAATTACTCCACAATTTTCTGACGTTGCTTGCTGCTTGCAACTTGGGATGAGACAGATTCCTGGGATCTGCAAGCCCTCCATTGGCTAGATTTTCTCACAGGAATTAGATAGATGCAGGCTGGAAAATAAGTTGCAAGGTTACAGGAAGAGGACTGAACAGGTTGGGGTGTCAGGAGCCAAAACCAGCTTGATGAGTGGAATGGCCTGCCTCTGTACCAAAATAATTCCCTCATTGTTTTGCCTACTGCCAGTTTCTCAACAATGACATTTCCATCTCTTGCTCCCCATAATTTTTATTACTGTTCATTTAATTGCCAGCGAACTGGTTGTTCATTTTTAAATTTAGACCAGTGGTTTTCAATCTTTTTCTTTTCACTTTAAGTAATCCCTAGGCCATCGGGGCTCTGTGATTAGTAAGGGATCGCTTAAGGTGGGATGAGGGTGGGAAGGGAAGGTTGAGAGTCGCTGCTCAGACCCAAATGTTACTGAAATATTTTGCTTGAGAAAAATGGTCATTGCCCCATTTCCTTTGGAGTTCTGAAACCCTGCACATAACGAGTCCATGAGGGACGATTAAAACAGTAGTTTTCAAACTTTTTCTTTCCACCCACATCCCACCTGAAGCAACCCTTTATTAATCACAGAGCACCGATGGCACTGATGGGATTCCTTACAGTGGGATGTGAGTGGAAAGAAAAAGTTTGAAAACCACTGATTTAGACATAGAGCACGATAACAGCCCTTCTGTCCCACGAGCCCATGCCACCCAAATACACCAATTAGCTTACAAACCCCATGCATAGTTGGAGGGTGGGTTAAAAAATGAGCTCTCGGAATAAAGCAGGTAAGGGGAAAATGTGCAAACTCCTTATAGACAGCATTGGATTTGAACCCGGGTTGCAGGCGCTGCATTAGCAACATGCTCACCTTTACACTAACCGTGGCTGCCACACATATAAGGGGAAAATGTGCAAACTCCTTACAGACAGCATTGGATTTGAACCCGGGTTGCAGGCGCTGCATTAGCAACATGCTCACCTTTACACTAACCGTGGCTGCCACACATAATTCTGGACATCTTTTAGCCTTGTAATCATATTCAATGATTTCCAATCGATCTCCTTGCCCGGAAAGTAACCAGTGTCAAGGATGAGGTTACCTGGAGGTGCACGACATGATCGGCCAAAGTCAGCCTGTTTCCCTTAAGGGAAAAAATCTTGCCTGACAAGCCTTCTGCAATTTTTGAAGGAAACCACAAAGGATGTTTTATCCTGTATATGGATTTTCAAAAGGTTGTCGACAAGGTGCCGTACATGAGGCTGTTTAACAAGATGAGAGCCCATGGAATTACAGGAAAAATACTAGCATGAGTAGAGCATTGGGTGACTGGCAGGCAACAGAGTGGAAATAAAAGAGTCCCTCCCCCCAATTTCTTCTTCCCCTGTCGCCTTTCCCCCAGCGCTCTCTCTCTCCCTCCCCCCCACCTCCCACTTTGTCTCCTTACACAGAGCCAAAATCATTTTTCCTCTCTCTTCTCATCATATCCAATTAACACCTTTTGTTGGTCTGGACTCCTCCCCCAGCCAGTCTTCAGTCTTTATTCTGATACTGTCCTGTTTATTTCTTGAAGAAGGGCTCAGGCCAGAATCGTTGGTTATATATCTTCACCTCCTGTGGACGTTGCGAGATCGGTGTGAGCTCCTCCAGCATTTACTGTGTGTTTTTACTACAATTGCAGTGTCTGAAAACAACCGTGGCTTCACTTGGAAATTCAAGTGCCGAAGAACGCAGAAGAGGTGTTGAGGCCTGGGGTTGATGTTGAACGACAGGGGCAAAGTGCCCCTATCCCCGATATTCCTGTGTTCCGATGTGAAGGAGGTCAGGGACATTGAATTACCTCTCCTCTGTCCTTGAACCTCAGGGCTGGAACAGTCCTCAGTGCTGTCTGTTGGAGTGAAGTCATCCCTCCCCATTTCAAAGCACGGACAATACAATTAACTGTGGGTGATTTCAGTGTCAGGAAGCAACTGTTTATCTCAACCATTCATCTCCACTCCTGCTTGGCAGGGCCCAGCTTCTGGCCTCTCTCCATGGCCAACCAACCTCAAATTATCTTTGGTAATTCCTCACTCTGTTGTCTGAGCCTCACTCATTCAGAGCTTGTAAACAATGAACAAAACCCACATGTTATCATAAAGATGTCCAGTGCCAACACACCACTAAGCAAGCACCAAATCTCAAACCCTTATCTGCATGGCTCATGCAAGTCTACCTGAGTTGAATTATTTACTGTCACATGCACTGAGAGACAGTCAAAAACAGTGGGAGTTTTTTTTGTGTGCTATCCAAGCAAGTCAATCTATCCTGTGCATGAATAAATTGAAAGGGCGGAGTATGGTGTTACAGGTGGCACGGTGGGTGTAGCACGTTACAGCGCCAGCGACCCGGGTTCAAATCCAGCGCTGCCTCTGAAGAATTTGTCCCCGTGTCTGCGTGGGTTTTCCCCCCGGCTGCCCCGGTTTCCTCCCACCTTTCAAAACGTACCAGAGGTTGTAGGTCAATCACCGTATTTGGACGGCATGGGCTCTCGGGCCAGAAGGGCCCATTACCATTCCAAATGACTAAATTTAAATCAAGTGTTCACCTCAAATAATGCAAGGGGAGCATCCGGCCCGTCGATCCTCATTCGCCATTCAATAATAACATGGCTGACCTGGCCGGGGATTCAGCCCTGCTTACCCACCTGTTCCCCAAACCCTTAAATCCCCCCCACTATGTAAAACTCTATCCATCTGTGTCTTAAATATATTTACTGAGGCAGCGTCCACTGCTTCATTGGGCAGAGAATTCCACCCTCTAGAAAAAGTTATTCTTCCTCATCTCCATCTGCTCCCCCAAATCTTGAGGCCAGGTCCCTGAGTTCTAGTCTCACCCACTAGTGGAAACAAATTTTCTGCCTCTATCTTGTCTCTTCCTTTTACAATTTTATGTTTCTATAAAGTCCCCCCTCATTCTTCTGAAATCCAACGAGTTCAGTCCCGGGTGGCTCAACCTCTCCTCTCAGGCTAGCCCCCATGTCTCCGGAATCAACATGGTGAACCTGGTGAAAGTGTTAGTATAATGAGGAACGATTTTCGGCTCTTGGACCCTACACATTGGGGGACTTTCTAGAGGCATTTCGAATGCTGAAAGGCCTGGACAAAGTAGCTGTGGCAAGGATGGCAGGACAAGGGGGCACAACCTCAAGATAAAAGGGCATCAATTTAAAACAGAGACACGGAAAAACATTTTTAGCCAGAGGGTCATGAGTCTGTGGAACTTGTTGCCACAGGCGGCTGTGGAACGAAGTCATTGGGTGTACTTAGGGCAGAGTTGGGACATCAGAGTTCCGGGGAGAAAGCCGGGGAGGGGGGCTGAGTGGGACTGATTAGGATGGCGGGGCAGACTCGATGGGCTGAAGGGCAGACTCCTGCTCCTGTATCTTGTGAACCTCCTCCAAAGCCTGTGGGTCCTCAGAAATAGATTAATTGGCCTGCAAATTGTTCACATTTTGTGTTTGGTGACTGGAAGAGTCGATGAAAAGGAAAATACTGCAACTGGGATGAGACCAAACTGAGCGGTTTGTTGTCAGCATAAACTCGATGGGTTGAAGGGCTGATTCTGTGCTGTCATTCCTGGCTGGACATCTATTTCCTAATTCACCAAAATTTATGCAGGAAATGCAATACAATGGGACAATTCTTGCTTAATGTTCATTGTAGCATCAAACCAGATGGAGAAGATGGCAGTGCTGCCAGTCTCGTCGTGCACCCGTGGGCTCCAAGTGCCCGATCCAAGTGCCGTTAGCTCTGTACAGGCTTTAAATGGCCTGTAATGGAGCCCTTGGTGGATTTATTTAAAAATACTGCCACCATGGGGTTCGTGCCCAAGATGACGGTGCCTATGATCGGCAGCAGCCATGAGGGCTGAAAACGGGGAGACCACCCCGCTATCTGAGAAGGAGAAGCAGAGGAGATGACCCATGGGGCTGTGACAAGGACGGCAGACCTGCGAAGGTCTCTGCGGCTGAGGAACACGCAGATGGCGGACTGCTGGGGACTTTGAGCGAGGAACCCATACGTGCTGCTGGCGACTGCAGTTTAAGGACTCACACCAGGGTGCGGGACTACTGGAGACTGGCTCGAGAGCTGGCTGAAGGGGTACCAGGTGTCGGAACCGGGATGCAAGAGGGACCTGATCGTGTCAGAGGTTCTGATCTGGAGCTCAGGCCGCTGATGGTTTGGACTGGACTCTGTGAGGCTACGGGAATCGCTGGAGATGAATCCACGGACACTCACTAATTCCTGGGGGGGGATCTCTTTCGCTTCTCTTTCTCTGACTGTTCAGGCAATTTTTGTCGATGGTGAATCTGTCTGCCTTACAGCAGATGAAAACAAATTCCATGTAATATTGCACTGTTCTTATTACAATACAGGAATCTTGAAATCAGTAATAGGATGTCTATATTTGTACCATTAAATTTTGGGACAATGTATTGATCTTAGCCCAGCACCAATCCACAATCAAGGGTGAGTCCCAGATGGGAAACTTAAGCATCAGACCCTTCCTCAAACAGTTACAGAAATTATTGGCTGTGGAAAAGCTTTCCTCTTCACCGATCTGTTGGGAAATGATGGCGGGGGGGGGGGGGGGGGGTGGGAGTGTTGATGGATGAGACACGTCGCCCACTGTCCTTCTCCATGGGGACCATCCTGCGCTGGGTGTCCCTGGATGATGTCCAGCTCAGGCGAACAGGGAAGCTCTCTGCAGCGGGAGAGGAGGCACAAAGCAAAACTGTCAGTCCCTGGAGCAAAGTAAAACAGTCACCGGACTGCATCCGGTGCTCCCATTGTGGCCTTCTCTACATCGGTGAGACCAGGAGCTTGCTTCACTCGGCACTCGGCATCTTCGCTCTGTTTGCATCAGTGACAGGGATCTCCCAGTGGCCAACCGCTCAATTCCGTACGCCCGCTCCCAGCCTCACATGTCTGTCTATGCCCTCGTGAACTCTCCCATCAAGACAGCCTGTAAAGCGGAGGGACAACACTTGATTTTCTGTCTGGGCACTCTCCAACAGGACAGCACTAACATCACCGGTTTCTCCCTCCCTTCCCCATCCCTCCATCTCCTTTTCTCCCGCTCTCCACCCCCTTCACTCTCCATTCACAGAGCCAACCCCTCCCCCCCATTTGCTGTTGTCCCCTCCCTCCCTTATCCTGTGGGACCGTGCTCCTCCCCTGCCCCTCTCCATTTTGTTTAGGCGCCTGCCTACATTTTGCACGTACCTTGCTGAAGGGCTCGAGCCTGAAACTTTACTTCTGTATCTTTGCTACGTAAAGTCCACTGTTTGACCAGCATCGTGTTTTTTACTTCCTGGACTATTTATATTCAGAAAGTGAACTCCTAAGATTAAAGAATAAGCCATGCTGATGGTGAGATTCCCACGAAGACACGCTAGTGTGGGAGCCAAAATAAACAGCCATAAATAATATCGTTCCAAGGCTCCCAAGGACCTGAACAAGATTCCGGAGAACAATGAAGAGATGGTTTGCCTGGACATTGAACCACCCATCTTGACGTTGATCTCATTGCGTCCCCTATCTATCTAGGCGAGGCTGCTTGGGAGTGCATTCCCCCGCTGAGCTGATAATGGCCATGGCCCCCACTACCATCCCTGGGGACAGCCAGTGCCTTGTGTCCGATGGCTGCTTAACCTCAGCGGGGACTCAATGCTCCCTCTTCCAGAAGGAAAACACCAAAGTCTGCAGACGCCGTGTTTGAAGTAAAAGCACAATGTTGGAGAAACTCAGCAGGTCAAACAGTGGACCTTGATGAAGGGCTCAAGCCCGAAATATTGGTTATGCATCTTTGTCTTTACCATATAAAGCATGTTGTTTGACCAGCTGAGTTTCTTCTTCCAGACCTGGGGAGGTAGACGATCGTCACAGGGTTGAGTCTCTGGCTGTGCAGGAAGGACCTTCCAGTGGAAGGAGATGTTCGCTCGTTCTCCATATCCTTAACTCCCTGACTTGGCAACAATCCATCAACCTGCGTCTTAAATACATTTAAAGAGGCACCCCTTGGGCAGAGAATTCCACAGATTCACTCCTCTCTGGAAGAAGTCGTTCCTCCTCACCCCTGTCTTAAAATCTACTCCCTGCAGAGGATGTTCACCAGGTTGATTCCAGAGATGAGGGGGTTGGCCCATGGGGAGAGTCTGGAACTTTACTTGCTGGAATTTAGAAGAATGAGAGGGGATTTTACAAAAATGCATAAAATATTGAAAGGCATAGATAAGATAGAGGTAGGGAAGCTGCTTCCATTGATAGGGGGAGCTAGAACTACGGGACGTAACCTCAAGATTGAATGGCGGAGCAGGTTCGACGGGTCGGACGGCCGACTCCTAGTTCTTGTACTTAGCCTTCCCTGCCAGTGGAAGCAACCTCCCTGCCTCTATCTTAACAATACCTTTCAAAATTTTATGTGTTTCGATAAGATTCCCCTTCATAATCCAATGTGTTTAGTCTCAGGCAACTCAGAAGCTAACCTGCTACAGCCCCAGCAACCAGGGTTCGAAACTGGCCCTTTCTGTGAGGAGCTTGGAGTTTCCTCCAGGTGCTCCGGTTTCCTCCTCCCTTCCAAAACACATGGGCATTGCAAGTTAATTTGGGTGTAATTGGGCGGCATGTGTTTAAATGGCCGGAATTGGATTCTACCGTGCTGTAAATAAAATAAAACCTCTCAGCACTGCCTCCAAAGCCAGGGGTGGCCAAACTCCATCGCCCTGGCCAACTGCTGCCCATTTTTAAGTGGCCCAGGGTGAATATTAAAAATAAAATGGAATATGGCCCGTTAGAACGCAGTCTCTGACAATAAATTGCACTGTGTGTACTTCTTAGTTTCAACACTAGATGTCGCTGCCATTTTGAACAACTACTAGACCGACCATTGCAATGTTACTCATCAATTAAAATATTTACCTCAGTTTAAAAAAATGTTTACCTCAGTTGATTAAACACAGTGGAGTTGAAAAGATGGAAAATAGCGAGGGAGGGCCAGACATTTCAGACACAGTGGGAAAGTGAATATATTTTTCACGGAAGTCAAAGGGAAGTGTGTTTGATTTGCAAAGAATTTGTTAACTTAAAAACCTACTGACAGATTTACACATTGCACCATAATCATTAAGGTGGACACTTGGGCCATGAAATGTATTCATTGAAAGTTGTGGAGGAATGTTGGACACGGCCTTGTCCCTTTCTTGATCTTTTCTCCTGTTCTTATTTTACATGGCTTTTTATTTTGTACTGCTTTTTGAATGAGAGTTTAAAATTTTTAGAATTCATTCAAATTAAATTTAAGAGCAGCAGATACAGAAATGCCCACTGTAATATGCGAGTCATGAATAAACTATTGTAATGTCAACAGTTAAACTGTTTAGCTGTGTTGTCTAGTTATTTTGATGGCACAGAGGTTTTCTGGTCTAAGACCGTTTTTCTTGCATGCATTGTTGACTTCAGGAAGGAAAAGGCAGTGGTGGACGATCCAGAGGTCACAGGGGGATCAGAGGTGGAGAGGGGGAGCAAATTTAAGTTCTTGGGAGTCACCATCTCAGAGGATCTTTCCTGGACCCAACACACAAATGACATCGTGAAGAAATCCCATACTTTCTCAGGAGTTTGCGGAGGTTTGGTATGACATCGGAAACACTGGCAGATTTGTGGTGGAAAGTGTGCATCACGGTCTGGTACAGGGACACCAATACCTTGAGCATAAAGCCCTGATAAAGGTAGTGGACACAGCCCAGGACATCACAGGTCAAACCCTCCCCACTATTGAAAACACCTACAGGCAGTGCTGCCGTCGGAGAGCAGCAGCGATCATCAAGGATCCACACCCCCCAGCACACGCTCTGTTCTCACTGCTGCCATCAGGAAAGACGTGTAGGGACCACAGGTCTTGCACCACCAGGTTCAGGAAGAGCTGCTGTCCCTCTACCATCAGACTCCTCAACGACAAACTCAATCAGGGACTCATTTAAGGACTCTGTCTTGGGCACTTTATTGATATTTTTCTCCTCTCTGTATTGCACAGACAGTTTGTGTACATTTCTTTCTGTTTACATGTGTACGTTGTGTAGTTTTTATTTTGCACTGATGATTCTGCCTCGCCCGTGAGAAAAGGAATCTCAAAGTTGTATGTGATGTCATGTATGTACTCCGATAATAAATCTAAAATCTGAAGCTGCCAGGCTTAATATTGTTTGGTCCGTGATTCCTTATTTTTTTTGTACGTGGCCTAAAACCAAAAAGGTTTGGTCACCCCTATCTTTTGCAATAAAATGCAATAAGGAAACAGAACTGCAGGAAGAGGGGAGCTGATGGGCAGCGCAAAGCTGAATCCTCCCAGAAGAGACGGGGCAAAGCCCAAGGACCCAGCTTCTTTCTCAGTTACAGCGTCATGACAAGTCGGTTGGGTACAGGACCACAGATGGAGGAGAGGGGCAAGGGAGGGGGGGGAGGGGTTTGTAGGATGGTCTGAGCCACGTTCACAACTCACCGACCTCGAGAGGTGCCAAGTTCCAGGAGGCGTGTGATGGTGTGGGTCTCCAAAATGACCAACCCCCCCTTCCTGTTCATCGGCTTCAGCTTCGCAGTCCTGCCCTCAAGGTGTAACTGGACAGTGCGTTATCAAGACTCCTGTGTCCCAGTGGATGTAACCAGACTTGATGCAGAAGTGTGTGAGCATTCTGTCATCTTTATTATTTATGGTTAAAATTATTCATTAAAAATATATTCTGCACAATGTTTACATGTTACAATCACAAGAACAGAAGTCAATCAGTAGAGGGTATCAAGAGATATTTAATCCTCCAGACATATCGACAGTGCTTAGGTAAGATCTTATTTTCAAAACTGTTACTAACATTGTAAAATGAACATAAAAATGTCTGTAATCGTTTCTGGTAACAGTCATGTGGGTTCTGCCAATAGGAAAGAAAGCAGGCAAAGATGAAAAATACCTGCAGGCTCAATGCTATCACCTGCTCAGTGTTGGAGGGGGAGCAGGATGAAGACCTTTTTGTTTGTTATGTTGAAGAGAGAGAGAGAGAACACCTAAAGGAAAGGAGTCAGGGGTCAAAGTTGGGAGGGTGGATTAATGGAAAGTCGGTTCATTCAATTCATCTTCACCCACTCACTGACCTTTGGTGTAAGGATAGCGAGAGAGAGAGAGGAGAGAGAAAGTGTGTGTTTTTGTGTGTGTATACAGGATCTGGTGTCTGAGAGTGGGACAGACTGTGTGAGTGGGGTGTGCAGCAAACCTATGAACAGACATCAGCTCTCCTACATTTCCTCCCACCTGGAACGTCCCATCTGAAAAAATGAGATCACGTCTGCAAATGGCTTGCATGTAACTTAAATTTGGAGAATTAAGCAACTGGCACGAATTGAATTTAAAAGTATTTCAGTACTTAAAATATTAATTTTTTTGCACCGCATGTATTAAAAGCAAAAAGCTGGTTGAGTTCATTTGTAGGAGAGAACACTGCAAATTATTGCATTCTCCAAAGTAAATTGTTCATTCTCTCTGGATGCTCAGTGTTAGGACATGGAGGGTTATGGGATGTGAGAGAGGGAAGGTTTAGATTGGTGTAGGTTTATATCAGTCAGTACATCGATGAATCTATCAGCTCTGAACATCTCCCCAGCAGGGAAGAAGTCCATGTGCGAAGGTAGAATATGACAGGGATTCACAAAAATAGATTATATCTAAAAACAAACGGTACGTGATAATAAATTTTAAGGCGATTTCTGTGATCAGTAGCCCAAAATCTATAAAATACATCCAAAAGTGTTAAGCTTCATTGTCGAGTGTTATTTGTAAATCCCACACATTTGCACTTGATTCTTTGAAAATCCTGTCCAATCTCGTCCCAATCCACCTTTTTTTTTATTGCTGCAAACCTCTTCGAGGGAGGAAAGTTTAGGGGAGATGTCAGAGGGTGCATATTTTACACAGAGAGTGGTGAGTGCCTGGAATGCATTGTCCGGAGTGGTGGGGGAGGTTGGAACAATAGGGACTCTTAGACAGTCACATGGATGCAAAATAAAAATACAGTAGAAGTCCAAAAGTCCAGGCTGCTTGGCGATTGGGTCGGTCCGGATTTTCCGGATCCTTGGGCAGTACTTTTAAAAATCAAATTTAAGGGGGAATAAAGAAGAGATGAACAGGTAAATTTTGATTATTTATTCATTAGTAAATACAGCGTGATTCATTTATCAGAATGAGCAGTTTTAAAGAAAAAAAATCAAGTCGACAAGGGTGGTCGCTCTTTGCTACTGCGCCATCTGTGGTGCTTAAACACCCACGCAAGCACACAAAATCCACTAAATTTTAAAGGTTGGAGAACTTTCAAAAAGCCTGGATTATCGGGTGGTCCAGATTTCTGGCACCCAGAAGTCTGCAGAGGTGGGGAAAAAAATTAAATGATTATGGAGTAGGTGCACAACATAGTGGGCTGAAG
Organism: Narcine bancroftii; assembly: GCF_036971445.1. NCBI lineage: Eukaryota > Metazoa > Chordata > Chondrichthyes > Torpediniformes > Narcinidae > Narcine > Narcine bancroftii. The sequence continues at coordinate 85,161,344 of NC_091481.1, forward strand.
GGCCTATACTGTGCCGTTCAATGGGATAATGAAGGGGGGGGGGCGAAGTTGAGAAAAAAATTGGTTGAAGAACAGGGGAAATGGGATGAATGGGTGTGATGGAATAAATGCCCACTGCTCCGATACTTTAATAAAGAAGAATATCTGTTCAGGAGAAAGGTAAATTACAGAGATTTTGCCTCTCCACGTTAATTTAAGTGTGCTTACCTTATTGAACTTTTATTTTTATATTTTAATAGTTGTAAAAATTAAGTCTGTCAATTTTTGACAGTGTTTGAATGGGAATGCAGGAAACATTCGGAAATGTTCAAGATCCTCTGGTCTGCCAGTTCATCCTGGCCGTGAAGCTTAACCAACAGTCGAAATATTTCTCTGGATTCTGAGAGGCCTAGGTAAGGTAGACAGCCAACACCTTTTTCCCAGGGCAAACACCAGAGAGCCTATTCTGTGCTGTAGTGTTCTATGTGAACACCTCATTCTCTCGATCTCGTAGGAAGTGTATTTCAGATCACACTAATCTGTGTGGAAACATTCCCTGTGCCTCCCCCAGTGGCCTGTGACCTCAGCGTCCAACCCAGAGGAGATGGCTTCCTCCTCTGATCTTTACCCCTCACTTCTCAAAAGTGCCGGCTTCCACTTTAACCAGCTCTCCTCCAGGAAACGCACCCTAAATCCTCCCTGCTAGTTCACGGTGGAGCCCCAATGGGCCTACTTCTGCTCCTATATTTCGACCGAAGCACCAGCCGAGCCAATCTTCCCTCTGATGTGTCTACTAAAATGGGGCAGGTTCAGGTCACATCTCCACGACAGTTCCACAGGGGGCTGATCTCCAGTAATAGGACCCCACTGCTGGCTTCACCCAGGATTGTCCCAATGGTCTATCTTATGAAGAGTGGGAATGCAGCATTGTTTGAGATTCTGCCTTTGGCCAATGGGGAGCTTGAGAAGAGACTGTATCCACTCTAAAGTTACGATATGCCGGGTAAGATTGAAGCCAACCCCCATGCATGTTTCGCAGAAGGAGTCAAAGAAATGTCAATTCTGATGAAAATTGTTAATATTAGCAAAATCCTGTAAAGGCTGAAAGGCCTGGACAGAGGCAAGGATGTTTCTCATGGTAAAGGAGTCTAGGACAAGAGGATGAAAGGTTACGCTGTTACAGTGCCAGCGATTGGGGTTCGAATCCCGCACTGTCTGTAAGGAGTTCATACGTTTTCCCCATGTCTGCAGGGGCTCCGGTTTCCATTTGAAATGTACCAGGAGGGTTGGGGGTTCATTGGGCTGGTGGGCCAAAAGAGCCTGTCACCATGTCTAAAATTTAAATTAAAATTCATGGGATCCATTCCTCCCCTCCCCATCATCTCATGGGATCTATTCATTCCACCCCCATCAATCACCCTCTTTCACTTTTAAATGTGTGGAGGGGGGGTCTCTAGTTCTATGTCAGATAGATATCCTTCATTAGAATCAAATTGGCAAAGAGCAATTGTACCTTCAGATCAAAGCTCCCTCCTCCAGTTTTTATTCCAGGTTTAACATGTTAAAATGATCATCTTTTTATTGCTAATCTAAACGGGTTTGGAAGATGTCCTCAGAAGGTGTCTGTTGCTAAGAGTTAGTCACACAAGAGCTGTCTCTGCCCCCTCCTCTGCAGCCTGTTAGTGTAGGTACAATGGTTTCAAGCATCGTGGAAACCGCCCACACATGAAAACGCCTTCAATGCAGAATCCAAGCCCCCAACCCATCTGCAAACGTGACCCTCCTCCCCGTCCTCCTCAGCTTCACTTAAATGCTGGTCGATTTATCGGCCAGAGTTCCCGCTTTCCCCTGTCTTTTGCCCCTGGGCACAGTCATCGAGCCCATCTCCTCCACGACCTTCTCCCCCGAAGGGGGCTCCTGCTGGTAGAGGGCGGTGAACCCCACTTTGGGCATCTGCAGTTTAAAGGGCCGCATGTCGCCCTCCTGACGCCCCTCCGAGTGGACGTGGTTTTCCTGCTCCGGGGAGCTGGTCTTGGTCCCAAGCGAGAACTTCGGCAGCCTGAACCTGGCCGCCGTGTCCTTGCTGTCCGACTGTTCCGTGACTGTTCCAGCCTTCTGCTGGAGCCCCTTGCCCGGGCCCGCCAGGGCTCCGGGGTCTTTCGATTTAAAGCCCAGGATGCCTCTTGACTTCGTGTGACCTCCGGACTCCAGGAGCACCAGCTCCGACCTGGCGGTCGAAGTCACCAGGTGGGACATTTTGGCCTCGTCGTCGCCACTTTTCTTTTTGAGGGTTATTTTTGGCGCTTTGACCTTCGAGCCCTTCGCCTCCCACCTGTCGATTCTGGGGGTGGAGGTCTCGAAGGATCCGCCGGACTGGGGCCGAAAGCCGGCGTCCTCGTTGGCCGCGCACACCTCGGGTTGGACCAGGTGAAGGCTCAGCTCGGCGTCGCTCTCCCGGCCCTTTGGATAGGGAGAGGAGAACTCCACCTTGGGGAGTTTGACTTGGCCCATCACTCCCGGGGACTCGGAGTCTTCGCTCTCCCCGTTAATGTGCACCCCTGCGGTCTCCCCAGTCTTGACACCAACGGGGCGAACAGGGGCGAAACTAACCTTCGGCAACTTCAATTTAATTCTTGATTTCCCGTCCAAGGTATCCGAGTCCTCGGCATCCTCAACCCTGCTGCCCTTTTTCGGGGAACGGTGGCCCTCCCACTCTCCGTGCCTTGTTGGATCACCAGCCTCTCCGTTCCCATTCACCTCCAAGCTTTTACTCCTGGGCCACGAGATCGTGAAGCTGGGCTTTTTCACCCAGGACCCCCTCAGCTTGTCGGCCTCAGGCGAGCTCCCTCCGGGGTCCCCCTTCCCGGCCGCAGATTTAGCGCGCTCCTTGGCCCTGGGAGACGGGGGCTCCACGTCGCCTTCGGGACCCTTCGATTTCAGCCCAGAGAACCCGAACAACTGCCTCCTGGCTTTTAACTCGACCTCGGCTCCCTCCAGGACAGCTTCAACCTTGGCCGACTTGCAGCCGACTCCTCGACCCTCCCCAGTGGCGAGACCCCCCTCCTGCTGCGGCGTGACTTGGGGCAACTCCATCCCGACCTTCGGCACCTTATCTCTCAGCTGGCTCCACACGCCCTCCGAACCGTCCCCCGCGTCCGTTCCAACCTGTGGACCCTTCATTTCCATTCTGGCCCCGCTGCTGGTTCCGTCTCCGGCCAACTCTTCGCTCTTCTCCTTACACAGTCCGAACGTGGGCCACGCAACCGTGGGCACCTTCAGCTCCAGGGCGTCGGCATCGCCCTCCCTCAGCCCCGCTCCGCCCTCGGCTGGACGCAGCTCCATCCCAGCGGGCGGGTCGCTGGTCCGGGGTGCTGAAATTTCCACGCTGGGCATTTTGAAGGGTGCCTTTGTGGACGCCGCTCCGGGGTCGGGCGCCTTCTGTCCTGCCCGGGTCTCGGCCTCTTCTCCTCCTGCGGACGCTTCGCCCCGGGACAGACCGATCTCCACTTTGGGAACCCTCGTCTTCAGTAGCTGGAGCTTCCCCTCCGCGTCCGCCCCCTGGCCCCCCGCGTCCGCTCCGGAGCCCTTCACCCTGGCTGCCACTGCCCCCTCGTCGTCTTTGCAGCTCATCCCAACACCGGGCACGGCCACGGCCACTTGGGGCATCTTGAACCTGGATTCGGGACTGTCGGAGCTGCCCCCTCGACCCTCCTTCCCGTCCCTCATTTCCCCTTTGGCCTTGATCGAAACATCCTCGTCTTTTGGGCAACCGATGCCCAGAGCAGGGGTTGAGAGGGCGACTGATGGGATCTTCACCTTGAACTTGTCTCCCTTGGCGGCGTCCACTCCAGAATCAGCCCCTGCCTCAGTCTTTGGGTCTTTCCCGCTGGAAAGGCCAAACGTGGGCATTTTCAACTTCAACCTGCCCCCCTCAGTTTCCGAGTCGGATTTACTCCCCTCGTTTGTGCCTTTGCCCCTGGGCATCATGTCCCCTGGCCCTTCCGACCCTCCTCTGTGAACTTCTGCGCTTGGCTTGCCCTTCCCCGCGGGTTGACTGGCGTCCGCTGCGGTGGAGCCGAAGCTCGGCAAGGACACCCGAGGCATCTTCAGTTGAAATTCACCCCCCGGCGCCTCGCCACCCACCCCGGCGCCCGAGGCTTCGCTGGAAACCCTCTTGTCTTTGGAGAGGCCGAAGTCGAGATCCAGATCTGGAGCCTTCAGTTTGGGCGGCGCGATCTTGGACAGAGAAAAGCCGGGCAGCTTAAATTTGGGCTCGTCGTCGCGACCCTCCACCTCGAGGAGGGACGCGTCCATGTCGGACGGCTTGACCTTGGGGAGAGAAATGTCAACCTTGGGCATCCTTGCTTTCAGGTTCACACCCTTGCCGTCACCGTCACCCCCCTGGGAATCCCCACCAGGTACCTCCACCCCGGGGTCCTTATCCTTTGACCCAAACTTGGGCATCGCGAGCTTGGGCATCTTCAGTCTGAAGGCTCCGTCGTCGGGCTCAGAGCTGATTAAGGTGGCCTCCCCTTCGGCCCCTCCGACCGTGCTGTCAATTCTGGGCATCGGGAAACTGAGGTCAACGTCGGGCGCCTTCACCTTCGGCACCGAGATGTCAATCGCCGGCACTTTTACCGACGGGACCCTCGCTTTTCCCTCGGCCCCTGCCGCCTCCGGGCCCCCCTTCGCCTTCTGAATCCTTAACTCCCCCCCGTGAGCCTTCAGCTCCACTTCCGACACGTCGACCTCGGCTCCCGGCAGCAGCCCTTCCGAGCCAGGCTTCTTCATCTCGGGCACCGCGATTCCGATCGATGGCATCTGCACCTTGGGCATTTTCAGCTTGCCCCTGGGACCCCCGGGATCCGCCTTGACCTCAGCGGCTCTGGCGCCGGGTACCGGCACCTCAGGGTCGTCTTCATGTTTCCTGGACGCTCCGAAGGTGGGCATTTTCACCTTCGGCATCTTAAACCTGCCCTCTCTCCCTTTCAGTGGCCCGTCGTCGTTATCTGCGACCACCCCTCTGGCCCCAGAGTCGGGGGGTTTCCCTTTGCCTTCCACCTTCGGCATGGTCCCGTCCGCCGCCAACTCCTCCTTCCCCTTGGATCCAAACTTTGGCAGCGAGATTTTGGGCGCTTTCCCTGGACCACTGGACCCTTCAGTCGTGGCCGCTGCAGGGCTGTCAACTTCTTTGGCAGGGAAAGGCAGGGCGAGGTCCACCCCTGGCACTCTGGCCCGAAGAGCTGGCACGTCCTCTGAAGGCATTTTAAGCCCGGGGATTCTCGATTCCTCCTTGCTCTTCACCTCGAAAGTCGGGAGGGAGACCTTGGGGATTTGAAAGGAGAGGTCGGGCCCTTCTGGGGCAGGTTGGGGGCTGTCGACACCAGCTTTGCCATCCACTCCTGCAATGAGATCCAGGGCTCTGCCTTTGGGAAGTTGGACATCAATGTCGACCTCGGGCACCTTGACCTTGAGCACTGATAGACCAATCGCCGGCTCTTTGCCCTCGATTCCGGGGCTTCCCGGTTCACCTGTTGTCCTGTTGCTCCCGGCCCCTTCACAGAATGAAGGCAGGGACACTTTGGGTATCTTCAAATCCAACCCTTCTGAGGTTAATTCAGATGGCCCTCCCACCTTGACTCCACTTTCGGCCGCCAGGAGTTCTCCTCGACCTGTTGGAAGCTCTGGGATCTTCAACTTGGGGGCAGAAATGTCGATACTGGGCATTGCAATGGCCGACAGTGTTGCCATTCTGAAGCCAGGATCTTTGACCTCAGCTCCTGCCTCCATTCCTGCCTCTGGTTCTCCAGCTTTCATTCCGGGGATGGCGATTTCAAATTTGGGCAATCCGTGCCTGACCTCTGGGTCACCACCGCCCGTGCCCACTTCTTTGCCTCCGGATGGCAACTTTGGCAGTGACACTTTGGGTAGCTTCAGCTGCAGGTCGAGCCCCTCGGCGCCCGGCTCAAGGGGTCGGGCCCCGGTTCCAGGCACTTGCCCGGACACTTTTGAAACCTCGGGGAGTGTCACCTTGGGCACAGCGATGTTGATGGTTGGCACCTTCACAGACGGCGGTTTCATTTTGCCCTCAGGACCATCAGGCCGAGGGCCCTTGATGTCGACTTTGACCTTTGAGATGTGTAGCCCGGTTGCCCCAGCCCTTGGGGTCACTTCAGCCCTGGTGTCCTCCGCTTTCATCCTGGGCAGTGAGACCTCGAATGATGGCATCTTGAACCCTTGCCCTGCCACCTCCAGGGCTGCCGCCGGTTCCTCGTCTTTACCCTGGGCACAAATGCCAAATTCTGGCAGAGACACCTTGGGCATCTTCAGCCACGCCTCGCTTCCTTCAGCGGCCTGGACGTCGACCTTACCCATGCCAGCTGCCCCTGCCGAATCATCTGCTGCACCCTTTGGCAGGCTGATGTCAACATCGGGCACCCTGGGGGCTGAAATGTCGAACGTGGTGATCTTCTGGGCAATTTCTTTGATTTTCCCTTCCAGGCCTAATGCTTTGTAGCTGCCCACAGCAATCTCTACCCCTGAAGTAGTCAGACCCTCTTCAGGCTGTTTTATCCTTGGTACAGAAATGTCAATGGTGGGCATTGCAATTTGGGCCACTTTCATCTTGCCCTCTGACCCTACCACCTGATCTGCCACTTCCTTGCTCTCTATTTTGCCTTTCATGCCAGACACATCTACTCCCTCCGCACCTTTTCGTTCAAACGAAGGCATTTTCACCTTAAAGCCGGTTCCTTTCGCACTAACTTCCCCTTCGGCTGACGGAGGCCTGAGATCAACTTCACCTTTCGACAGGCCGATATCCAATTCAACCTTTGGAGCCTGCACCGGCAGTCCCAGGAGTAACCTGCTTTCAGGGGCTTCCCCGTCCGACGATACACCTGCTTTACCAGGATCCTTTGGCTTGCTTTTAGCTTTGGAACCATCCTCCTCCACTTTCCTACCTGTAGACAATAGGTCAAATGAGGCCACCTTCATTTTTGTCTTCTCTTCCTTCGCTGCGACCTGCAGCGGTTTCATCGAGATGGCCGCTTTCTCTTTTGGTTCCATGTCATCCTCAACCTTGATCTTTCCGGACTCACTTGCCAAGAATGCTGGAAGCCTGAGTCTTTTCTTCTTGCCCTTGGCTTGGCCCTCTCCCAACGAAAGCTCAGCTTCAACCTCAGGATGGTGAAAGGGGCTTTCACCTTTCAAAGCCTCCACATCTTTAGGAGAAGTGATGCTCAATCTTTTGAACTTGGAGAACTTGGGAAAGGCAAACTCCACATCTATTGGCACATCCGATTCCACAGCTGCCTCTTCCTTGCTGAGAACCTTCCCCTTCATAAACTTGGACTTCTTGACAGGTGAGATGCTCTTGACACTCTAAACAGAGACAATATCGGCCATTAGCATTCTCCTGCAGAACCTGCTCGCAACATTGTTCAGTAAGAACTACAGAAGTCTGAAAATCCGGACTGCTCGAGGATTGGGTGGGTTCAAATTTTCAGATTTTCTGCAACCTCCGGCAGTTTTCAGAAGGAATAAAGAAGAGCTAAACAGGTAAATATTTGTCAGCATAACTTCATTTATCAAAACTAGTGAGACCACATCTGGGGAACCATGTGCATTTCTGGTCTCCTGACTTGAGGAAGGATGGACTGGCTTTGGAGGCAGTACAGAGGGGGTTCACCAGGTTGATTCCAGAAATGAGGGGGTTGGCCTATGAGGAGAGATCGACTTGTCTGGGACTCTCTGGAACTTAAAAGAATGAGACGGGATCTTATAGAAACACAAAATCATCATGGAAGGTATAAATACTTTAGCTTGTTAAGTTGTTCCCATTGGTGAGGGGAGCCTAGAACTAGGGGACGTAGCCTCAAGATTCAGGATGGACATGAGGAGGAACTGTGTTTCCCAGAGGGTGATGGATCTGGAATTTGCTGCCCATTGAAGCAGTGGAGGTGACCTCAGTAAATACATTTAAGACAAGGTTGGATAGATTTTTACATGGTCAGGGAATTAAGGGATATGGGGAAAGGGCAGGTAGGTGGAGATGAGCCAATCATCAGATCAGCCATGATCTCATTGAATGGTGGAGCAGGGCTCGACGGGCTGGATGGCCGACTCCCACTCTTATTTCTTGTGCACACACACACACACACACACACACACAAAATTTAAAAAGTTTGAGAGCTTTCGAAAAGTCTGGATTCTCGGATGGTCCGAATTTCTGGCATCTGGATTTTTGGATCTCCGCTATAGCAAGCTTCTTTCTGCCAGAGGGACAGGCAGAGGCCATTCACCCACCAGAAACTGTTCCCTATCCTTCAATTAGATCGTGGCTGAGCTGTATCCTAACCCAACAACTTCATCCTCCAAAATCCAAATAAATTTCATTTATGAAGAAAACAAAATCAGTAAAAATTTCACTGTAAAGGACTCAGGGTGTACAAGAAATGGATTGTGACCTCATAAATTTGGTTACCACCAGCTGAAACGTTCCTTGGGTGAAACTGGGTCTACCATAAGGCAGACAAAGATTCGCCGTCAGCAAAAATTGCCTGGTGCCCCTCACAGTCAGAGAAAGAGAAGCAAAATAGAGTCATCCCAGAGCAGTGGTTCTCAACCTTTATCTTTCCACTCACATCCCACTGTAAGTAATCCCTGTGCCATCGGTGCTCTGTGATTAGTAAGGAATTGCTTAAGGTGGGATGTAGGTGAAAAGAAAGATTTTGAAAACCACTGTTTTAATCATCCCTCATTGACTCGTCATGTGCAGGGTTTCAGAACTCCAAAGGAAATGGGCCAATGACAATTTTTCTCATGCCAAATATTTCAGTAACAATTGGGTCTAGAGCAGTGATTCTCAAACTTCCCTTCCCACCCACATCCCACCTTAAGCAATCTCTTACTAATCACAGAGCACCGATGGCAGAGGGACTACTTAAAGAAAGATGTGAGTGGAAAGAAAAAGGTTGAGAACTGCCACCCCAGAGTCACTGAGTGTCCGTGGATTTACCTCCAGCCAGAGCCACTGAGTGTCCGTGGATTTACCTCCAGCGCTCCCGCAGCCTCAAAGAGTCCAGTCCAAACCATCAGCAGCCTGAGCTCCAGATCCGAATCTCCGACACAATCAGGAACTCTTCAGCACCCTCTCACATCCCGGTTCCCATACCTGGAGCCCCTTCAGCCAGTCTCCAGCAGCTTGATGCGAGTCCAACTGCAGTCGCCTGCATCTATGTGGGTTCCTGGCCTCGTGTCACCTACAGCCCACCTCCTGTGTGTACTTTATAGCCTCAGAGCCCCTCGCTGGTCCGCCACTGCGCTCACCATCCAGGGGGCCGTCTCTGCTTCTTCTTCTCAAACTGGGTGGGTGGCCTCTCTGTTTTCTGGCGCCCTGCACGAGTCCTTCACTTCCCCGGAGACTTCAAGCCCCTCGTGCCTGCCGCCGGTCGCAGGTGTCGCCAGACCAAATAAACCAATGTCGGTTCCTTCAACAGGCCATTTAAAGCCATTATGAAGCCGATGGCAGCCAAACTGGGCAGCTGGACCCTGCAGGGGAGCACTGAAACTCCGCTCCCCACTTTTTGTAGGTCTGCACCAGAGGAGATTCTGCTGTTACAGCAGTTCCATCGTGATCTTTCCCCTCACAACCCGTGTAAAACAATCCCGTTTTCTTTATTTCAAGGGAAATAAAAGTAAGGAAGACTAAATAAACTACAGATTTGACATTACAAGTAAAAGATCCTCCCCCCCGCCCCCTAACCCCCCCCAGCTATCGTCTACATGAAGTTTCTTGGATTATTTGGGATTTTTGAAAATCTTACCAGCTTTGTCTTTTTGGCTTCTGGACCTCTCAGTTCGAGGTTCCCAGTCTTTGATGAAACCGCCACATCAGCACCGGGCACAGTTCGCTTGAGACAGAAGGCGACTTTGTACGGCTCGGCACTCTGCAGGATCTTCACCACATCCTCAAACCTGGCATTGTCAAAGTAGACCTTGGCAGAGAGAAGCTGATCTCCTGCAGGAGACAGAACAGGTTAGGGAGGAGGTCGCTGGTGGGAGAGGGAGATGATTCCAGCCATGAGGCAAGAGTAGAATTTTTAAAGTAAATTTTGGAACTGTCAACAAACGGAACAGTATCAGGCCCTTTCAGCCCACAAGCTTGTGCTGCCCAACTACCCCAATTAACCTATGACCTCCAGTACATTTTTGGAGGGTTGGGTGGGGGGGAAACAGGAGCCCCCGGAGGAAACCAACGCAGACATAGGGAGAACGTACAAACTCCTTACAGACAGCGCGAGATTCAAACCCCGGTCCCGATCGTTGGCGCTATATCAGCATTACGCTAACCGTGCTGCCCTTCATCCCATCTTGTCATAAAACAATGGAGAGGGTGAAAGGGCAAGGAGGGTTAAACTTCGGACGGTCAGGCATGAATTTGGACAGCACTCGAGTTACAGTGAGATACACCAACTCGAAACGTCCATAGCACGTTTCCCACGGCAGGCCTATAGTTACAGTTCCAATGACTTTTACCCACAGGACACAACATACCCTCTTTTAGGTTCAGTGCCTTGGCAGCTCGAGAATTCTTCAACACCTCCTTGACAAAGATTCCTTCCTTCCCCCCACCGGACACGCGGAATCCAGTCGCTCCAACCTCAGCCTCCGTCTCCACGATCAACTCCACCATCTCCGACATCTTGAGCTCCTGATGAGAGAGAGGGTTAGAAGCGCACTCTTCTCCCCATCGTTCCCACTGCTGCTGCCAGAAGATGCTGACCCTTGCTCTCCTGGAGTTTCTGGTCGGGCAGCTACTGACAAAAGGGGCCCAGGAAGCAGGTCGGGGGCCACAAAATAAAACACAATCTGCTGGAGGAACTCAGCAGGTCCAGCACCATTGGTTGATACAAAGGGAGGTGGAGGAGCAGAGGGTGTTGAGGAAACAGGGAGGCTTTAGAAGGACTTAGACAAATTAGGAGACTGGGCAGAGAAGGGGCAAATGAACTACAATATCGGAAACATCATGCACTTTGGTAGAAAAAAATAAACAGGCAGACTATTTTCCAAATGGGGAGAAAATTCAAAATACCCAGATGTAAAGGGACCTGGGAAACCTCATGCAGGATCACCTGAAGGTAAACTTGGAGGTGGTGAAGAAGGCAAATGTGATGCTGGCGTTCATTACAAGAGGAATAGAATGTTAGAGCAGGGATGTGATGTTGAGGCTTTATAAGGCCCTGGGGAGACCTCACATAGAGAATTGGGCTCCTCATTGAAGAAAGGATGAGCTGGCGTTGAAGAGAATTCAGAGGAGGTTCACAAGGATGACTCCAGGAATGAAAGAGTATTCACATGAGGAACATTTGACAGCTCTTGGCTGGTCATTGAAACATTTTGAACGTTGAAAGGCATGGGCAGACGTAGAATGGTTGTTTCCCATTGTGGGAGAGTCTAGGACAATAGGACACAACCAGAATTGAAGGGTGTCCGCTGAGAACAGAGATGTGGAGGAATTTCTTCAGCCAGAGGGGGATGAATCTGAGGAATTTGTGGCTGCAGGCAGCTGTGTTGGTCAAGTCATTGGGAGTATCTAAGGGAGAAATTGATCAATTCTTGATTAACCGATTATGGGGAGGAAGCCGGACAGTGGGGCTGTGTTTGTAAATGGATCAGGTGATTTGATGGTGGGGCATTCTCAATGGGCTGAATAGCCTATTTCTACACCTATAGTAAATCTTATCAACTTATCAGTAGGAGAACGAGAACAAGACATTTCCCACGGAACATGCATTGACATAGAGCTCCGGCCTGAAACGGTAACTATTCATTTTCTCCCACAGATGCTGCCCGAACCTGCTGAATCCCTCCAGTGGATTGTATTTTAGCTCCAGATTCCAGCATCTGCAGTCCCTCACATGCCCTCTACGTGACTGGGGTGGTCAGGAGTCCAAATACCCGGAGAGGAAAGAAGTTAAGGGTGGGAATGCAAGTTGGGTGAAGTTTAGCAGGGGGCTACACACACACACACACACACACACACACACACACACACACACACACACACACACACACACACACAGCTTGACTCAATCCTTCCATCATTATTCGGAGAAAGTCAAGAAATCCTCAGCTTAACTTTTCAAAAGTTTCAAACTTTTTCTTTTCCACTCACATCCCACCTTAAGTAATCCCTCTCCCATCGGTGCTCTGTGATCAGTAAGGGGTTGCTTAAGGTGGGATGTGGGCGAGTGGGAAGGTTGAGAATCACTGCTCTAGACCCAGCTGTTGGTGAAATATTTTGCTTGAGAAAAATTGTCTTTGGCCCATTTCCTTTGGAGTTAAGAAGCCGTCAATTAGTTATGATTAAAACAGTGGTTCTCAACCTTTTTCGTCCCACTCTTAAGGGCTGACAATTCGGCTTGGACGGATAGTGCAAGACAGGCAATGCGCGGTCTAATTGGGTGCAACTGATCCTTTGAGTCTGGCTCTGATACAGATCATGGGCTGTCGATAAACACTGGATTCAACCTGTCGTTGGAAACCGTGCCAGCTTTTTCATTCCTGTCGATCACAAAACTCTTCAGGTGGCCTGAAAAGGACCATCATAAATGGGCTGAAGTGGTTTGCGAACACCATCGTGCCAGAGGAACATGAACACAGCGATGTAAGTCATTCGGCACATACACTGCAGGTGATGCCTGCCACTTAGGAGTAGGTCGGAGTAATCTCATCTCTTCCCGAAGACGGATCATAGAGCGTTGAGCTTGGACTCGGATTCACAAGGTCATACACTAGCTCTGCCTTAACAGCTGTACATACTCCAAGGAAAACCACAGGCAAACGTTCGCTCCACGTAGATGCATCACTGCCTGCTGTTAATGGTAACTTCAATTATCGAAGGAAATGGTCAACAAGGCCGTGGTCCTGCGGATGGTAAGCTGTAGTCCGAATACTGGTTTGTTTGTATGCTGTGGCAAAGCAGTGCTGTTACAAGTTCATCCGGTGAAGGAGTCCCCTCAGGGTTGTTGGGTGGGAGGTGCAGGGTGTATTTATCTAGTGTTGATAAATAGTGGGGTATATCATGGCAGTGAGGTAGCGTACAGGAGGGAGATAGATCAGCTCGTTGAGTGGTGCAAAACCAAGGAGATGATTGTGGACTTCAGGAGAACACAAACCAGTCCTCATCAAGGGGTCAGCAGTAGAAAGAGTTAAGAGCTTCAAATTCCTGGGTGTCAACATCTCTCAGGATCTGTCCATGTCAAGGCAATCATGAAGAAGGCTCGCCAGCGGCTACACTTCATGAGGAGTTTGAGGAGATACGGTACAATACCGAAGATTCAGAAATTTCTACAGGTGTACTGTGGAGAGCATTCTGACCAGTTTCTACAGCTACAAGAGGCAGTGTCTTAAAAAAGCAGCCTCTCTTCTCAAGGACCCCCCACCACCACCATCACCCAGGCTTTGTTTGGTTCAGTGTAAATGACCAGTTCCAGCTTCATACCAGATCTTCTTTACAGCAATATTGCGAGATTTCTAAGTCAAAATCTCCAACGCCTCAAGTAGGTGTCCTGGATGGAGTGAAGTCTGGTGCCCGTGATGTTGCAGGCCGAGTAAACAACCCTCTGGAGTTGTTCCCTGTCCTGAGCATTGGCACCTCTGTACCAGCCAGTGATGCAACCAGTTAGAATGCTCCTCACGGTCCACCTGTAGAGGTTTTACAAGAGTCTTTGGTGGCAATCTGAATCTTCTCAAACCCCTCATTAAGTAGCCACTGGCAAGGCTTCTTTTGAGGAAAGATATAGAACCAATGTTTCCGACCCTTCTCTCCACCCTTTAAAACAGGCCCCTGCCTGCTTTTAACTCAGACCTTGAGGAATGGATCAGGCCCGAAACATCTATCTGTGGATGCTGTGAGACCTGCTGAGTTCCTCTGGCATTTACTGTATATTTTTTCCTACAATCTCAGTGTCTGCCTACTTCCACGTTTCACTCTGTGCAAGGGAAAAGTGCTGGGAATCCTCCTGACCCTAAGGGGGAAGTGGTTGCCCAGGGAACTGAGCCCAAGAGGTACCATTGGCTTCGACCATCAGAGCGCCGCTGGGTTAGAGTTCACATTACCTTGGCCGCTTGGCTCTTGCCTGCCGCGTCCATAATCAGCTACAGACACTGAGCTGGCCCGGCGATTCCTCTTGATCCGTAGAAATTGCTTTAACTCCTCATGAAGCAGGTCCTTGCAAATCTGTCATTTAGAAAAATCTCCTCAGAAAGTTCTTGATCTATGGGACTGAGGGAACAGGGAAAATCCAGTAACAGGAGGCTGAGTTTGGATCATTTGCAATCTTCAAAATTATAACCCTCATCTTCGCCCACTCACTGACCTTCTGAGTAAAAGAATAGAGGAGAAAAGGCGAGAGATAGAGAGAGAGAGATGGGGAGAGAGAGAGAGAGAGAGAGAGAGAGAGAGAGAGAGAGAGAGAGAGAGCGAGATGGGGAGAGGTGAAGTGGATTAGCAAGATAGAGAGATAAAATAGAGATATATAGGTGATATGTAGAGATTGGTAGGGATCCAGAGAGAGAGGAGAGAGAGAGAGAGAGAGAGAGAGAGAGAGAGAGAGAGAGTAGACACAGGGTACAAGGATATAGAGAGATAATGAGATAGATAACAACATATATATATATATATATATCGAGAGAGAGATGTAGAGGGTGAGGTAGAGAGGCAGAGAAGGAGAGGTGGCGTGAGGGCAGGAGGTATAGAAATAGAGAAGTAGAAAGATAGTGAAAGAGCTACATACAGAGAGAGAAAGAAAGCGGGGAGAAAAATAGAGAGGGGGAGAGGGAGAGAGGGGAAAAGAGGGAGAGAGAGAGAAGCATCTAGAATGCAACAGCTCCAGGCCCTGATGCTGCTCTCAGTGACGAGTCCCTCTCTGTGCCAATTTGTGGGATTGCTGCTTGTACTCTGGATCTAACCTGGCTCAGGGCAGAAGGCCGACAAAATTATGCGAGTGCAGGCCAAATCTCCGCCAAACTCCACGAGGAGCTCAGCTTAGGTAACCAGCCATGCAGGACATTTGCATTTCTATACTACCATTTGTAATTTTAACGTCAGGTTTCCCTTGAAGAGAGACGAGGTGTCCACCTGCTACCATCCTTCCCGGCAGTGATAATCTCAGTTCTGGTCCCATTGCAGACCATCCTGCTGTGACTACCATTGGAGTCCAGACTCAGCAGGTGAAAGGCTTGGTAGTGCTGAAGGTGAGGGCCAGGTGGACAGTAGAACCACTGATTCCAGGCCCCGTGGGTTGAAGTGCCTCTGTATCCCAAGGTTGTTACATCTCCACATTGGGACTTTGGCAACCCCTGTGAATGTCATCAGTAGGAAATAGATCACGTGGACTCCTTCAGCACCAGGACAGAGTCTCAGCGCCCAATCCCTCATCCCCTCCCTTTACACTAAACCCACCCTGATCTGATTTTATTCTCCCCACATTAACTATCAATTCCCAGTGGCCAATTGACCCACTGACCCACTCGCCATAGAACATGACAGCACAGAAACAGGCCCTTCAGCCCATCTGGTCTGTGCCGAACCATTATCGCCTCAAACCCTTTGACCTGCAACAGACCACTGCGCTCTGTACCCCTCCCAGCCTGTATGAAGAGGTATAGAAACAAAGGAGATAGTCATATAGTCCTTCTCTCTCTCTCTCTCTCTCTCTCTCTCTCTCTCTCTCTCTCTCTCCAGCCCCCCCTCCCCTTTTACCTCTCTATGTACACGTCCAAAATTTTCTTAATTTCCTCCCACAACCCTTAGGAACCAGATCACCTGGAGCAAACCCACACGGTCATAGTGAGAACGTGCAAACTCCACATGGGCAGCAATGCTAGTTGGGATCGAACTGGGGTCCCTGGCACAGTGAGGCAGTGGCTCTACTGCTGTCCCACTGCAATGCACCCCACAATGGAAGACTCTTACCTGGGTGCTTTGGCTGTCAGATTTTTCCGGCGACTGCCTCAAGGGGACCTGAAATCTCGAGGGGCTGTGGACCTCCTCCTCTTCTACTGCTGGAAGCTGAGGAAACAGGATTCGGGAATGGGCAGTCAGCTCTGGCTGGCATTGTGTCCAAGGGAATTTCTCTTGGCAGATTCAGACAGCGTGGACAGGATCGTGTGGGCATCAAGACATCAAGATCCTGCCTGTTCATTGATCTTAACCATGGTCCCCCCTCAGTGAAGAAAGCGCATCAATACTTCTACTTTTTCAGGAGATTAAGGAAGTTTGCCTTGATCCCACAACAAATTCTAAAGGTGCTTCATCAAATTGGACCACCCGCAAATTGGAGGAACAACACCTCATCTTTCGTCTGGGCTCCCTCCAACCGGATGGCATTAACATCAATTTCTCCGGTTTCTGATAAATATACCCCCTTCTTCTCCCTCCCCCCACCCCCCCATCGCCTTTCTCCCAGGTCTGTCTCTCCCTTCCCTTTTCCATCTGTCTCCTTTCACAGAGCCAAAATCAATTCTCACCTTTCCTTTTATCATACCCAATTAACCCCTTTTGTTGGTCTGGACTCCACCCCCAGCCAATCTACAGTCTTTATTCTTCCTGTTCTTTGCTTCTACCTTGAAGAAGGGCTCAGGTCCGAAGTGTCAGTCATACGTCTTCACCCTCTGCGAGACCGGCTGAGTTCCTCCAACATTTCTGAGTGTCTTTACTCCATCAGAAACATGCTAGCTGGGTACATCACAGAGGGGGTCCGGAGCTGCAGAAGGTGGTGAATGGAGCTCAGAGCAGCGCCCAAACTTCCCTCCCCTCCGTGGACTCCTTCTGCCCTAGAAAGGCAGCCGACACTGAAGGATCCATCATACCCTGGCCATTCTATCTTCTCGAAGAAAAGGCTCGAGTGTGAGAGTGCGCACCAACAGGCTTAAAGACAGCTTTTCATCTGCAGACTTTATCTATAGGCAGCGTCTGCTCTACAGTTGACCCCCTGGAGAAAGGGCCCAGACTAAGGGATTTCAGAAGATTCTGGGGAGGCCTGTCAGTTTAACTGCCCATTTAACATACGTTTCCAACATCAGCTGAGCAGGTGGCAGACGGCTTCTGCCTGTCCCTGGAAGCTCAGGTCAGCTCAACAGGAGCTGCCGAAGGCCAAAGTCATCCCAATATCATCTGGGAAGTGTTTCAGTCACACCTGACTTACTAGGGCATAGGCAGGATAGCTCAAGTTCAAGTTTATTATCAAGTGTTTGCTCAAGTACAACCTGACGAAACAGCGTTCGGTGGTCCTCCGTGCAAAAACGTGCAAACTCAAATATGTAAACTCCCATCCAGCCATAAGACACATACAGAAATGATACATATGTGGTACATATATAGATATATTAAAAGTAAATATGCATATTGTTAAACAAAGAGTAGAGTCTTGGAGGATTTGTTCTTGGAGCGGTTACTTCAGCCATTCAGCAGTGAGGGTCAGTATGAGACCCGTTCCCCAGTGAGGGTCAGTGTCTGTGGGACCAGTCCCCCAATGAGGGTCAGTATGTGGGACCCATCCCACAGTGAGGATCAGTGCATGTGGGAACTGTCCCTGTGGGAACTGTCCCCCAGTGAGGGGCAGTGTGTATGGGACCTATCCCCCCAGTGAGGGGCAGTGTGTGTGGGATATGTCCCCCCAGTGAGGGTCAGTGTGTGTGGGACCTATCCCCCCAGTGAGGGTCAGTGTGTGTGGGATATGTCCCCCCAGTGAGGGTCAGTGTGTGTGGGACCTATCCCCCCAGTGAGGGTCAGTGTGTGTGGGATATGTCCCCCCTGTGAGGGTCAGTGTGTGTGGGACCTATCCCCCCAGTGAGGGTCAGAGTGTGTGGGATATGTCCCCCCTGTGAGGGTCAGTGTGTGTGGGACCTATCCCCCCAGTGAGGGTCAGAGTGTGTGGGATATGTCCTCCCTGTGAGGGTCAGTGTGTGTGGGACCTATCCCCCCAGTGAGGGTCAGTGTGTGTGGGATATGTCCCCCCTGTGAGGGTCAGTGTGTGTGGGACCTATCCCCCCAGTGAGGGTCAGTGTGTGTGGGATATGTCCCCCCAGTGAGGGTCAGTGTGTGTGGGACCTATCCCCCCAGTGAGGGTCAGTGTGTGTGGGATATGTCCCCCCTGTGAGGGTCAGCGTGTGGAACCCGTCCTCCAATAAGAGCAATGGTGGAGGTGAGTCTTTGGGCGTGACAGATAACCATGTTGTGTTTATTGTCATTGTTCAATGTATATATGACCGATTTCCCTACTTTCTGCAGCTCAACAGGAAGCCGTAAAGAAATCTATGACAGTAAACGAACTAAATACATTACAGTAAATGCATAATTTAGATAGTAAATGTTCACAGTAATCCGAGTGCAACAAAAGTTTCTTGCAATAGTGCAGACAGTCCTTTTGAGGTCGGAGCAGTCTATGATCGGTGTAACAAGGAGAGAGAGTGTTCAAGAGCCTGATGGCTGTTGGAAAGAAACTGTTCTTGAACCTAGAGGTTCTGGCCTTCAGGATTCTGGACCTTCTGCCCGAAGGGAGCGGTGAGGGTGGTGGGGGTCCTTCATGAGATGGGTGCTATTACGAGATTTAAAAAATATTTGCACAATATTGTTGTACACAATACAGTTAAAGAGGATATGGGAGACAGTCATGAAGTAAATGGGCCGAATGGCCTCTTTCTGTGCTGTACAACTACATGATTTGTTAACGTTATGAAAGAATAGTGAATTGTACAGACTCCGTCACTGATTATATTTGATAGATTAAATTATATCAAAGCTTTAGGGCCTCATTTTGAAACAGGGATGTGGAAAAATTTCTTTTGTCGTGAGTCTGTGGAACTTGTTGCCACAGGCAGCTGTGTATTTAAGGCAGAGATTGACAGGTACAGGAGAACTCCGATTATCCGAAATGGTGTCATTGGTGTATTTAAGGCAGAGATTGACAGGTACAGGAGAACTCCGATTATCCGAAATGGTGTCATTGGTGTATTTAAGGCAGAGATTGACAGGTACAGGAGAACTCCGATTATCCGAAATGGTGTCATTGGTGTATTTAAGGCAGAGATTGACAGGTACAGGAGAACTCCGATTATTCGAAGTGGTCGGGACCGGGCCTATTTCAGATAAACGATATTTTCGGATAACTGGTCACTTTTTAAAAACAGCCCAGAAGCAACAGGAAATCACTTGTTACAATGTTTAAACAGCAGCAAACAGGAAGGGAAGGATTTTAAAGCATGAAATCGTGTTTAATTCTCACCAAAAACAACCTGAACGAGATAAGCTAAATTAAATCCAACACCAAATCTCGAAATTCTACCATTTTTCCAAAATACCAAAACTTTTTTCAACCTGTGACGAGAGTTCAGCTCCGAAAATATTTTGGACGACT
Organism: Narcine bancroftii; assembly: GCF_036971445.1. NCBI lineage: Eukaryota > Metazoa > Chordata > Chondrichthyes > Torpediniformes > Narcinidae > Narcine > Narcine bancroftii. Next base: position 85,180,747 of record NC_091481.1, read on the forward strand.
GAAGATTTCTGATTATTTTGGACATCCTCATTTATCCAAAAAAGTTCGGAGGGGGAAGTGACGTCATTTCTGCTTCGAAATTTTTCAGATAAATGAGCATTTCTGATTTTTACGAAATCCTCGATTATCTGAAAAAAATGGTTTTGGAGCCATCTCCAGATCCAAAAAATTTTGGAAAACTGCAGATCTTGGATCATCCGATTTCGGATAGTTGGAATTGTACTTGATTGGTCAGGGCACCAAGGGTTACGGGGAGAAAGCCGGGGAGTGGGGCTGAGTGGGAGGATGGATCAGCTCATGATTAGAATGGCGGGGCAAAGATTCAATGGGCCGATGGGCCGACTCCTGCTCCCGTATCTTGTGAATGTTGTGAAAGTGGTGCTGAGATAATAGATTGGCCTCACACAATGGTGGAGCAGAAAATTATCAATTTAGGCATTCAGTACAGTAACAGGACCTTCCGGCCCACAAGCCCATGCCACCCAAATACCCCAATCAACCCACAACCCCTGAGAGTTTTGGAGGGTGGAAGGAATCCGGAGCATCCTGAGGAAACCCAGGGAGACATAGGGAGAATGTACAAACTCCTGACAGACAGCGCCAGTTTCGAACCTGAGTCGCTGGCACTGTAATAATGCCTCGTTAACTGCTACGCTAACCATGCTGCCCCAATGAGAGGCTGAATGGTCTCCTTCCTCTGCAGTTTCCTTCATGGCTGCCTTGCCCACGTGTTCCCATTCCCTGAGTGGCCCTTTTTCCACAAAAGTCTCTGGAGATTCCCCCCTTCCCCAATCAACGTGATCTACCGAGATCATTGTCTGAAGAGGACGTGCAAAATCATTGAGGACCCCTTCCCCCACCCTGCACACGGCATCTTTCAGCTGCTCCTGTTGGGGATGAGATCCAGGAGGATCGGAGCCAGCACCACCAGGCTGAGGAACAGCTTATTCCCATGGGCAGTGAGAATGGTGAACGACCAAAGGAACTGCTCACACTAACCATCTGAGACTCTCATATTCACGAAACAATATTTATTTATTTGTAGAGATGAAATATTTGTCCTTCATTCTCATTGTTTGTCTGTATGTGTGTATTATGTCTGGTTGTGTGTCTGCATGTTTTGCTCCGAGGACCGGAGAACGCTGTTTCGTCGGGTTGTACTTGTACAATCAGATGACAATAAACTTGACTTGACAAAAGCTACCGACATATTTTGGATGCTTCTCGCAGCTGAAATTTGAGCACCATCTCGGTGAGCATGAATCGAACACTCATCACATTCCTCGGCGCCAACACCAGTGGCTCCGATTCTAGCCCACCAATCCCCATCGAGGTTTCAGTGCCTGAACAAGCAACAAGCATTGATTCACTCTCTTGAATCCCACCCTCCAGCAGAGAGGCTGGACACAAAGCATCGGTTCACTTCAGCTGCCCACACTCAGTTCACATCAGCTGCCCACACTCAAATACTTGGCATTGCTGGGTTTGGAGGGTTACTTTTCAAGAAGTGCCCACAGCCCAGCAATAAAGCTGCAGACTCTCGAGGGACAGGCCAGGCTTATCGATTCACCCTGTCCTATGGATGCCGTGACTCCACAGTGTCTCACACCTTGGGGACAGGGTACTCCTCATCCACAGGTATTGCCCCCCACATACGGTCTTGGCCATCCCTGGCCGTCAGACCTGCCCCACTACCTTCCACGGCATAGGTTGACGCACGGTAGCGGTGTTCCAGCCGCCGCATTGCTAGCGTGCGTCAAGTGTCAGTAGCTTCTAGTGACACGACGCAATGAAAAGAGCGTCCTCGTGCCCCACGTCAGAGGGGAGGATGGCATTAACGACAGATAGTTCCCTGCCAGTATCCCCCCCCCCACCATTGACAAGTCCTTGCTAGCAACTCCTCCCCCCAGTGAATGAGCCCCCCCCTCAAAATCGCTAATGCCCCCCTCTAATACGTTCTGACGCCGACCCTGATGAGAGGAGACCTCATCGAGGCATTCTGAATGCTGAAAAGCTTGAACAGAGTAGATGTGGTAAGGATACTTCCCAGGGTCAGGGAGTCTTAGACAAGAGGGCATAACTTCAGGATAAAAGGGAGTTGATTTAAAACAGAGATGCAGAAAATTTTCTTTAGTCAGCGGGTCGTGAGTCTCTGGAACTTTGTTGCCACAGGCACTGTGGAACTAGGTCACTGGGTGTATTTAAGGCAGAGATTGACAGGTAATTGATTAGTCAGGGCATCAAGGGTTACGGGGAGAAGGCCAGGGAGGGGGGCCGAGTGGGAGGGTGGATCAGCTCATGATTAGAACAGCAGAGCAACTCGATGGGCTGATAGGCCTATTTTTGCTCCTAGATCTTGTGATCTTGTGAAATGCAAATGCTGGTCATAAGAAAACGAGAACAGAAAAACACAGGAAAGGCTCATCACATCTCATCAGTCATGCGAAGAGAGAGAAACTGTTAACATTTCAGATCTGATTGAGGGCCTGAAATGTTGACTTTTTTTCCCTCTCAGTAGACGCTGTTGAGTATTTCCACCATTTTCCTTACTTATAGAGGGTCATTGTGGCTCCCTTGCTCTTTATAACTCCAGTGATCCTGACCTCCAGCACTGTCTGTGTGGAGTTTGCATGTTCTCCCCACGACCGCGATTCCCCCAAGTGCTCAGCAATCCTTCCAGGTCTGAAAGCCGAGCGGGTTGGCGAGTTCATTGGCTATTTGGACACGTAACCTGCCATAAGTTGCCCTAAATCAGGACGGTCCAACTTGCTTAATGTAGGAGTCACATACGATAAAAATTCAGATGTTTGAATATTACATACAGATCTTTCCTCTTACGTGCACATTTTATTTTATATAAATATTAACAAATACTTGTATGTAATATTTATTCATGTATGTAGTTTGTAAACTGCTAAAATAATTTGTATTCATTTCAATAATCAGAAGGTACATATCAAATATTTCCCATCGCAGGCCAGGCCAACTAAAACATCCACTGTACGATTCTCGTCTCAGCCAACGTTTTCACAAGCCGCACATTATATGTCAAAGATCTGCATGTGGCTCAGAGCCGTGGTTTGGCCACTTCTGCTGGTAATAGTGGTGGGGATCAAGATTCAAGATTCAATTTACTGTCATGGAATAAAGATGTTGCAATATTACATGGAGTTTGTTTCCGTTTACCGTAAGGCAGGCAGAGTCGCTATCGGCAGAGATTCCCTGAAGCCCCTCTTATTGCCAGAGAAAGAGAAACAAGGGAGAGTCCCCCTCAGAGTAGCCGAGTGTCCGTGAAGGGCTCTCCAGCGCCCCTGCAACCCCCGCACCTGAACAGTCCAAGACCATCAGCAGCCTGAGCTCCAGATCCCAACCTCCAGGACAATTAGGAACCCCTCGGCCATCTCTTGCATTCCGGTTTGGATACCTGGTACCCCCTTAAGCCAGTCTTGAGTCGAACTCCAGCAGTCCAGTGTGAATCCCTCGACCACGGTTGCCAGCAGCCTCGAGCCATCAAGATTGTAGGATAATATGTGGTGCCAGTTCTGAGAGTTGGTGCCTCCATACCAGGCAGTGATGCAACCAGCCAGAATGCTCTCCACGTTACACGTGTAGAAGTTTACGAGAGTCTTCGGTGACATAACAAATCTCCTCAGACATCTCACAAGTATAGCCGCTGGTGAGCTTTCTTTGTGATTGGATTGCAATTCGAATAGCGGAGCAGTCTCTCTGGGTCGAATGGGTAATTCTGCTCCTACACCTGAAGGAGAGGATGGGGACTGAGTGCTAAGCACTGGCGCACCTCAGGGCTGCCAACCTGCTCTTGTGCGGCTTGTGAAAACGTCGGCTGAGACGAGAATCGTACAGTGGATGTTTTAGTTGGCCTGGCCTGCGATGGGAAATATTTGATATGTACCTTCTGATTATTGAAATGAATACAAATTATTTTAGCAGTTTACAAACTACATACATGAATAAATATTACATACAAGTATTTGTTAATATTTATATAAAATAAAATGTGCACGTAAGAGGAAAGATCTGTATGTAATATTCAAACATCTGAATTTTATCATATGTGACTCCTACATTAAGCATGGCCAGATCCAGCTTCAACAGTGTCACCAAGTTCGCAGATGATGCAACGCAACGGCGATGAGTCGCCCAACAGTGAAGGGGTGGGAAATCTCATGATGTGGTACAAGAGTTACAACTTGCGTCTCAACGTGGACAAGACGAAGGAGATTAAATTAAATGATTATTTTTTCATTTAGATACACAGCACGGTTTCAGGCCCTTTTGGCCCACGAGTCAATGTTGCCCCAATTACACCCAAATGACCTACAAACAGAGCCCCCCGGGAAAACCCATGCAGACACAGGGAGAACGTACAAATTCCTTACAGACAACGCAGGATTCAAACCTAGTCCCGCTTGCTGGCGCTGTAACAGCGTTACAACTAACCGCTGCATAACCATGCTGCCCCAAATGACACATCAACAACTCTGTAGTAGAGAGAGGGGGGGGGGTCCCTGAAGGTTAATTGGGGTATTTTGGCGGCACGGGCTCGTGGGCCAGATGAACGTTACCGTGCTGCAGGTTCAGCATCAGAATAAGTCTAATGGGGGAAGTATTAGGATAACTGTGGGGCGGTTGGAGGGGGGAGACACGATCTGATGTTCGAAGACTCAATCAGTGGGGGGGGTGGGGGGGTGCCTACTTATCTACCATGAGCCCCCTCCGTGCGCCTCCGTCACTCTTCCCCCTCCCTCCGACGTAATAGACAAATGCGCTGCTTATATCGCGTGGATCCTAGTGCCGTGGGCGGGGGTGGGGGCACAATAACTCAGTGGGGAGGAGGGGGCGATGCCCGCGAATGCTCCCTTTGGCGCCGGCCACTCTGAGCTGTATGTTTAAATTTAAAATTTAAAAAAGGTATGAGTGTAAAGCAGGCAGGGACCTGAATTAAAGGGCTGGGGGGGGGGGGGGGGGGGGCGGAGGAAAGAAAGGGTGGTTCCTCCAACTCTTTCTGTGTTTTTACTGCGTCTGCCATGTCCAGCAGCTGTTCGTGTTTTACTCTCATCAGGAAGTTGCTGTTACAGGTATGCCCCCCACTCTTCGAAAGTTTGCTTTACGCCACTTCCCTTTTACGAAAGCCCACATTAGAACCTGCTTTCGCTAACGGAAGTAAATACAAAGAGGATTTTTGCTTTTACAAGAAAAGTCCAAAACCGAAAATAGCGCTCAGCATTTGTTTTGCCGTGCACCGTTACAGAAGCAGCGCCCACCCCGAGTAGCAAGAGTGGCGCTGCCAGGGTCAAGCGTCAAGCCGCCACCATAGCTTCCAACTGTGTCAGTGGGCATCTGGGCTTTATCTTGATTTATTTTTGTGAATCTGTTCGCAAGATGTGCCCGAGGGTATCAGAGAAGCCGAAGGGAGCACGTAAGGGTGTTACGCTCAGCGTAACACTGGACGCAGTTAAGTGTTTCGATCGTGGTGAACGAAATAGAGACATTGTACGTGTGCTGAACTTTATGTGTTATTTGGTATGTTATTTTTTGGATCTGGGAAATAATTTTCCCATATAAATTAATGGAAATCGCTTCTTGGCTTTACGCACAGAGGATAGCAGGGGAAACCTGCTTTATTTAAATGTTAAATTTGATTGTCTGTTAAAGTTAAATGCTATTATAGATAGACTACAACTCCCAGAAGTCTAACAAACCGGCACGCGACGACATGACGTGGCGCGCGTGGTTCAGTGTTTTAAAAGAATGCGCGCACGACTGGAGTAAAGGAGTTCGGATTTACCCGTAACTGTGTGTGTGGTGTTTTCCTGTTCATCAGCCACCACTGGGTTTCAGTGATTCAGTGCTCTGATTACCCACTGTGGTTTAAAAAATAATCCCAAAGGGTGTGGGTGGTGACTGCTATAACGTAGCAGCTGGGCTGACTGCTTTTAAATTTTAACGACACAGCTCAGGAGAAGCCCCTTCCGGCCAAAGATACCCGCGCCCCACAATCCACCTACAAACTCCGTACCCCTTTGGAGCATGGGAGGGAACCTGGGGAACGTACAAACTCCTTACAGACAGTGCCAGATTCCAACCCGCAGTGCCGCTAGCCCATCGCTCCACACAGTCTGACCCCCACCCCACACCTTCTCTGGAATCCTCAAAAACCTCATCTGCAGCAAACATTAACAACTCACTTCCCCCACCCCAAACCTGTTGAATTCCTCCAGCCACCTTCCCCATCCCTTGCTGCACTTGTCTGCAGCTTTCTGTGTCTTCTTTGTGCTGCTGCTTTCTGCAATGTTTTCCCATTTAAATAATACACTGTTCTTTTGTTCTTCAACAAAATAAATGACTTCACCTTCTCCCATTAGGGATCGGGTTGCAGGCTGCACCTATTACCAACAATGTGGGTTGCTCGGAGGCCACTGGAATGGCATCAATGCATCAGTGACAAGCAGTGATTTATCCCTCCGCGATGTATCATCCTGCATGCAAGTTTCCGATTTTCAAAACAACACTCCAGAAACCGGGCCCCAGGCTCCTCATCCCTGACATGTCACGCTCCCAATTCTGACCCAAGTGTTGGTCTCATACTGACTCCCTCTCCACTTGCCAGTGCAAGGCATGAAATATAATCTCTCTCATAGCCAACAGGGTTCAGCAGATCCCTGCAGGGAGGACTCTGGAGGAAGACAACGTGTACTCACCGCGTGAGCCAGCGGTTTGTGGACCTTAGGAGGACAAAGTCGACCCTTCTCCACTAGATATCAACGATTCCGCTGTGGAGAGAACCAAGTTCCTAGGTGTGCAGATAAGGGACAACTTATCCTGGACTTCACAACATCATTAGTCAGGAAAATCCAGCAGCGCCTACCCTTCCTAAGGAAGTGAGGAGGGCAAGGTTACCGGCCCCCATCTTGACAACATTCTACAGGAGCACCATTGCGAGGGTCCTATCCGGCTGCATCACTGTGCGGGAAGGGAGCTGCAAAGCATCGGACAGAGGATCAAAACAGTCGAGAAGATCTCTGGGATCTCCCGTTCCTCTGTGACAACATTCAGTGAGGACATTACTTAAATAGGACTCATCCTTTTTTATCTTTATATTTAAATCTTGTTGGACTCAAGGAATTATTGAGGACCCTTTCCATCCGGCACACAGGATCTCTGACACTGTGTGGGTGGAGGTACAGGGGCATCTACCAATTAGTGGCAATTCTGCCGCACCCGCAGGAAAAAAGAATCTTAGGGTTGTATGTGATGTCCTGACAATAAATCTGAAATCTGAATCAAAATCGGGACGGCCAGGCTGGGCGATAGCTTCTTCCCACAGGCTTTGAGATTGATGAACAGTATCCTGTAACCGAGTAGATCGTCCCAAATACATTTAATTTAATTATTTATGTGATCATTATGTACTGCGTATTGGGCATTTTTGCGCTAGAGTCTGGAGAGACACCATTTCACCAAGTTGCATATGTACAATGGGATCATGATGAAGTTGAACTTTACCTTGATTACGAGGATTCATACATCGTGCAACAGGTAAGTCACGGTACAAACGTGCAGTTACAGAGAGAGATCAGTTGGCATGGAGCAAAGACAGCATTATTATAATGTTCATTCAGGAGATAACGGCAGGAAATAAAACTGTCCTTGAATCTGGTGGTTCATGATATACTCGTAAGAACATCAGAAATAGGAGCAGGAGCCGGCCATTCAGCCCTTCGAGTCTGTTCCACCATTCAATGAGATCATGGTTGATCTGATGATGGGCTCGTCTCCACCCACCTGCCTTTTCCCCAAATCCCTTAATTCCCCTCCTATGTAAAAATCTACCCAACCTTATATATATGTATATATTCACTGAGTTTGCCTCCACTGCTTCAATGGACAGTGAATTCCACAGATTCACCACCCTCTGGGAAAAGCAGTTCCTCCTCTTCTCCATCCTAAATCTACTCCCCTGAATCTTGAGGCTATGGCCCCTAGTTCTAGTCTCCCCCACCCATGGAAATAACTAACCGACCTCTATCTTATCTATGCCTTTCATAATTTTAAATGTTTCTATAAGATTACCTCTAATTCCCTGTCCCAGATGACTCAATCTCTCCTCATAGGCTAACCCCCTCATCTCTGGAATCAACGTGGTGAAGCAACCAGAATCTTCCTTCCTGGCGGAAGAGGGCTAAAGACAATGTGACTGGGGTGAGACAAGTCCTTTAAAATGTTGGCTACTTTTCCAAGGCTGCAGGAGGTATAGATGGAGTTGATGGGGAAGAGGGTGTGTGTGTGCGATGGTCCACAACCCACTGTAGTTCCTTGGATGGAGTAGTTGCCATCTTAGTGATGGATCTTGATAGGATGCTTTCAAAGGTGCACCAATGCATTGCTATTCTTCCTGTACCAGGGTGACCAGGACTGCCAGTTACACCTGAACTTAAGATTATGAACGGTCAGCCTGTCTCAAGGTGGGAAGGAACTCTGGGCCTCCGCTCACTGCTTACAAGGATGAGAGGAGATCTCATGGAATATTGAAAGGGCTTGATAAAGTGGACGCAGAGATGTTTCTGGCAGTAGGAGAGTGTAAGACCAGGGGGCACAGCCTCAGAATAAAAGAATGTCCCTTTAGAACAGAGATGAGCAGTTTCTTGAGCTAGCGGAGGAATGAATCTGTGGAATATGTCAGCTGCGGAGGTTGTCATTGGGTATATTTACACCGGAGGTTGATAGGTTCCTTATTAGTAAGGGTGTCAAGGGATTGAAGGCAGGAGAATGGGGTTGAAGGGAAAAAAAATACATCAGGCAGAGCAGACTCAATGGGCTGAATGGCCTAATTCTGCTCCTATGGAACAAGGAGCTGCTGAGGGCCATCAATGCAGTAACAGGTTCTTGAGTGAGGGAAAACTGGCCCAGGTTTTACACTGGTTTTAATATCTGTTTGAATGCCATTCGCACCCTGGGCATCAAGATGACAAATAGTTCAAGCATTTACGAGCTGCCCGGACTGGGATGACTCTCCCACTCATGAAGACAAAGAATTTGGTTCTATTCTCCGTGCCAATCAGCTGAAAGAACGAACTTTATTCAGTGCCCAGGGCTGTGTTCTGAGAACATTATGCACTCATTTCCCACATTCAGTGTCAGTAGGCCCACACTCGCTCCCCAGAAAAGGTCGATGATTGTAAATCCGCTCTCTCTTGCACTTGGGTGACCTGCTGTAATGCACCACTGACATTCTTCTTGCTCCCTGGAATGTGTGGCGGCAGCTGATTGGAAATGTCATGTGCAGAATCTCAAGATGATATCCCAAGGGGGACACAGGAAGAGGTTCTGGTGCTGCCTCACCTGCAGTTGAGGTACAAAAGCACCTATAACGACAGGTACAGTCACACCTGGAGCAAAGGTACCATTGTATCTACATCTATAAGAACGGGTATGAACTTCAAAATCCTGGGCGTCAACATCTCCGAACATCTGTCCTGGAACTTCCATGTTGATGCCAGCGGCTATACCTTGTGAGGTGTCTGAGGAGATTCAGTACGTCACCAGAGACTCTCGTAGACTTCTACAGGTGGACCGTGGAGAGCATTCTGGCTGGTTGCATCACTGCCTGGTACAGAGGTGCCAACTCTCAGGACAAGAAAAACCTCCAGGGGGTTGTTAGCTTGGCCTGCGACATCACAGGCACCAAACTCAACTCCATCAAGGACACCTACATGAGGTGGTGTCTTAATAAAGTAGCCTCTATCCTCAAAGACCACCACCACCCAGACCATGGTCTCTTCACTCTGCTACCATCGGGGAAAAGGTACGGGAGCCTGAAGACAAGCACCCAGCGGCACAAGGGCAGCTTCTTCCCCTCCGCCATCAGATTCCTGAATAATCGATGAACCACAGACACTCCCTTACTTTTCGTGCACGATTATTATTTTTTATTTATAATAATGTTGTAAGATGATTATAATATGAATGTTTGCTTTATGTCGCTGCTGCAAAACACCAAATTTCATGACTTGTTCATGAGAATATGTTCTGATTCTGGTTATATACTATGGGCATGGCCTCACCTGCCACTCAGGTACAGAAGCACCTCCAGCTACACATAGAGTTTTTCTGCAGTGACACCTGGATCTCGGAGAGCTGGAGGAAAGATGAGAAATGGAGAAGAAAGAGGACGAAACGTCGGTTACGTAGCTTTGTCTTTGCTACATAAAGGACACTATTTGACTGCTGAGTTTCTCCAGCATCATGTTTTTATACCTTGACAATAGCACCCGGAGGAAACCCACGCAGACACAGGATGAACGTACAAACTCCTTAAAGACAGTGCCGGATTCGAACCTGCATCACTGACGCTGAAACAGTGTTCCAGGTAACCTCTATACTAACCATTGCAGCCTGTAGCATTTAGAGCTTCAGAAACTGGTACAGTTATACCTGGGCCATGGGCATGGACTCACCTGCAGCTGAGGTACAGAAGCACCTATAGGTACAGGTAAAGTTCAGGTATATTGAATAAATGAACAAATTTAAATTCTTGGGAGTCATTATCTCAGAGGACCTTCGCTGGATTCAACACACTATTGGCAGTATGAAGAAAGCACGTCAACACCTCTTCGTCCTCAGGAGTTTGGGGAGGTTCGGTACAACATCGAAAACCCTGGCAAATTTTTAGAGATGGGGTGGAAAGTGTCTGGTACGGGGACACCAATACCAATGAGCACAAGGCCCTGAATAAAGGTAGTGGACACAGCCCAGGACATCACAGGCAAAATCCTCCCCACCGTCGAGACCATCTACAGGGAACGCTGTAGTCGGAGAGCAGCAGCAATCATCAAGGATCCACCCCCCCCCCACCCAGCACACGCTCTGTTCTCGCTGCTACCATCAGGAAAGACTCATACCACCAGGTTTAGGAAGAGTTACTGCCCCTCCACCATCAGGGACTCATTTAAGGACACTTACTTTTTGTGTTAGTATTAGACAGTAACAGGCCCTTTCTATGTATGACCCCATGCCACCCAATTACATCCAATTGACCTACACCCCTGATACGTTTGGAACTGTTAGAGGAAACCCATGCAGACACGATAGGAACATACAAACTCCTTACAGACAGTGCTGGACTCGAACCCTGGTCACTGCCACTGGAACCATGTCACACTAACCATACAGCCCTATAGTACTGAAGATTTATTTTTTTCTGCATAGCACAGTTTGTTTAGATTTCTTTCATTGTTTACATTTCTATCTTCTGTATACATATCTTTCTTCTTGAGTACAGTTTCCAGTTGCCATTAAAATTCTGCCTCACCCAGAGGAAAAAGAATCTCAAGGTTGTGTGGTGAAACCATTTGTGTACGTAAATACCTTGACCTTGTATGCTCGACCCTGCTCTCACTGGCTGGCTCATGTCCACAACCCTGCCCCCAGATCGAGTCTGGGTCAGTGTGAGCCGGCAACACAAGGGATGCTGCCCATCTCCAGCTAATAAAAGCCTTCAGTTCCTGTGCTTCAGTCTTTGGGTTAATTGATCGATTGTATGTGATGCCATGTATGACAACTAATCTGAACATTGAACTTTGAGGTAAAGTCACACCTGAACCAGCATCCATGCAGCTACAGGCAGAGCTCAGTATGGTCATGGAGTCTACAGCCACATTTAGAGATACCTCAAACCAGATCAGTGAACACAGTTTCACCTGGAGCAGAGGTACAGTTACACCAGGAGACCATAGTAAGATGGATTTCTACATCTATTCAACATCTACAGTCGAGTCAAGTCTCGTTTATTGTCATCTGATTGCACAAGTACAACCCAACGGAACAACGTTCTCCAGTCGGTGCAGAAACCACAGCCAGACATACAGGCAAATGGTACACATGCAGTCTTAATATTTTCAAATAAATATCGCTTCATGAATATGAGAGTCTCGGAGGGTCAGTGTGAGCAGTTCCTTGGGTCATTCAGCATTCTCCCTGCCCGTGGGAAGAAGCTGTTCCTCAGCCTGGTGGTGCTGGCTCTGATCCTCCTGTACTTCAAGAGCACCAAGTTCCTTGGGGTTCACTTAACCAGTGACCTATCATGAACACTCAACATCTGCTCACTTGTCAGGAAGGCGCAACAGCGGCGGCACTTCCTGAGAAGACTTGAAGCGGGAAAGGATACTGGCCACCATTGTGTCAACCTTCTACAGGAGCTCTATCAAGTGGGTACAGTTGCTGCAGAGAAAGGGATTGGAGGTCAATCCACAGGACCATAAGAATGGCAGAGAGGATCACTGGAGTCTCCCTGACCCCCATCGACGTGATCTACTGGGCTCGTTGACTGGAGAGGGCGTCCAAAATCATTGAGGATCCCTTCCACCCCGCACACAGCATCTTTCAGTTGCTCCCATCGGAAGCAGAGGTGTTGCCCTATAGGGTCATTTATTACTGCAACAAGGAATTTTTTTTCTCTCTTCTTTGCAAACAGTTTCAGTTTTGATAGTCGGATTAGATTTTCTTTTTATAATAAAATATTACCTTAATCTGATTAAGAATGTGGGGTATCGTGGATGAAATTTTGAGTGCAGTGTATTCTGTACTTTTCTATTTTTGACTTTTAATGTGTATTCTTATGTACTGTGAATTTAATTTTAATGTAAATTTCAATTTTAATAAAAGTATTGAAAAGATAAAGAGTTACAGCCTCATCTGGGGCAGAGGTACAGTTTGAGGATGAACTGGCATGATCTAGCCCAGTGGTTCTCAACCTTTTTCCATTCACATCCCACTCTACATAATCCCTAGGCTATCAGTGCTCTGTGATTAATAAGGGATTGCTTAAGGTGGGAAGAAAAAGTTGGAAAACCACTCTTTTAATTGTAACTCATGGACTCGTTATGTGCAGGGTTTCAGACCTCCAAAGGAAATGGGCCAATGACAATTTTTCTCATGCCAAATATTTCAGTAACAATTGGGTCTAGAGCATTGGTTCTCAACCTTCCCTTCCCACCCACATCCCACCTTAAGCAATCCCTTACTAATCACAGACCACCGATGGCACAGGGAATACTTACAGTTGGATGTGAGTGGAAAGATAAAGGTTGAGAACCAAGCAATCCCTCCAGTCCTGTGTCTCTGATCTCTCCCCACAACCCTACAAACCATAGTAAAAGTCCTAAAATCCGGGCCGCTCGGGGACTAGGTCGGTCCGAATTTTCAGGTTTTCCAGATTCCTGGGCAGTACTTTTAAAATTCTAACTTATGGAAGAATAAATGAACAGGTAAACTTTGATAGTTTAGTTATTAGCAAATACAGCATTTTTCATTTATCAAAACGAGCAATTTTAAATAAAAATAAAGAAACAAAAATGTAAACATGATTTTCTTTCATGATAAAAAGCGCATAACCAGGTTGATTCCAGGGATGAGGGGGTTGGCCTATGAGGAGAGATTGAGTCGTCTGGGACTGTACTCACTGGAATTAGAAGACTGAGAGGGGATCTTATAGAAACATAAAATTATGAAAGGTGTAGATAAGATGGAGGTAGGTAAGTTGTTCCCATGGATGGGGGAGACCAGAACTAGGGGACAGAGCCTCAAGATTCAGGGTAGTAGATTTAGCACAGAGATGAGGAGGAACTGCTTTTCCCAGAGGGTGGGGAATCTGTGGAATTTGCTGCCCATTGAAGCAGTAGAGACGACCTCAGTAAATATATTTAAGACAAGGTTGGATAGATTTTTTACATAGTGGGGGAATTAAAGGATATGGAGAAAAGGCAGGTGGGTGGAGATGAGCCGATCGTCAGATCAGCCATGATCACGTTGAATAACGGAACAGGGTTCGACGGGCCGAATGGCCAACTCCTGCTCCTGTTTCTTATGTTTTCATTTAATGCTTGAAAGTATTATTGTAAAAGAAAAATACATAAAACAAATGAATTTCGTGGTGATAAGATGGCCTGTATTAAGTGTGGTCACTTGTTGTCGCTGGGCACCTGTCGTGTTTACGCACGCACACACACAAAAGCCCGCTAAATTAAGAGTCCAGATTCTCAACTGAACCGGATTTCTGGCATCCAGATTTTTAGTGCATGTAGCCCCCATGAATACTGTGGTGCTAGATCCAAGCTGTTCACTGCACCTATTCCATAGCTGAGCTCATTTTTTTTTAGAGCCCCCCCCCCCCTCCCCCCAAGTGGTAACTGGACTCACTGACTGGAAGCAGAGGATGGGAAAGGCCGATGATGTTCCCCACTCTGTGACTCACTCCTCACCAGACACCTTTGCAACACCTGAAACATGTACCACACACAGGCCGGCTATTAAAAGGAGCCCGGCCATCTGGGATTTGCAGCCTGCCAGCCAAGGCTCCCAGTTACACAGGAGTCCGGATTCTCGAGTGGTCCGGATTTCTGGCATCCGGTCTTTGGACTATCAAGCACCTGTCCTTTTCATTGCCCCGAATGATTAGTTAATAATTACTAGTTACAGAATTCCTGATCCCAGCCACACTGACTGAAAACAGTCACCATCAGAATCAGGATTTATTGTCACAAAATTCGTTGTTTTGCGGCAGCGTCACGGTGCAAACATTTATATAAACCACCTGACAAAAATGACGAGAAGTCAAAGTGAGGCCGTGTCTTTGGTTCATTGATCATTCAGGAATCCGATGGCGGAGGGGAAGAAGCTTTCCTTGACCTGCTGGGCGCTCATCTTTAGGCTCCTGGACCTCCTTCCCAATGGTAGCAAAGTGAAGAGGTCACGGCCTGGGTGGTGGGGGTCTTTGAGGATAGAGGCTGCTTTTTTCAGACACCGCCTCTTGCCGATGTCCTCGATGGAGTGAAGTCTGGTGCCTGTCCTGAGAGTTGGTGCCTCCATACCAGGTAGTGATGCAACCAGCCAGAATGCTCTCCATGGTACACCTGTAGAAGTTGCCGGGAGTTTTCGGTGACGTACTGAATCGCCTCAGACGCCTCACAAAGTATAGCCGCTGGCGAGTCTTCTTCATGATTGCATCAACGTGGAGGCTCCAGGACAACTAATCAGCATTATCCTGTGATGTGATCCACTTTACTGTGATGTGGTCCACTTTACTGTGATGTGATCCACTTTACTGTGATGTGATCCACTTTACTGTGGACCAGCCCAATGAAACATGATTAGAATCAACTGAAACATAAAATAGAATAGAATAAAAAACACAACAAACTACCCTACCAACGTCATCGGTAAGTACGCCAATCACACCTGATGCAAATTAGATGTAACAGACTCAGAGTCCAAGCACTGACACTCAACAGGACACATGCTTCCAATCACAAAACAATTCCCCGCCATCACCTTCTGCTTCCAACTCGCAACCGATTCTGTATTTAGTACTGGAGGGATTTAAAATTTAGACGCACAGCCTGGTAACAGGCCCCTCTGGTACACGAGCCCGTGCTGCCCAAGTACACCCCATAAACCTGCAGTCCCTGTACTTCCTTTTGAAGGGTGGGAGGAAACCGGAGCACCCGGAGGAAACCCACACAGACACGGGTGGAACGGACAAACTCCTCACAGACAGCAGCGGATTTGAACCCGGGTCTCTGGCGCTGGAACTCAGCAGGTGTCACTGCGTCCACGGGAAGTAAAGATATATAACCGAGGTTTCGAGCCTGAGATCTTCATACCTTTCTCCTGTACTCCGGGGTTTTTACGTCAATCCCAGCATCTGCAGGCCTTCGTGTTTCACTCAATTTTGAATTAAATGTTTGTGTGTAGTTTGGTCAGTGTGGTTCATAGTGTGAAAAATTAAAAAAATTTAAAAAAGAATATGAACCTGGGAGAAAAAATAAAAATACATTTTGAATTTAATTGACCTATTTGCCTTGAATCTGATGGGAATTAACCTTTTGGACCAACATTCCGTGTAGGATCTTTACTGGAGTCCATGTAGTCGATGACAATGGCAGAGTCCCTGACTGACACTGGGACATGAACCCAGATACTTTGGCCATTACTCGTCCACACATTTTGCAGCAAGATTTCACGGCACTGAGATGTCCCGTGAAGACCACTGACAAGGTAGTCACTTGATGCATGAAGTTTAGAACTGTCCCACACTAACACCGGCACTACGTCAGTGCGTCGTACCGTGACGCAACGACCATTACACAGTCAGTGTGACACAGGGACCACTATTCTGTCGGAGTGGCAGAGACCACAGCAGTAGTAAACACTGTGACATACATGATACACTATCAAGAAGCTGGCGTTGCTGGGCGATGGGCTTTTAATACCATAAGACTTGGACCATGCTCCTGTTCTGGACCGATGCCAGGGCTCCTGCTGAGGGAGGGGCTTGGCTTTCTGCCTTTTAAGGGGATTCCAGGGGGTTGAGTCAACAAGGGAAGGCAGGCCAGCCATACATATGAACCATACATATGAACACAGAACTAGTCACCAAGTAACATTGTACAGTGATCACCACATTACATACCACCGCATTCTCACTACAATAAGTGTCTCACTGTGACACCAGCACAAGTCACGACTCGCTATGAAAATGCCACGAGAGTCAAGACTCACTGTGACTCTGGCACTACCACAGACTCTTCTGGAACACAGCAGAGTCATGATTCTCGGGTGACAACTCTTCATCCAGCTCTGGATGGAACTGGACCCTCTGCATTAACTCCAAAGATATTGCCCGACCTCAGGAGCTTTTCCCTTAGATTATCATAGCTCCACCATCTGCAGTCCTTTGCATTTTGGTTACGAGAGAAAGTTAGAACTTTTCTCCTTTGGAAATAACCTTCATTTTTAAAAAAAATACCCATCTACTGTCAATGTTCAAGACCAGGAGGGGTTTTGATGAAGAAAATACGAGAATAATTTCAGTAAAGCCTGTGGTGAAGCGAGAGATGGTTTAAAGGAAGCAAGAAAATCATTTGGCATTGTTGGGAGTGCTTGTCACACGTCAGGATCTGGGAATTTCAGTCAAAGGTGCTGGAGAAGGTCAATTGGAGTTACATTGGACCACAAAGATTTAACTTCCTGAACACTTCTGGGTGTATTTTATGGATTTTGGGCTGCTGATCAAGAAAATCACCTTAAAACTTTCCTATCACATACCATTTTTTACATACAACCTACTTCTGTGATTTCCTGTCATATTTTGTCTACTTCAGACAGACAAAACCACAAGCACCATATCAATGAAAATTCACTTCCTGCATTCGCACTTGGACTCTTTCCCCGCTGATCCTGGTGCCGTCAGTGACGAACACAGTGAAAGGTTTCACCAGGATATTGCAACAATGGAAAAGCTGTATCAGGGCAACTAGAATCTGTCAATGCTGGCCGACTATTGTTGGACACTGACCCGAGAGGCATCAGATGCTGAGTACAAACCAAAATCTGCAGCCAAACATTTTTTGGTCAGTTGAACTAACGCAATGTGCCAGCATCATTATGTGATTAAACCTGCTAAATTCAATAAAAGTTAATTTAATGTTTCTCCAACTTCCTACGTGATGCCGCAAATCTGAAATTATCTTTGTGTTCAGCTTGAAGTCGTCTATTATAATCGCCAAAATTCTTTTCAGGAAGCAAACCTTTTGGGAAGAAAAATTGGTTGTCCAGTGTAATTTTCAAGAGGAAATTGGATAAAGACTTGAAAACAAAAAGAAATAATTATCTGTGGGAAAAGGGCAGGAAAATAGGTTGAATTAGAAAGCCAAGAGAAACGCCTGGCACAGTGATTCCCCCGTGGATAATCGTTCCGATTGAGATTATCTGTAACAAGGTGGGTTCTGGTTGAATTGTTCATGTGGGGTTGTGATTATGGGGTTAAGAAGCAATTGAGTCTTGTCGCCATTCTGAGAATTAGCCAACAGATTCCGAGGATTAGAACCGTTATTCTCCCATTTCCCCAAGACTTAACATCAGTAAGGTTTGATGGACTCCCACCCACCCGCCCGCCCTTAGCGACTACTTCCTGACCAGTGTAGAACTGCAGGAAAGGTGTGAGCTTTGCCTCCTGTCAGGCACGGAGTCAGCATATCCTGTCCTTTGTGCTCGACACTGCGGAAATAAACTGCAGGGGCATGCCTTTACTTCAGACGCCTGCCTTCATTCCTTCATACCTTGAAGAAGGGCTCAGGTCCGAAACTTTGGTCATATATCGTTACCTCCTTTGGATGCTGTGAGACCAGCTGACTTCCTCCAGTATTTCTGTGTGTTCACTGCAATCAGACTTTAACTGGCTTTAATTCCCTCTGGGCTCTGCTGGAGAGGACAGAGTTTATGGTCCATCCCTCACTGCCCTTGAGAGAGTGGCAGTGAGCCACCCTCTTGAATTGCTGTTGTCTGAGTGAACGTGCCCCTCCACCCTCTTCCACTCTGCCTCAGGACGGGGAAATCTGGATTTTGACCCCAGGACAATTATTTCAGGGGCATTCAAAAGACCATCTTGGCAGTTTCTCCAATCACTTCATTATATTTTTCTGATTGGGGGAGGGCTAGAATTTAAATTTATTTTTATATTTAGATGTACGGGATGGTAACAGGCCCTTCCGGCCCACAAGTCCGTACTGCTCAATTACACCCAATTAACCTACACCCCCAGTACATTTCGAATGGTGGGAGGAAGCTGGAGCCTGTGGGGAAAACCCACGCAGACACAGGGAGAACGTACAAACTCCTTACAGACAGCACGGGATTTGTTCCCCAGTCCCGATCGCTGGCGCTGTGCTAACTGCTATGTCAAATGCGCTCCCTTAGAGTCTGATCCACTCAGGAGTAAAATCATGGAAAATTTACATCCAACAACGACTGATCCAGAAGTCTTTCTCATTTTCAGGTCCTTGCCCCTTCTCTGATAAAGACCAAAGCCCCACCGGGCCACAGTTCCAAGGCTGAACATTCCTTCAGTAGGCCCTGCATATAGTCCTGTGACCATCAGCTCCACAGTTCTACCAACGTCTGTGTGCCTGCAGTGTAAAAAGAGCACCTCATCTTCGCCTCCCAGCATCAACCCATCCATGGTAACCCAGATGTAAACTCATCATCTCCTTCAAACCCATCCCTTTTGCAAGTCCTAGAATCTGTGATGAAGCAGAAGGTAACAGAATGACCGACTGCAGTAGGTTCACCCGTCTTCTCTGGGCTGCAACACTCAGAACGCAGCCACACACACTGACCCTCACTGCGGGATAGGTCCTACACACTGACCCTCACTGGGGGATGGACCCCACACACACTGACCTTCACAAGGGGATAGGTCCTACACACTGACCCTCACTGGGGGAAACATATCCCCCACACACTAACCCTCACTGGGAGATGGACCCCACACACACTGACCCTCACTGGAGGAACATATCTCACACACACTGACCCTCACTGGGGCATGGGTCCCATACGCACTGACCCTCACTGGGGCATGGGTCCCACACACACTGACCCTCACTGGGGCATGGGTCCCACACACATTGACCCTCTCTAGGGAGTACAGGTCCCACACACACTGACCCTCTCTAGGGAGTACAGGTCCCACACACACTGACCCTCTCTAGGGAGTACA
Source organism: Narcine bancroftii (assembly GCF_036971445.1). Lineage (NCBI taxonomy): Eukaryota > Metazoa > Chordata > Chondrichthyes > Torpediniformes > Narcinidae > Narcine > Narcine bancroftii. Next base: position 85,200,323 of record NC_091481.1, read on the forward strand.
GGTCCCACACACACTGACCCTCTCTAGGGAGTACAGGTCCCACACACACTGACCCTCTCTAGGGAGTACAGGTCCCACACACACTGACCCTCTCTAGGGAGTACAGGTCCCACACACACTGACCCTCTCTAGGGAGTACAGGTCCCACACACACTGACCCTCAGTGGCATTTACTCATTCCCACATTGAGGAGGACAGAGGAGGGGTCTGGTGCTCTGACCTGCTTTGTTGTCAGAAGATTATTGACCCTTGGCATCTGACACTGGTCACAGAAATTGAGTAGAAAGTCGAGCAGAGAAGACATTGCACGCGTTCAAAACAAGATGCCCAGGCATCATTAAACTTCTCACCTTTACCAACAGTTTCTAACAGGGTGGGCACAGGGCGAACTCACCAAAGATATCAGGCACCAAGTTCAGCCACGGGGAGTCCGTCCCTCCCGGGTCACTGGTGGTTGGAAGAGCAAGTCTCGGGTTGCCTTGTTGGCGGGGCAGGAGGGCAGGCTCGACCCGCAGCCCCCCGTCACAGCCCGGGCTCTGTCTGGGATGCAGAGCCGCTGCTTCCGACACACCAGCCTCTGTGTGTGTGTGTGAGAGGGAGGGAGAGGAGGCAACACTGGCTCCTTCCCCGGGAGGAGGGTCCCTCCGACGATTGGCTTGGTCCCGCCTGACATCAAGCTGAGTGGGGCTGCCTGAAATGCCAAGCCTTGCCAGAGGCTCGGGGGAACCGCCTGCTGTAGCCCGAGAAGCCACGGGCTAAATCCCTGCTCTCCCGGGATAAGGGGAGGGGGGGGGGTGGGTGGGGGGGGGGGAGGGGGGGGGGTGGGTGGGGGGGGGGGAGGGGGGGAGGGGGGGGGGTGGGTGGGGGGGGGGAGGGGGGGGGGTGGGTGGGGGGGGGGGAGGGGGAGTGGGGGGGAGGGGGGGGAGGGGGGTGGGGGGGGAGGGGGGGGGAGGGGGGGGGAGGGGGGGTGGGGGGGGAGTAGGGGTGGGGGGGGAGGAGGGGGGTGGGGGGGGAGGAGGGGGGTGGGGGGGGGAGGAGGGGGGTGGGGGGGGAGTGGGGGTGGGGGGGGAGGGGGGCTGGGGGGGGTGGGGGGGGTGGTGGGGGGTGGGGGGGGTGGGGGAGGAGGGGGGCTGGGGGGGTGGGGGGGAGGGGGGCTGGGGGGGAGGGGGGGTGGGGGGGGAGGGGGGTGGGGGTGGGGGGGGAGGGGGGCTGGGGGGGGTGGGGGGGGTGGGGGGGGGTGGGGGGGTGGGGGGGGAGGGGGGAGGGGGGGTGGGGGAGGAGGGGGGCTGGGGGGGTGGGGGGGAGGGGGGGCGGGGGGGGAGGGGGGGTGGGGGTGGGGGGGGAGGGGGGCTGGGGGGGGTGGGGGGGGGTGGGGGGGTGGGGGGGGAGGGGGGAGGGGGGGTGGGGGGTGGGGGGGGGTGGGGGGGTGGGGGGGGAGGGGGGAGGGGGGGTGGGGGAGGAGGGGGGCTGGGGGGGTGGGGGGGTGGGAGGTAGGGGGGCTGGGGGGGGAGGGGGGCGGGTTGAGGATCCTTACAAACTCCCTACTCTCAAGAGAACGAGCCACCGACCCCTTTGACGCCCTCCTGAAGTTGAGGGTTGCTCAAGGTCCCGGCAACTGCAGGCTTGGTCCCCCATGTACAATGAAGAAGTTCTCCCCCTAAGCTACTCCATCAACGAAACATTTGTATCTTGTCAGCGTGCACACATGTAATTTGAATTTAAAAAATAGAAATAAGGCAAGAAATAGGTCATTGATACTCACAATTATCCCACGAAAAAATGTGGCGTTTCATCAGGGCAGACAGTCCTCCTGTGATGCAGGACCAGTCCCTGATCAGTGTGACAAGGGGCAGTTCAAGAGCCTGATGGCTGTTGGGAAGAAACTGTTCCTGATCCTGGAGGTGTTGGTCTTCAGGCTTCTGTGCCTCAGCCCCGAAGGGAGCGGTGGGAAGAGGCTGTGACCGGGGGGATGGGCTTCCTTCTTGAGGCAGCGTCTCGCGTCGATTCTTCAATTAGGGTGGCACGGTTGGTGGTCAGCGCAACGCCTTTATAGCGCCAGCGATTGGGAGCAGGGTTCCAATCCCACGCTGTCAGTCAGTCTGCTTTCCTCCCGGGGTGCTCAGGTTTCCTCCTGCCATTCATAACGTGCCGGGGGGGGTGGGGGGGGGGGTAAACTGGGCAGCATGGACACGTGGGCCGAGATGGCCCGTTACCGAGCTGTATGTCGAAATTTAAATTTAAAAAGATGGGAGGTCGGAACCTATGATGGGCTTGGCTGGGTTTGGTACCTTCTGCCATCTCAAACTCCCAAACCAGGTTGTGAGGCAGGAGACTTCAACAGTGTACCTGTAAAAGTTTGATGGGGTATCCAACAACATGTCAAATCTTTTCAGACTCTTTACAAAGTAGAGGCATTGATCACCCTCTTCACAGTTGCCTTGATGTGCTTTGCTTGCTCTTATCAAGTTCAAGGTTATTATCATCTGACTGTACATCATCAGACAAAACAGTGTTTCTCCTCCACAGTGGCAATATTTATTTAAATACAGACATTATAACACTGAGACCACCATTATAACACTGAGAGCCAACAGTCCTTCCATGTGAAGTAACACTTCACTTGTGAATCTGCATGGGGTCATTTTCTGCATCTGGTGCTCCCATTGTGGTCTCCTCTACATAAACCTTCGGTAAAGATGGGAACAAATATTCAGTCAACGGAGGCCTTGGTCAAGCTTTGCTCATAGCAGCTGTTTGAATAAAGGTGTGTGAAACAGCGATGGCATCGCCCAGGATGAAGAGCTGGTTGACGCCGCTCACCATTGGGGTGACTCTCCTTGTCCCTGCTTCATAAGAGTCGTCCCAGTCAGAGGCTTTACCTGTAAACTTGGGGCGGGGGGATTAATTATCTATAATGTTATTGTTCGTCTTTCGGGCATCTTCCTGGAGGGGGAGGAACCTGCAGATGCAGCGATGATTAAATGTTCTCATGGAATGCGACTGAAAATAAAGTCAAATGCTTTAAGGTCTATATATCATGTAAGTGAAATTTGTTCAGTGTAAGTACAGTAGAGTATTTTTGTCTTCAAACTGTTTATTCTTAAGCAGGCATTGTAAGTCTCAAGCAATCGGAAAAGACACTTATACGGCATCTACCAATCCAGATGCCGGATTATCAGAATTATACTGTACTTCTGTTTCAGTCTGGGTCTAGTCCCACCGAGGCTAATTCTCCACTGTGGCATCACTGTCTTTTGGCCCAACCTCTTGAAGATTAACATCACAGGCCCTCCTTAACAGGTCCTCAGGAGGCTGTTGAGCATTAGGCACCCCCAGGCTCGGCTAACGCTCGGCAGAGACAGACCAACTGAGGAGCAAGTTCAGATCAGCATTATGGGATTCCTGTTTGATTTTACAAAGCTCCTGTTTGTGAAACCCTTTTTATTGATGCATCATCCGCCTCCACTCGCATTAACGTGATGCTCTTGCATTAAATGAACCGTTGTTCTTACATTATTCAAACAGTAATCCCCAGGCCGTCTCTACAGTCCTGCATTCCTACCGTCACATCCGTCAGTTTCTTTTTATGACCCGAATCTACTGAAATATGACTATGTGGTAAACCCGGAGAAGGAGGCCGAGCTCTGCAGCTTGCGAGGGCCACAGAGAGACGGGCCTTTGAACGAAAGCGCGGCCAGGTTGGATGCTCTGCCTTCTCGGCCAGGCTGACAGCAGCAATTCCAGCTGAAGAATGCGGTGATAACTGCCCCCAGCTCCAACCCTGGCCTCTTGTTGGATTTCGCCCAGTCATTTTCTTTTCTTTTGGGAGAATTACCAGTTACATTGTAAATATTTAAATGTGGTTTGATTTCCAGAAAATCCCTGAGAAATGATAGTTTAAAACTTGCTCCATTTCAGGGAAGAAAGATTATTTTTATTATTTTTCTCCTATTTCAGCATTGCCCACATACCCTCTCAGATTTATGATTTATTGACAGAGAACACACATGACATCATATACAACCCTGAGATTCTTTCTCCTGCAGGCGTGACAGAATTACCACTGATTGGCAGTGAAAAAAATACTGTACACAACATACACATGTAAACACATAAGGAAAGGTAAACAAACTGACTGACTGTGCAATACAGAAAGGAGAAAAATATCAATAAAGTGCACAAGTGAGAGTCCTTAAATGCGCCCCTGATTGAGTTTGTCGTTGAGGAGTCTGATGGTGGAGGGGGAGCAGCTGTTCCTGAACCTGGTGGGTGTGAGTCTGGTGGTCCCTACACCTCTTTCCTGATGGCAGCAGCTAGAACAGAGTGTGTGCTGGGTGGTGTGGATCCTTGATGATTGCTGCTGCTCTCCGATGGCAGCATTCCCTGTAGATGTTCTCGACGGTGTGGAGGATTTTGCCTGTGATGTCCTGGGCTGTATCCACTACCTTTGGGAGGGCTTTCCGCTCAGGTATATTGGTGTCCCCATACCACATTGTGATGCAGCTGGTCAGCACACTTTCCTCCACACATCTGTAGAAATTTGCCAGGGTTTCCGATGTCGTACCAAACCTCCACAAACTCCTGAGGAAGTAGAGGCGCTGACATGCTTTCTTCATGATGCCCTTTGTTTGTTGGGTCCAGGAAAGGTCCTCCAAGATAGTGACTCCCACGAATTTAAAGTTACTTACCCTCTCCACCTCTGATCACCCAATGATCACTGGATCGTCCACCTCTGGTTGTTCTTTCCTGACGTCAACAATCAGCTCCTTGGTTTTGGTGACATTGAGTGTGAGATTGTTGTTGGTGCTCCATTCAGCCAAGTTTTCACTCTCCTTCCTCTATGTTGACTCATCACCTTTCTTTATACAGTCCACTACCGTGGGATCGTCGGCAAATTTACAGATGGTGTTGTTGTACTGAGCTATACAGTTGTGATGTAAAGCGAATAGAGCAGGGGGCTAAGAACGCAACCCTGTGGGGCTCCGGTACCGAAGGAAATTGTGGAGGAGATGTTCTTACCAATCCTCACTGACCGTGGTCTGCAGGTGAGGAAATCCTCAGGGCAAAAGATGACCCTGTGGAATTTGCTACCACAGGCAGGTGGTGGCCAAGTCATTGGGTGTATTTAAGGCAGAGATTGAGAGGTTCTTGATTAGCCAGGGCATCAAAGGTTATGGGGAGAAGGCCAGGCAGAGTGGGGGAATGGGTAAGCTCGTGAATGAATGGTAGGACAGACTCGATGGGCTGAATGGCCTATTTCTGCTCCTATGTCTTATGAAAAGAAGCTCTATCCACATCTCCAATACGACTGAGGCAGGAGGTGTAATTTGTTCCAACCCGGTAAAAAATCTTTAGGTGCTGGAGAGCTAACCAAAAACGGTGACAAGGAGGTGCCAGAGCCACCTCATGATGTGCCCGGAGCGGCCCCCGAGGAGCAGGAGTAGCCCCCTGCGGAGCAGGAGCAGCGTCCAGTGAGTTCCGGCAGCACTGCCGGGAAGATGGGATGGAATCCTGTGCAGGGGCTATGAAGCCTTGACTCCAGTTGCTCCCAGTCCCCCAGATTCCTCAGCTTTGGCTGGAGTTACAGATGAAATGGCAACCCAGCCATGCACGACAATCTGAGGATTGAGGTTGACCACATCAGCAGTTCAAGAGCCAGCTCCACTTTTCTGCTTGAACACGTTAACCGTTGCAGGCTGAGCCAACGGTGATGCTTCTTCACTCAGCCCTGCAACAACAGATCCTCGGAAGACAGCAGGGATGGAATTCAGGAGCTGTGGATCTTGCTGTCCGTAACAGCAGGGGTGGAGGCTGAAACCTTGAGCACATGCCAGGTATTTTGTACAACTTTGATAAGATACGATTTAGTGTCACGTAATAAAACAGGAATGTAATATTACACAGAATTGCCCTCGGGGTCTCCATTAGCGTTACCCGGCGCCTCCTGGAGTCAGAGAGACCTCCCAGAGCCACCGAGTGCCTTTGGATTTGCCCCCACCCCTCCCGCAGCTCGATTTTAGGAAGATTACGGAAACGGGAAATCTTGAACTTAGCCAAACATAGGATAGCTAAATCCATCACAAGCACTGACACCCCCCCACCCCCATCTATCAAAGACATCTATGTGATTGCCTCAAGAAAGACCCCTGTCATCCAGACCATGCTCTTTCTCACTGCTACCTTCAGGCAGAAGTCTGGAATCTCAAGGTTCAAGAACAGAATTTTACCCATAGCTATCAGGCTACTGATGCTCCCGGCAAGACCCTCACCCTCCCTCAGGACCACCAAAGATCTGTCTGCTCCATTGACAAAGCCCAATTTCTGCGCCACGACCAACTGTGAATTATTTATTTTGTTTTTCCTCTTCATTTCTATTATAATCTTTCTTTCTCTTCTTACAGGATGTGACGTGCGTGTGTCTTATGCACCTGGGAAGATGCATCGTTGCCTCTGTACATTGTACTGTGCACAGACACTGAACTACCTTCATTCATTCACCTGTTATATTGGCTTTGATCGTCTCCCTCCATTAATATACCTTCAGGTGCGGGACAATTTTCACATTCCTTCATTACAGAGCTTTCCTTTCCTTGCCCTCGTTAATCAGTCAAACATCTTATCACCACTGCAACACTGGGCTCACCTAATCAGAGATATTTCATTTGCCCCATACATTCCTCATCCACAACCTGATCCGTTTCCTCTCCTCTCTGCCTCGGAAAGAGGGTTTTCGCCCCGAGGTGTTACCTCCCTTTCTCTTTCCACAGATGCTGCTTGTGGCCATAGGAGGTACATCACCACCACTCGGGCCCCCAAACAGTCCTTCCAAGCGAAGCAATACTCCACTTGTGCATCTGCAGTTGTCATCTATCCGGTGCTCCCGCTGTGGCCTTCTCGATATCAGAGACACCGGCGCAGACTGGCCATTTCGTGTCACTCTCCCGCGCTTACATGTCTGTCCATGGCCTCATGTACTGTCGAACCAAGGCCACCTGTAAATTGGGCATTCTCTCCAGCCAGACTTCTCCAGTTTCTGCTAGCCCACTCCCCGTTCTCCCTCCCTTCCCATCCCCTCGGTCTCCTTTCCTCCAGCTCTCCACCCCTTTCCTTTCCATTCATAGATCCCCTCCCCATTTGCTGCTGTGCCCTCCCTCCCATGTCCATTTATTCTGCCTGTGGGACCGTGCTCCTCCCCCACCCACCATTTTATTCAGATCCCTGCTTACATTTTGCTCAAACCTTGATGAAGGGCTCAAGCCCGAAACGTTGGTTATGTATCTTTAAACTACGCTGTGTGACCTGCTGAGTTTCTCCAGTGTCATGATTTTACTACCTGGGATAGGCCCGTCTCAGTGATTCTCTGGGATGGACAGGGCCCAACTCAATCTCCATGGGACAAGGCCCAAATCACTGCCTCTCAGGAACAGGGCCTGGTTCAGTCCCAGCCAAGATAAGACCTAGACTAAACAGGGCCTGTTCTGGTGATATCCTGGGACAGGGGCCAGCTCAGTGTCTCCCTGACCTTCAGCCTCTGATTGGACAAGGTGGCCTCCCACAGCCAGTTCCTGCTCTGTGATGGTCACCCTCCGACACTGAGTGTGACACATCCCTGGCACCAGCCAGCTGCTCCCCCAGAGAGGGCTCAGCACAGCACATTCCATCCCCCAACATTCCTGCAGCCACCACCCACAATCATTCCATTCCATTGTTCCCAGAATTGCATCTAAGCCAAGGATTAGAGGCCCTCTGTGTGCGATCAGTCTTCGGACCTGGCTCTAGATCCCTGGCCGGACTGAGAGAGAGGTGGAGAAGGGAGTGGGGAGACAGAGAAAGATGGGAAGAGGGGAGATCACATGTAGGAGGAAGCAGAGATGGAGGAGGAGGAGAGGGAGGGGGAGCTGGAGGCAGAGAGAGGTGAGAGAAGAGTAGTAGATGTTATGGGGAGGAAGCAGGGATGGGAAACTGCAGACAGAGGGGAAGACAATTAGAGACGAAGGTGGAAGGGAGATGCAGAGTAAGATTCTGGTAGGTGGAGTTAAGCAGAGGGGGAGATATGATGGGAGAGAAAAGCAAGCGTGAAGAGAGTAGAAATGGAGGGATGTTGTAGGATGTTACACCCACAAATGGGCATCTAAGGTTGGCACGGAAGCTGTGTCAAGGGCCTGTACTGTGCTGTTTGACCCCAGGAAAGCTGCACCTGTGCTGCGAGCCCCCAACAGAGATTCGATACCCTCTGTGCAAAGGTGATCATCAGGAGGCCATGTGGAGGATGAGAAATATATTTTTCCAGAGAAAAAGTGAAAAGTAACGAGAGACGACGGAAACTGGAGCAAAAATCAAACTGTTGGAGGAACCCAGCCGATCCTGGGAGAATCTGTGGAGGGGAAGGTGAGGCTCCTGGTCAAGACCCGGAGTTTAAGGTGAGGGAGAGAGTTTAAAGGAGCTGTGTAGAGTGCGTTTTTATTTACACACAGAGAGTGGTGAGTTCCTGGACGGGCTGCTAGGAGCAATGATCCCTCTCATTTTCAGTAGTCAGTGTGTGCAAAAAATCTTATGTCGTGCAAATGTTTTCCCTGTGACAAAAGTCTGTGCACATTGAACGCTTGTGCAAACGTAAACTTGAAACTGTTTCAAGATCATTTTGGCACTGCCGCTCTCTCATGGCAAATAAAACTGTCTTGGCATGTTTTAATATAACAAAAGGATGATTGCACTCTACGAAATACAGAACAACTCTGCTTATCCGAAATGATTGGGACCAAACCCATGAACGGTTTTTTGGGAGAACCCAGAGGCAACAGCAAATTACTGGTAATGGTATTCAAACAACAAACAACAAGAGAAGGCTTTTTAAACATTAAAATAATGCTTGATTCTCACCAAAAAAAACACTACCTCCCCGCCGAGGCCCCGCTCGTGCCGGCAGCCCAACGTCCCTGCTGCCTCCGGGAACCTGACATCTCCAGTCAGTTTGGATCCAAATGATTTTGGCTAAATGAGGATTTCTGATCTACTTTGGATAGTCTCATTTATCCAAAATTTTTTAAAATTTCCAGATAAATGAGGATTTTGGAGAATCCAATTTTGGATAATCGGAGTTGTACTATAACATATTTAGTTAAGATTTTATTCTACACTTTGAACTGCTCTGTTCGGTTTGTGTGCACATTCATTCCCTTCGTGTGCTGGTTGCAAAGGGCGTGAGTGTGCACACCATGCGCACAGCTTCAAGGAAACAGCAGCCAGGAGCAGTTATGGACGCAGACACTATAGAATTGATTAAGAGACATAACGATGAAGAGAATGGAGAGATATGGGTGAAGTGTGAGCAGCAGAGTTTTATTTTAGCTCGGGGCATCATGTTTGGGGCAGGCACAAGGGCTGAAGGGATCATCCCTGGGCTGTAATGGTCCATGTTTGACCAAGACTGTGGCAGACCCGAAGCAGGGTCTCGACGCAAAGGTGTTACAGATAGTTGGGGTTACAATGGGAGCTTTTGACAGAGGGGTCTGGACCAGCTGGAAAAATTCCAGATGGAATTTAATGCAGACAAGTGCGAGGTATTACATTTTGGAAGGACCAACCAAGAAAGGATGTACAAGGTAAATGGTCGGGCACTGAGGAGTGCAGCAGAACAGAGGGATTTGGGAATACAGAGACAGAATTCCCTGAAAATGGCATCACAGGTGGACAGGGTTGTCAAGAAAGCATATTGGCCTTCATAAATCAAAATATTGAGTACAGGAATTGGGATGTTATGGTAAAGTTGCATAAGGCATTGGTGAGGCCAAATTTAGAGTATTATAGAATATTCCAGCTCAGTACAGGCCCTTCGGCCCTCGATGTTGGCCGATCTATATATTCCTACCAAAAAAAAACGAAATCCTTCCTACTTTGTAACCCTCTATTTTCCTTTCATCCAAGGGCCTGTTTAAGAGTCTCTTTAATGCCCCTAATGTTCCAGCCTCCACCACCACTCCCGGCGAGGCATTCCAGGCCTCCAACAATTCTCTGTATAACAAAAATGTACCCCTGAAGTCTCCCCTAAACTTCTTCCCTGCATGGTGTGCAGTTTTGGTCACCGAACTACAGGAAAGATATCAATAAGATAGAAAGAGGGCAGAGAAGATTTACCAGGATGTTGCCCGGACTTCAGGAAATGAGTTACAGGGAACGGTTAAACGCGTTAGGACTTTATTCCCTGGAGCGTAGAAGAATGAGGGGAGATTTGATAGAGGTGTTTAAAATTATGAGGGGGACAGATCGAGTTAATGCAAGCAGATGTTTGTCACTGAGGTTAAGTGAGACATGGGTTAAGGGTGAAAGGGGAAAAGTTTAGGGGGAATTTCTTCACTCAGAGAATAGTGGGAGTGTGGAATAAGCTGCCAACTTAATGCGGGCTCAATTTTGACAGTTAAGAAAAATTTGGACAGGTACATGGATAGGAGGGGTATGGAGGGCTACAGTCTCCATGCAGGTCAGTGGGACTAGGCAGAAAAATATTTCAGCACAGACTAGAAGGGCTGAATAGCCTATTTCTGTGCTGAAGTGGTTCTAAAACAGCAACTGCCTCTTTTAAACAAAATTCAACTTGAATCTCACCTCTGGACCACTCTGGACGACAAACGGAACTTGGTCCTGAAGCATAGTGAGGTAGTGGGAAGGTCAGCGAAATGGAGGGGAGAGCACATCAGGTGACCCGGAGTACACACGCGTTATCAACTACCTTGTGTTTTGAGGAACTTTAGACGTTTGCAGATAATCTGCAGAAAAAAAACTGGACAAATAGAGGATTCTCTTCGAGGCAAAATTGGGCAATTCTGAGTTTGTTTTCTGGCAAGCTCAGTCCTGCTCTATTGCTTGTGTCTTGCGAGGAGACCAAGTTTCCAATTAAACCTATTTTTGTATCGGAAGGAGTCTTTTGTGCATCTTCTCCGGTACAATCAGCCAAATCAGTGATCAGTGCACAATACTGTTGCCAAAAAGCAGTGGTATTTATAGACGGTTTCAGTAGTTTTGTGTCTTTTTGCTGAGGGAAGTGCATCAGGGGTTTGGACACATCAGGATGTTTGGGTGGTGCCTTGCCCCTTTAATCTGTGGAGTGTTTGACAATGGAGTGGGCCTGAGGAAGATTTCAACTGACGTGGTTCGAACACATTCAAAGTTCACATTTATTGTTAGAGTACATACATGACATCACATAGAACTCTGAGATAATTTTTTTCTGCGAGCCTGGCAGAATTTATAATTATCAGTAAACTGTACCCAAGAAAGAAAGAAACTGGCTGTGCAAATACAGAAGTCTAAACATACTGAAATAAATAATGTGCAAAATACAAGTTCTTAAATCTGACTCTGAATGAGTCCATTGTTTAGGATCTTCCAGTGGCCACCCATCTCCATTCTCCACCCCATTCCCTTGCTGACATGTCTGTCCACGGACTCATGCACGGCCAGACTGAGAAATGGAGGAACAGCACCTCATCGTCCGTCTGGGCCCCCTCCACCTGGATGGCATGAACATTGACTTCTCTGGTTTCCGTTAAATCCCCCGCTCCCCATCTTCCTCCCCCTGTCGCTTTTCCCCCAGCTCTCACTCCATCTCTCTCCTTTCACGGAGCCAAAATCAATTTTCACCTCTCCTCTTATCATATCCAATTAACACCTTTTGTCTGTTGGCTAGACTCCTTCCCCCTCCCATTCTTCCCCCTTTCTCCCTCATTCTTTATTGAGATGCCTGTCTGTTCTTTGCTTCTTTCTTCTTTGGCTTGGCTTCGCGGACAAAGATTTATGGAGGGGTGATGTCCACATAAGCTGACAAGTCCGATGCAGGACAGGCAGACACGGTTGCAGCTGTTGCAAGGGAAAATTGGTTGGTTGGGGTTGGGTGTTGGGTGTTGGGTTTTTCCTCCTTTGTCTTTTGTCAGTGAGGTGGGCTCTGCGGTCTTCTTCAAAAGGAGGTTGCTGCCTGCCGAACTGTGAGGCGCCAAGATGCACGGTTGGAGGCGATATCAGCCCACTGGCGGTGGTCAATGTGGCAGGCACCAAGAGATTTCTTTAGGCAGTCCTTGTACCTCTTCTTTGGTGCACCTCTGTCTCAGTGGCCAGTGGAGAGCTCGCCATATAACACGATCTTGGGAAGGCGATGGTCCTCCATTCTGGAGACGTGACCTACCCAGCGCAGTTGGATCTTCAGCAGCGTGGATTCGATGGTGTCGTCCTCTGCCATCTTGAGTACTTCAATGTTGGTGATGAAGTCGCTCCAATGAATGTTGAGGATGGAGCAGAGACAACGCTGGTGGAAGCATTCTAGGAGCCGTAGGTGATGCCGGTAGAGGACCCATGATTTGGAGCCGAACAGGAGTGTGGGTATGACAACGACTCTGTACACGCTGATCTTTGTGTGTTTCTTCAGGTGGTTGTTTTTCCAGACTCTTTTGTGTAGTCTTCCAAAGGTGCTATTTGCCTTGGCGAGTCTGTTGCCTATCTCGTTGTCAATCCTTGCATCCGATGAAATGGTGCAGCCGAGGTAGGTAAACTGGTTGACCGTTTTGAGTTCTGTGTGCCCGATGGAGATGTGGGGGGTGCTGGTAGTCATGGTGGGGAGTTGGCTGATGGAGGACCTCAGTTTTCTTCAGGCTGACTTCCAGACCAAACATTTTGGCAGTTTCCGCAAAACAGGACGTCTTTGCTTACTCCTTAAGGAAAGGCTCAGGCTCGAAACCTCCTGTGGATGCTGCGAGACCAGCTGAATTCCTCCAGCATTTACCATGTGTTTTTAAACTTACTGACATATCTTTTCCATAAATAGCCAAGTTGCTAACTTATAAGCACTGGTCCGGGCTTCCAATCAGAAAAGCAGTATTGATCGAATGTGGTTTGGTTTGGGAAGAGTTGGCAATAGATTACTACAGGAAAACCACAAAATGCAGATGCTCTTATAAAATACTTCCTCTTTCAAACTCATGTTCAACTATCTCTATAGAGGAAACAACTGCACTTAATTCCACGGCAACACTTTCTTTCCACTGGAGTTCGAGTCACACAGTGCAGAAAAGGCTCTTCAGCCAATTCAGAATCAGAATTTACTGTCATGAACAAGTCACGAAATTCATTGTTTTGCAGCAGCGTCGCGGTGCAGACATTTATATAAACCACCTTACAAAATAAATAAAAATAATGCAAAAAAAAGTCGAAGTGAGGCCATGTCTGTGGTTCATTGATCCTTCAGGAATCTGATGGTGGAGGGGAAGAAGCTGTCCTTGTACCACTGGGTGCTCGTCTTCAGGCTCCTGGACCTTTTCCCCAATGGTATCAGATTGAAGAGGGCATGGTCTGGATGGTGAGCATTCCAGACATTGTCCTGAGCATTCCAGACATTGTCGGAAACTATCAGAATGCTCTCCACGGTACACCAGCAGAATCTCTGGTGTCGAACTGAATTTGTTCTATTTGCCTGCATTCATCTGTCTCCCTATATCGTTTCCTCTCCATTCATCCATCTTCTGAATGTCAGGCAGAATGGCCTAGTGTAGTGGTTAACATGCCTCTATTTCAGCACCAATGACTCAAGTTCGAATCCCACGCTGTCTGGAATGAATTTGTACGTTTTCCCCAGTTCTAGTGGGTTTCCTCTGAATGCACTTGTCCCCCCGCCCCCCCAACACAGTGCTGTAGGCTCATTTGGGTGTAATTGGACGGCACGTGTTTAAATTGGTTTCTTCCATGTTTGTAAGTAAAATTTTAACATCTGGCAGCTCATCCCAGGTACAGACCACCCCTCAGGTGAAAAGCCCCTCAGGACACTCTTTAATCTCTCCCCTCTAACCTTAAACCTATGGCCTCTTGTTCTCGAATCATCGACCCTGGGAGAAAGACCATGAGCATTTACTTTATCCTCACGATTTTATAAACCTCTATAAAATCATCCCTCGGCTTCCTAGCTCTCGGGCAGTGGTCTTCAAACTTTTTCTGTCCACTCACACAATGTCATCGGTACTCTGTGATTAGTAAGGGATTACCTAAGGTGGTATGTGAGAGGGGAATAAAGGATGAGAACCTCTGCTCTGGAAGAGAAAGAGTTAACGCTTACAATGGTGCAGTGCCTTGAAATTAGCTTTAACACAAGGATACAAACAAACAATCCATATGTAGGATAAGTTTTTCTTATATACCAATAAATAAACAAACATTGTTTCGTGAATATGTTGTGGGAAGAAGCTGTTCCTCAGCTTGGTGGGGCTGGCTCTGATCCTCCTGGATCTCTTCCCCGACGGGAGCAGCTGAAAGATGCCATGTGCAGGGTGGAAGGGGTCCTCAATGATTTTGTGCACCTTCTTCAGATGAGCCCAGAGAGGGAGACTCCAGTGATCCTCTCTGCCCCTCTTATGGTCCTGTGGATTGACCTCTGTTCCATTTCTTTGCAGCAACCGTACCCACACTGTGATCCAGCCGCCCAGGATGCTCTCGATAGAGCTCCTGTAGAAGGTTGACATAATGGTGGCTGGTATCCTTGTCCACTTCAGTCTTCTCAGGAAGTGCAGTCACTGTTGCGCCTTCCTGAAAAGTGAGGAGATGTTGAAGGACCATGATAGGTCACTAGTAGCTCAGTGAACTCCCAAGGAACTTGGATGTGTCGTGGAGGGTGGTTATTCCTGGTCCTCCTGAAGATCACAATCATCTCCTTGTCCACATTGAGACTCAGGTTGTTACTCTTGCATCATTTCACAAGATTTTCCACCTCTTTTCTGAAGTTGTTATTGTACAATCAACTTGAACATTGATGACATTGAGCAGTGAACTTCAATTCTAAAATGTTTACAGCACGGTAGCAGGTCCACGAGCCCATGCCGTGCAAATACCCCAATTAATCTACCACCCCCATACCTTCTGAAGGGTGAGAGGAAACTGGAGACCTGGAGGGATCCCACGTGGACATGGGGAGAACGTACAGACAGTACCAGATTCGAACCCAGGTCGCAGGTACTGGAATAGTGTTGCGCTAATCTTGCTGCTAAGTGCCAGTCCTTCTGAGCCATTTCCCTCAATTCCCTGATCTTTCAAACATTTATCTACCTCCATCTTAAATACTTCTAATGGTCCAACTGTTGGCGGTGGGGGGTGCAGAGAATTCCAGAGATTCGTCACTATCTTTGAGAAGAAATCCCGACATACCTCAGCGTCAAACGACCAGCCTCTTAGCTTGAAACTATATCCAAGATTCTCCCACCAGTGGAATTATCCCAGCACCTACGACGTTGGGCCTTTATAGGCGCTTACATGTTTCAGTAAGGCCACCTGCCATCCATCGAAATGCAGACTCAACCTGTTTAGTCCCACTTGTTGGGACAATCATCCCAAGAGTGATCTGATGGGCTGCTTCCAAAACTGCTCCAATTCACTAAAGCCAAATTAAGTGGCTGTACGCCATTAGTGGAAATGCACTGCTGGAAATAAAATTCAGGAAACAAAACTCCATTTAAAAATCAGATCAAAGTTCAAATTTATTTATGTATGACATCACATACAACCCTGAGATTCTTTTTCCTGCGGGCCAGGCAGAATTACCACATATCTCTAATTTTAAACTGTATTCGGGAAGAAAGATATGAATACAAAAGAGAGAAATGTAAACAGACTGACTGTGGAATACGGAGAATAAAATATTCAGTAATAAATAATGTGCAAAGAAAATGAGTCCCTGATTGAGTTTGTTGTTGAGGAGGCTGATAGTGGAGGGGGAGCAACTGTTCCTGTACCTGGTGGCAGCAGCGAGAACAGAGCGTGTGGGCTGGGTGGTGCGGATCCTCAATGATTGCTGCTGCTCTCCGATGGTAGAGTTCCCCATAGATGTTCTCGACAATTTTACCTGCGTTGTCCTGGGCTGTGTTCGTTACCTTTTGCAGGGCTTTCCGGTCAGGGGCATTGGTGTCCCGGTATCAGACTGTGATGCAGCCAGTCACTTTCCACCACACATCTGTAGAAATTTGCCAAGGTTTCCAATTTCATGCCAAACCTCCGCAAACTCCCGAGGAAGTAGACATGGTTTCTTCAAGGTTCAAGGTTCCTTTTAGTGTCACATAATAATACAGTAAAAATGTAACATACCTGATATAATCTAACATTTTGTGCTGCTGTAAGGCAAACAACAAGTCGACATTAATGTTGTCTGGCACCCCTTAAAATACAATAGAAAGAGATGCAAGAGAGTGTCCCTCAGATCCAAACCTTGGCATGGTTAGTGTCGTGGTTAACGCCATGCTGCCACAGCGCCAGCAATTGGATCCGGGGTTCGAAACCCACACTGCCTGTAAGGAGTTTGTATGTTCTCAACGTGTTTGTGGGGGTTTTCCCTGGGGGCTCTGGTTTCCTCCCACCCTTCAAAGTGTACAGTGGATGTAGGTTAATTGGATTTAAGTGGGCGGCACAGGTTTGAGGGCTGAAAAATGATCAGGAAGCCTTCGGGAGCCCTTCTTGCCCTCAGTCCCCTCTCGAATCCACACTCCGATACCTGCTCCCCACGAGTTTCTTCACAATTGTGCCCTCTAAAGGCATAATTTAAATTTGCCCACCCTCTCTATACCTCTAATTTCCCCCGCCCCCAGATCAGGGACCTTTTCCCCCCTCTCACCACTGCCTGGAATGGAAACTGTACGCTACGCCTGGTGAAGCAGTGATTCACATCAGTTCCAAAAGAGGGTTCCAGAGCTAAGAGAAACCATCATGTTCCAGTCAGACTGGTTGAGTGTAACTATCCTTTCCCTGTACAGCTGACAATGTTTTAAATAACCACGGGCAATTACTGGACTTCAAACAGTTAAATGCCTGGAACAGGGTACTATTATTAGAATCGCTGCTGCATTCATTGTTAGAATTATTGGAAATATACCATATATCAGCTTTGTTAAGTTTTCAATTTAAAATCAGAACATTTGACAGCGACCAGCCCCGGAAGACTGGACAACAGTTCCATTGTCCTTCTGCAGCTTGACGAGACAGTTCTGCTAACAAGTTAATTGACTGGAGTCAGCATCACAGCATAGTTTGATCGGAGACACACAGGAATCAGCAGGTGCTGGAATCTGAAGCTAAACAAATCTGCCAGAGGTACTCAGCGAGTCGAGCAGCGTCAGTGGGAGGGGGGGGGGGGGGTGGTTTGGCTCGAAATGTCGACTGCTCTTTTTCTCCCACCAATGCAGTTTGACCTATTGAGTTCTTCCAGCAGTGTGAGTTTATCTCTTTTATTAAAAAAAATGTTGGAGGAACTCAGCCAGTCTTGCAGCGTCCATAGGAAGTAATGATATATGACCGATGTTTCGGGCCTGAGCCTTTCTTCAAGGTGTCAGATTGAATCAGTTGTTGAGGAGTCTGATGGTGGAGGGGGAGCAGCTGTTCCTGAACCTGCTGGCGCGAGTCTTGTAGCAACGATACCTCTTTCCTGATGGCAGCAGCGAGAACAGAGCGTGTGCTGGTTGGTGCAGATCACATAGATGCTCTCAATGGTGGGGAGGGCTCTGCCTGTGATGTGCTGGGCTGAGTCCACTACCTTTTGCAGGGCTTTCAGCTCAGGGGTATTGGTGTTCCTATACCAGACCGTGATGCAGCCGGTCAGCACACTTCCCACTACACATCTGTAGACGTTTGCCGGGGTTTCCGAAGTCGCACCGATCACCTGCAATCTCCTGAGGAAGTAGAGGCACTGACGTGCTTTCGTCAACAGTGGCATTGGGGTGTTGGGTCCAGAAACGGTCCTTCAAGATAGCAACCTCCAGGAATTTAAATTTGCTCACCCTCTCCACCTCCCCAATGAAACCTCTGGCTTTCCCCTCCTGAAGCCTACAATCAGCCCCTTGGTGTTGGTGACACCACTCAGCCAAGTTTTCACTCTGCCTCCCATATGCTGACTCCTAAGCCCTATTTTTCCCATTCTCCCCACGTTCCCATCAGCTCCTCCCAGACCCTACATTTGGGGCAAATTACAGCCGACAATTAGCCTTCCTGCCCGCATGTCTTCAGTACGTGGGAGGAAACCAGAGCATTCGTTTGGGGAGGGGAGGGGGAAGTAGCCCGCGGAGAGCGCCCGAAGTCAGGATCAAACCCAGGTGTCTCTGGCGCAGCAATGCAGCATCAATACCCGCTGCGCCAATCCGTCCTCTGTGACGGCTAAGCCTCGGCTTCTCAACTTGGGCATTGGGGCCGAGGTGTTGTATTCAACAAGTGTTAAAGAGAGAAGAAGAGGCCTTTAATGTCTGAAATTCGTTAAAGCGTGAAGTAAATTTGTGCGTAGTCATGGGAGACTGATGGCATTTTGATCTAAGATCTGCTGGTGAAAGAATAAATTTGTGTTAAATCAACCCCAAATTATACAGTAGTAAAATACACAAGTCTACAGACACCTGGTTAAAGTAAAAATACAATGCTGGAGAAACTCAGCAGGTTAAACTGTGTAGCAAAGGCAGAGGTACAGAACCAATGTTTCGGGCAAGGTACGAGCTAAATGTAGGCAAGCGCTCAAGTTTGCATGTACCTTGCTGAAGGGCTCCAGCCCGAAACATTGGTTCTGTATTTTTTCTCTTTGCTATTTAAAGGCCACTGTTTGTCCTGCTTGAGCTTCTCCAGCGTTGTGTTTTTACCCAAATTATACATGCTGTACGTGTGCAGGGGATGTTAATTAAACAGCAGTTGTATCTTCACGGACAGCTTCATGTTCCCACACACACACACACACACACACACTCACACACACAGCAGGAAGGGTGGGATGCCCTTTGTAGTGAGTATGACATCAAAGCAATTTATAGCTCTGGACCCTGCCCCGTTCGGCACCCAGTGGATGGCGAACCGCTCGCTTACAGAATGCTGACTGATCAAATCAGCCCCAGAGATGAGGAGGGGCCGCATGGGCGGTCACCAGCACTGCAGTACCGCAGGGGAGCCCAAAATAAACCAGACACGGCTCCTGTGCTCCCTCTACATTGTGGAGACTGGGCGCAGACTGGGAGATCGCTTTGTTCAGCACCTTCACGGAAATAACGAGGACTTCCCAGTGGCTAACCGCTTCAATTACACACCCCACTCCCACACGGACACATCCGCCCATGCACTGCTTAACCGAGGCGAACCGCAATTTTTAAAAATTTTTTTAAAGCTTTAGACATGCAACACAGTATCAGGCCCTTCTGGCCCATGAGCCCATGCCGCCCAATTACACCCAATTGACCTACAACCCAGTACGTTTCAAACAGTGGGTGGAAAGTGGAGCACCCAGAGGAAACCCACACACACACAAGGAGAACGTATAAATTCCTCATAGACAGCGTGGACATGAATCCGGGTCGCTGGCGTTGTTACGGTGTTGCGCTACGCCAACCGATTGGAGGAACACGTTATATTCCCTGAAGAGCTCAAGCCTGAAATGTTGGTTCTGTATCTTTATCGTTAGCTGCTTTCAGGTGCTTGGACGCAGATAATGTGCCAGCAGACACAGCTGGGGGAGCGCAGCTGGGACGTTCAGGTGGCTGTGGAGAAGGCGCTTTTCCGTCACCCGAAGGAGAGCTGCATCCGAGTGAACGCTGGCTCCTGTGGACTGTGGCCGTAGTCCCACTGCTGCTTTCAGGTGCAACGGTGGATTCTCCGAGCCGGAGATTATACCTATAGGAGGAAGATTAGATAAGTGCTCCTCCTGGCCGGGTTCTCCACTTTCAGGTGGCCACCCGACAGCCGCATTGGGGTAGAATAGGCGGCTTTACATCTGGGTATTCTGGCCACCTTAAAGAGGCTTTTGCTACATAGAGGACATTGCTTGACCTGTTGAGTTTCTCCAGCAAGGTGTTTGTCATTATTTCAGTCACGGTGTCTGCAGATTTTCGTGTTTTACATCAACCTAATATTCCATCCCAGCTCTCTCCAACCAGAATCAACACTGACTTCTCCAATCTCTGTTAGCCCCCCTCTCCCTTTCCCCATCCCTCGGTCTCTTGTCCTCTGGCTCCCCACCCCCTTCCCTCTCCATTCAGAGAGCGACGGCCTCCTCTAACAACTCAACTTCTACCCTCCAACCTCTACCCACCCATGACCTCCTTCCTGTTAGCCTGCGCTCCTCCTCCTGCCCCTTCCTCCCCCCCCCACACCTTTTTATAAAGGCACCTGCCTGTTTTTTTTCTTATTCCTGACAAAGGGCTCAGCTCCGAAACGTTTGTTGCCTTTTACTTCCTATGGGATGCAGTGGGACCAGCTGCGTTTCTCCAGCACGATCGTGTGCTGGACTCAACCCCAGCAGCTACAAATTTTATGGTTTAAACCTAGAGTACAGAAAATTTTACACTCAGCATAGCTTGTGTTATGATCGCTGCTGCTCTCCGACGGTAGATGCTGTCAAGGGTGGGGAGGGGTTTTGCCTGTGATGTCCTGGGCTGTGTCTACTACCTTTTGCAGGGCTTAACACTCAGGGGTTTTGGTGTCCCTGTACCAGGCTGTGATGCCACACACTTTCCACCGCACATCTGTAGAAATTTTGCCAGGGTTTCCAATGTCGTACCAAATCTCCGCAAACTCCTGAGGAAGCGGAGGCACTGACGTGCTTTCGTCAACAGTGGCATTGGGGTGTTGGGTGCAGGAATGGTCCTTCAAGATAGCAACCCCCAGGAATTTAAATTTGCTCACCCTTGCCACCTCCGATCCCCCAGGGATCACTGGACCGTCCACCTCTGTCTTACCCTTCCAGAAGTCCACAATCAGCTCCTTGGTTTTGATGACACTGAGTATGAGGTTGTTGTTGGTGCCCCATTCAGCCAAGTTTTCCCTCTCCCTCCTGTTCGCTGAGCCGTCACCCCTCTTTATACCACCCACTACCGTAGTATTGTCAGCGAATTTGTAGAGGGTGTTTTTTTGCCATATCAGGGCATCAGGACACCAGAATTGTCCTTGGGCCAGGAACTTGCTCCAGCGATCGAGTAGTTAATGTGAACAGCAGGGGAAGTCAAGGTCCTGTGTCCAGAAAGCAACTTGATTCGGTTGGCAGCAAGGAAGACCGAAGCCAATCCCAGCAAACTCCGTAATGTGGAGCAGCAATGAATCAGTGTGCTTTCTCGTACATCCCCACATCATCCAGGTTTCAGGCCTTTGCATCAACACCTTCTCAATCATAACCTTGCACCTGAGGTTATTTAAGGCTGTGAGCCATACAATGGAGAGCACGATATCACCAGTGCCACGGAAACCTGCAGCAAGCAGCTGATATCCGTGTGTTGGCTCAAAACTCCCCCCTCTCTTGGCAGTTTAGCAGCAGAAGCAACCTGGGACGGCAGCCCCTCATGCTCTGTTTTGGACTTGGAACATCAAACATTCAAGAGCACAGTACGGGGAAAAGGCTCTTCGGCCCACATATCTGTGCCCAATGTGATGTCCAAGATAAATTAAAAATTATATGGCAGCACAAGCCTTTTACAGGGCCAGTAACCTGGGTTCGAATCCCGCACTGTCTGTAAGGAGTTTGTACGTTCTCCCCGTATCTCCGTGGATTTCTTCCATGTGCTCTGGTTTCCTCCCACCATTCAAAAATATACCCGGGGGGGGGGGGGGGAGTCGTAGGTTAATTGGGGTATTTGGGCACTATGGGCTCTTGGGCTGGAAGGGCATGTTATCGTGCTGTAGGTCTAAATTTATATTTAAAATTATACCTGACAAATCAGTTGTCGCATCAGGGCACCAGAACTGACGCTCTGTTCTCACTGCTACCATCAGGAAAGAGGTATAGGTGCCACAAGACTCGCACCACCGGGTTCAGGTTCAGATTTATTGCCAAGAAAGGCGCAAAACGTCGGTTACCCTTTACTTTCTGTGGATCCTACGTGACCTGCTGAGTTTCTCCGGCACGGTCGTGCATTCGAGCCCAGGCTTCCCTGTTAAACTAAAACCCTACTGCTTGCACTTGATAGACATCCCTGTGTTTCCCATCCTCGAAGCCTCTTATCTAACACTGCTGCTGTATCTGCCTCCTTCACAACTCCCTGAAGCCCATTCCCAGCACCCATCGTGCTCTGTGTAAAACCAATGTGGCCCTGCCCAGTTCGCGCCTAAGTTCCCGTTTATTGTCATGTACATCAAAATCGAGTGATTGGCGTTGTTTTGCGAGCAGACCAGTGGACATCCCATACATAGTACAACTAAGACTTGGTACAGAAATAGTGTTACAGAAAGAGATCTCTTGGAAGTCTGGGCTGAGTTTGCATCATAAACAGGATGTGCTAATCACACAAAGGTTTCCCCTCCGAAGGCAGCTCCACCCTGGTCTCAATCACGTACCACTCCAAGCCTACTCCCAGGCTCCTGGGCCCAGCACCATTGGTCCAGGGACACATCCAGGAAGGAAGTTGTGGGGGGGGGGGGGGGTGGTGGGGAAGGCATTAGCATTAAAGCAACTGCTTTGGCCCAGCAGACATTGGCCACGAGTAGCATCGGTCCTGAGGAAGCAGCGGAGGTTACTTCATTGAATGCATTGAGAGGTTTTGGAAGAATCAGGGAAATTAAGGGTGATGGTGAGCCCAGCTGAGCCCACGGGCAGATCAGCCATGTCCTTATTGAATGGCGGAGCAGGGTCAATGGGACAGATGATGGATCATGTTCCTAATGCTCTTATGGAGTGTTACAAAACAGAAACGGACCATTCGGCCCATCAAGTCCATTACAACCATTGACACATAGTAATCCCATTTACCACCTATGCCATAGGTTCTCTGTGGCCAGTAAGGTGATATGCAAATGAGAAAAGAAAGGTTGAGAACCACTGCCCTGGAGTATTGAAGACTGAGGGGAGGTTTGATAGAGGTGTACAAAATTATGAGGGGTACAGACAGAGTAAATGTAGATCGGCTTTTTCCACTGAGGTGAGGTGAGATACAAAGGAAAGGATATGGGTTAAGGGGAAATGTTTAGGGCAGTGGTTCTCAACCTTTTTTATTTTCCACCTTACTTAATCCCTTACTAACCATAGAACACCCATGGCATCCTATAACATAGGATGCAGTGCTTCCATTACAATAGGACATGCTTGTTAGGGTTGTGGGATGGTCCAAATACTATTTCAACGTGGTCTTGGTGCAATTATACCAGGCCTTGTGGCACTATATCGGGAACAACATTGGCAGCGCTGATGTCTAGTGAAGGAAGCTGTCCTTGCTTTTAAGAGAATACAAGCAGGTTCCAGTAGAATTGGTTCTTGGGTTGTAGTCTTTAATTTTTCAGAGGTCTTAAACCATCCTAATTCCTCAGCAAAAGGAAAAAGGTTCCTGATCCGAAACGTCGACTGCCCATTTCTCTCTACAGATGCTGCCTGGCCTGCTGAGTTCCTCCATGATGCACCATCTGCAGTCTCTCTCGTGTCTCCAAACTCGACAGGTGGCTTCTGTGGAGCAGCCGAAATTCTCCGTGATCGATGACCAAGTTCTGCTTTGACCCACATCTCCATCAGTGTCAGCTCACATCACCTCCTCCATCCGAACCCCCTCCTGAGGCAAGGAACTCGGTCTGCAGGGAACCCAAACTGAAATGTCAGTAGTACTGGGCAGTTTTTTCAAAAGGTTTGCTTCCTGAAATAAAATTGGGGATTCTGACAGACCACTTCAAGCTGAACACAAAGATCATTTCAGATTTGCTGCATCATGTAGGAAGTTAGAGAAGCATTAACTTTTATTGAAGTTTCCATGTTTAATTGCATTATGATATGCTGACATTTTGCGTGAGTTCAACTGACCGCCTCAGGGGCATTAGTTAAGCTTCCCTCACCCATGCAAGTGGGAAGTGTTCTGCCACACCCCTGGCTTGAGCCTTGTCAATGGGGGACAGGCTTTGGGGAGTCAGGGGTTGAGTGATTGAGCCCAGGATTCCTGGTCTGACCTGGTCTTGTCTCCACATAGTGTACAAGAACGCTCGAGTTCAGATTATGGTAAGTGGGAACCCACCCTCAGGATATTGACAGCGATGGGTAGTGGGGGGTGGAGTGATGAATGGTTGTGAGTGGATGCCTCAGCGCAGGCCTGGAAAATGTTGAGGTCCTCCTGCATTTGGATGTGGATTGATCCATTACATTGGACAACAAATTTTTTTCAAAAGGTTTGCTTCCTGAAATAAAAATTGGGGATTATGATAGCCCACTTCAAGCTGAACAAAAAGATGATTTCAGATTTCTTGCATCACATATTAAGTTGGAGAAACATTAAATTAACATTTATTGAATTTAGCAGGTTTAATCACATAATGATGCTGGCACATTGCGTTAGTTCAACTGATCTATAAATGTTTTTCCGCTGATTTTCGTTTGTACTCAGCATCTGATGCCTCTGGTGTCAGTGTCCAACAATAGTCGGCCGGCATTGATGGATTCCAGTTGCCCCGATACCGCTTTTCCACGGTTGTAATGTCCTGGTGAAACCTTTCACTGTGTTCGTGACTGACGGCACCAAGATCAGCGGGGA
This sequence comes from Narcine bancroftii, assembly GCF_036971445.1. Classification (NCBI taxonomy): domain Eukaryota; kingdom Metazoa; phylum Chordata; class Chondrichthyes; order Torpediniformes; family Narcinidae; genus Narcine; species Narcine bancroftii. Next base: position 85,224,793 of record NC_091481.1, read on the forward strand.
ATACATCCAAGTGCAAATGCAGAAAATGAATTTTCAATGAAATGTCGCACTTCATTTTTTTGTCTGCCTGAAGCAGACTTAAAATGTCAGGATATCACAAAAATAGGTTATATCTATCATGTGATAGGAAACTTTTAAAGTGATTTTCATGACCAGCAGCCCAAAATCCATAAAATACACCCAAAAGTGTTCAGGAAGAAAAATTTTCACTGTCCAGTGTACTTATTCAAAGGATTTTCTTCAGGTTCTGGAACCTGCAGCCTGGTCTGAGGCTTAGAAAATCGTAACGGGAATTGTGATCATTGACCAGCATACCCTCTCCCCCAAACTTTCCCCCAAATACCGTATAGACTTGTGTACTGCGTCATTCAAGGAGTCAGGAGCTTGGATAGCTGGAACCAGGTGGTAAGTCTGGATGGTATTGGGACCTCTGGTAGGCAGGCAGCCAGGTTGAAGGTCCACTATCAGGGTTTTGAGTGCTCAGATGGGCCAGCGGTCAGGGCCAAAAATAGTGGAGGGAGGGGGTCTGACTTTTACACAGGTCATACAAAAACACCTGATTTTTGGGCCAAAAGAGGGAGGGATCGACGATTAAGTATGTACGGTATGTTCCCCAATCTTAGCCATGCACTTAGAATCCTGCCATGCGTGTGGAATAGTCTTGGTCACAGGTATCACCTCCCCAAACTACATCAGGATACACATCTGGAGGGTCGTCCGAAAGCACCCTGGCCACCACATTAATTCATGGAGCACCACCTCTGCTCATTCCCAGCCAATACTGACCCCTGCTGAGTGAGACATGCCATTGTCTCCTCCTCACCACAACTGCTCCCATCTTCCAAAATAACCAGTCTCTATCTCTGGCCCAACCAGAAATGTCACAGTCTGGTTGGTATACCCCTGAGCAGAAAGACCTGCAAAAGGTAGCGGACACAGTCCAGGACATCAAAACCCTCCTTGGGAATACTATCGCATACAGGAGTTGGGAGGTTATGGTAAAGTTGTACAAGACATTGGTGAGGCTAAATTTGGAGGATTGTGTGCAGTTTTGGTCACCTAACTACAGGAAAGATCAATAAGATAGAAAGAGTGCAGAGAAGATTTACTAGAATATTGCCCATACTTCAAGAACTGAGTTATAGGGAAAGGTTAAACAGGTTGGGACTATATTCCCTGGAGTGTAGAAGAATGAGGGGTTTAAAATTATGAGTGGGAGAGACAGAGTAAATGTAGATCGGCTTTTCCCACTGAGGGTCGGTGAGATACAAACCAGAGGACATGGGTTAAGAGTGAAAGGGGAAAAGTTTAGGGGAGCATGAGGGGGAACTTCTTCACACAGAGAGCGGTGGGAGTGTGGAACGAGCTGCCAGCTGAATTGGTAAAATGCCAGATGAATTTTAACATTTAAGAAGAATTTGAATGGGAGGGGTATGGAGGGCTACGGACTGGGTGCCCGTCAGTGGGACTAGGCAAAAAAATTCAGCACAGATTAGAAAGGCCAAAGGGATCTGTTTCTGTGCTGTAGGGTTCTATGGTTCTAAAACCCACCCCACAATCGAGACCATCTGCAGGGAACGCTGCGTCGGAGAGCGGCAGCGATCATCAAGGACCCACATCCAGTACACGCTCTGTTCTCGCTGCTGCCATCAGGAAAGAGGTCTAGGGGCCACAAAACTTGCCCCACCAAGTTCAGGAACAGCTGCTACCCCTCCACCATTAGACTCCTCAATGACAAACTCAATCAGGGACTCATTTAAGGACTCGTACTTTTGCACTTTATTGATTTTTTTTCCTATTTCTGTATTGCACAGTCAGTTTGTTTACATTTCTTTATCTTTATATGTGTACGTTGAATCAGCTTTTTTTTGCACTATAATGATTACACAAGTATATACGGTATTTGGGGGGGGGGGGGGAGTTTGGGAGAGAGGGTATGCTGGTTGATGATCACAGAATTGCCGCTATGATTTTCTCCCTCGCCCACAGGTAAAGAATCTCCGGGTTGTACTCTGACAATAAATCTGAACTTTGATTTTCTGCAGACTGGACGTGAAAAGTTTCCCTTCATTTTATTTGGAACAGATTCCATCCTCCCATACACTCCCTTCCCTTCCCCTCATCTGGCCTACTTCAAGGAAACAAGCTTTGTCCCAACACAGCAGTGCTAGCCAAGTTGCCTATGTGAGCCGGCGGTGACCATGTCTCTGAACATGACACAATCCTCTCTTCCCTCCATCAATTCCACTTCCATTTCTTGCAGCGTCCGCAGTGCAGCCGTCAAACCAGAACCCTCTCTCCTCTTTCCTCCCATTTAGGAGAAGGTTCACGAGGCCATGGACAGACGGGCAAGTGTGGGAGTGCGATGCAGATCTGAAATAGTTAGCTACTGGGAGGTGTCCGTCACTGGTGCTCAGTGAAATGATCTCCCAGTCTGCACCCAGTCTCTCCGACATAGAAAAGGCCACAAAGTGGGTGCAGTAAATAAGTCCTGTGGATACACAAGTGAAGCGTTGCTCGTCTTCCTCTTGTCTATGTTGCTTGTCCACGGCCTCATGCACTGTCCCTCCAAGACCACCCCTAAATTGGAGGAACAACAGCTGATTTTCCGTCTGGGCACTCTCCAGTATTAACATCAACCTCCAGTTTCTGCTAACCTGCTCTCCTTCCCCCCCTCCCTACTCCCGTCTATTCCCTCTCTATTCACCTAGCCATCCGACCGCCCCCCCCCCCCCGCTCTCCACTGTGCTCTCCCTCCCTGCTCTACCTATTATCTCCTGCCTTTACGACCACGCCTCCCACTTTACCCTAGAATTCGGACGCCTGCCTTCATTTTTCCATACCTTGACGAAGGGGTCTAGCCCAATATGTTGGTTCTGTAGCTTTATCTTTACTACATACATAAACGATGCTGTTTGACCTGCTGAGTTTCTCCAGCGTCGAGTTTTTACTTCAACCACGGTGTCTGCAGACTGCAGTGTTTTACTCCTGAACAGAGAGAGTTTGAACAACTGAAGAGTTTTTCTGTAGCTGTTTAACCAAGGCTCAGTCAGCTCACGAGGATGATCCCAGAGCATTATTTTGAAGGTGACCTATGTCTGCGTTTGTTTTCCCTGGAGGCTCCGGTTTCCTCCCATCATTCAAAACCTTCTGGGGGTGTAGGTTAATGGGGTGTAAATTGGGCGGCACGGGCTCGTGGACCAAAATGGCCTGTTACCGTGCTGTACATCTATATTTAAAAAAATTAAAAACATTGTACATACAGGAATTTCTACAAATGCAGCCTGATAATATCCTTTGGGGTGATGCTGATTTGTGGGGAAAACTCCTCTGGTCTCCTTCAAAGAAATGACATGCTTGACATATTGGCACATATGTGCTATTTAGATATTTTAGATTGAGACGTACAGCACAATAACAGGCCCATGAGCCCGTGCCTCCCAATTATACCCATTTCACCTACAAACCCTGCACGCTTTTGGAGGGTGGGAGAAAACCAGAGCACCCGGGGAAAAGTCACGCCAACTCGGGGAGAACGTACAAACTCCTTACAGACAGCGCGGGATTCAAACCCAGGTTGCTGGCGCGGTAACAGTGTCACGCGGACCGCTACGCTAAAGTGCCTCCCTATATTGCCACACATCTTATATTACCTCACTTTTCAGTTCAAATCACAAAATACTGAGCACGGTCAGAAGGGTTCTTCTGTAAACAGACTAACAGGTGCTGATGTGTCATCTCCATGCACTGCCAGACTGAAGCCACCCACCAATTGCAGGAACAACACCTCATCTTCCATCTGGGCCACCTGCAACCGAGGGCATTAACATCGAATTCTCCAGTTTCCATTCGCATCCCCCCCCCAACTTTCCCTACGTCACCTCACCTCTCCCCCACCTTTTCCCTCTGTCTCCTTTCCCCAGCTCTGCTTCCACAGAGCCCCAAACATCCTCCCCCAGTCAGTTCTCACCTTTCCTCTCCTGTGTCCCACCCTTCTCCCATTAACACCTTTTGTCTGTACACCTCCCCCTGCCCATTCTTCCTCCCCCTCCCCAGCCTTTTAATTCAGGCACCTCCCTGTTCTTTGCTCATACTTGGAAGAGGGGCTCGGGCCCAATTCGTCAATTATCTTTACCTCCTTTGGGTGATGCAAGACTGGCTGAGTTCTTCCAGCATTTCTACCTCAAACATTCATAGAGCCGTGTACAATGAAATTAACTAGCACCAAGCAAGGATGATGTTCATTCAGGAGCCTAATGGCTGGGAAGAGATTTCAGAACCTTGAGGAAAACCTCAGGGCCGAAATGTCGGTAATATATCTTTACTTCCTCTGGACGCTGCAAGACTGGCAGAGTTCAACTACAATCAGAGTGTCTGCAACTTTTTGTGTTTCACTTGAAGCGACTTTAGAAGCACCATTCTGGCCACGAGTTGCTTAGAGGCCGTGAAAGCAGCTACAGAAATGTTTCTTTGCCAGTTGGCTTTTTCAGCCCCTCATTAATATTTGTTAATAGTGATGAAAAAAACTATTTTTACAGAAAAACCCCTGGTGTCTGGAATTCAAGCATCTGGCAACCTCAAGTAACCGGCAAAAAAAAAAGGAAAATAAATGTTAAAGGAAATAAAATGTTAGGTAAAAAACATGCAAGTTTAAAATTATATTCTCTAAAGTAACATAAACCTTTGGTGAAGATGGGAGCAAATATTCAGCCAGCGGAATGTCTTGGTCAGGCTTTGCTCGTAGCAGCTGTTTAAATAAAGTTGTGTGAAACAGCAATGGCGTCGCCCAGGTTGATGCTGCTCGCCGTTGGGGTAACTCTCTTAGAGTGTCTCCTTATCCCTGCTCGGAAAGATCACCCCCAGTCAGAGGGTTTACCTGTAAACTTGGGGGGGGGGGGAGGTTGGTGTTATTGTTCGTCTTTCGGCCGGCTCCATGGAGGGGGAGGAACCTGCAGATGCAACGACGGTTAAATGTTTTCAAAGAATGTGGCTGAAAATAGTCAAATGTTTTATATAGTCATCCAAGTGAAGTTTGTTCAGTGCAAATACAGTTTAGTATTTTTGTTGTATAAACTGTTTATTCTTAAACAGGTATATTGTTTATTGTAAGAGCAGTTGTCAAGTAACTGGAAAATAAGCTCATCCGGTATCTACCAATCCCCATACATGCTGGATACCAGGAGTTTTACTCTATTTAATTCTTCTCTGATTTCAATTGAGTGATACTTCCAGGATAACTCCGGAGGCTTAGCAATGCTCAGAACACGTGACATTGTTGCTTCCTTATTGCAGAACAGAAGGAGACCCTTCAGGGCATTGGCTCCATATTGATAGAGGTGCTGCTTTGCAGCTCCTGCGACCCCAGTTCGATGCTGACCACCGCCGCGTCTGTACAAAGCTTGCACCACCTCCCCACGACTGTGTGAATTCCCCGGAGATCTCCAGTTTTTCCTCCAAGCTCCAAAGATGTGTGGCTTGGTCAGTTAACTGGCTTTTGCATGAGTGAGTGGTGCAATCTGGGAGTAGGTGGAATGGGACGAGTGTAAACTGGTGGTTGGTTGTCTGTAAGGATGCGATGGAGGAGAGGTCCTGCTATTGTAAATACAACAACTCCTGTTCCTCCTTCCCCTCCCACACACGCCATCAGCAGCTGCCCGTTTCCTTTTTTAATTTTCATAAACCTCCCAGACCTCGGAAACCCTGGAACGTGCATGGGAAAGTGACTGCATTATGGTTTGGAATGGGGATGTCAATACCCCTGAGCAAAAAGACCCAGAACATCACAGGCAAAACCCTCCCCACTGTTGAGAACATCTACCGGGAACACTGCTGTCAGAGCAGCAGCAACAATCATCAAGGACCTGCTCCACCCAGCACACGCTCTGTGCTCACTGCCACCATCAGGAAAGAGTTATCAGGGCCACCACCAGGTTCAAGAACAGCTGCTCCCCCTCCACCATCAGCCTCCCCAACAACAAACTCAATCAGGGACTCGTTTAAGGACTGTATTAATTTTTATTCTCTATGTATTGCAGTTTGTTTACATTTCTTTATCTGTTTTCATGTGTACGTAGTGTACAGTTTATTTTTTGCATTGCCAATTAGTGGTGATTCTGCTGTCCCCGCAGAAAAAATCTCAGGGTTGAATGTGATACCATATAATCCACTCTGACAATAAATCTGAACCTCTCGAGAACATGGGAGGACAGCAGAGCAAATGATGTGAGGTTAGTATCAAGTCCAGATCAGTGACACTGAGAGCCTGTACCATGTGCAACACAAGTGTTGGGATTGGATATGGAGAATTATACTGCATTGATAACATTATGTGGCATTCACACATTTCAGTACATGCAGTCTTGTTTGCATAAAAGTAAATTGGTCGAATTAATCTCATGTGTTAAAATACGGCAGTCACTGACCGGTTAAAAGATGCATGGGGTCAAGAACGCCAGTACCTCATAACAGACGCACCTTCAAAGTCAACACTAGCGATGGGGTTGTTCAAGATTGGGCAAGGCAGCAGATTTCATTCCAACAAGGATATTGGATTTCATAGAAGCATTTAAAATTATGAGGGAAATAGACTGAGTAAATGTAGATGGGCTTTTTCCACTGAGGGCAGATGGGATACAAACCAGAGGGCATGGGTTAAGGGTGAAAGGGGAAAGGTTGAGGGGGAAACTTCTTCACACAGAGAGTGGTGGGAATGTGGAACGAGCTGCCAGCTGAAGTGGAGAATGTGGGCTTTAACATTCAAGAAGAATTTGGACAAGTACATGGACAGGGGGGCTGTGGACTGGGTACAGGTCATGGGATCGGCAGAAAAATAGCTTAGCACAGCCCAGAAGACCCAAAGGGCCTGTTTCTGTGCTGTAATGTTCTATAGTTCTATGGCAAAATAATGGGAGTTTTTAACCAACAATCCAACTTGACAGTTTCTAAAGTGCTTTTTAAAAAATATATTCTCTATTTATATGAATTTAGATTTTTGCATAGTACAGGGATTAAGGGTTAAGGGGAGAGCAGGGATGTGAGGCTGAGGCTTTATAAGACACTGGTGAGGCCTCACTTGGAGTATTGGGTACAGTTGTGGGCTCCTCATTTAAAAATGAATGTGTTGGCATCAGAGAGGGTTCTGAGAAGATTCACAAGAATGATTCCTGGAATGAAGGGGATTAACATATGAGGACTGTACTCATTGGAGTTCAGAAGAATGAGGGGGGCCTAATAGAAGCCTTTTGAATGTCAAAAGGCCTGGAAAGATTAGATGTGGCAAAGTTATTTCCCATGGTAGGGGAGTTCAGGACAAGCGGGCACAACTTCAGGATTGAAGGGCCCCATTTAAAACTGAGATGCGGGGGAATTTCTTCAGCCAGAGGGTGGTGAACCTCTGGAATGTGTGATTGTGGAGGCCAGGTCGTTGGGTCTACTTAAGGCAGAGATTGATAGCAATCTGGATAGAGTATCAAAGGTTATGTGGAGAAGGCCGGAAAGTGGGGCTGAGAGGGAGAATGGGTCAACTCATGAGGAAATGACAGAGTGAACTTAATGGCCTACTTCTGCTCCTATATCTCAAGGTCTCATGGTCCTTATGAGGGGGAAAAAGGCAGGTAGGTTCAAGTTCATTATCAACAGCATCTATCCAGACTCTGTAACACACACAAACATGTACATAGCAATCACTTGAACAGTCATGTCAAGTTTATTGTCATCTGCTATCCCTTTAAATCTAGATTTAGTCATCTGTCCAATATCCCCTTTAGTGGGCCTGGTAGCAAATTCTGGAAGTGTCACTTTGTTCAAGTCAAGTTTATTGTCACAAGTACAACCCATCGAAACCACATTCTCCCATCCTCAGTGCAGAACAAGCAAACAGACAAATATATATTATTTTCCCAGAGGTCATGCATTTGCAAGTAAAATTGTTCAGAGGGCAGACCTGGATTGATTCAATTGAGACTTGCATGACTGCCAGCAGGCTTCTGCTTCCGACGACCTCTTCCCCGAGTTTCAGTCGTGGGCTTCAGCTTGGTGCCAGGGCTCACTGCCTTCGTTAAGTCACACTCACACAGCCCCTTCAGGTCCTCTAGCTTGGTAGACCCACAGATTTTAATATCTAATGTCCTTATCTCCTATGGAGGCTGCAAGACCGGATGAGGTCCTCCTGCATTTCTGTGTTTTTACTACAATCACAGTATCTGCAGACTTTCATGTTTCACTCCCTTTAATTTGCTCTCTTGGCTCACACCCATCAGACATTCCCTTCAAGCCGTGAATGTTACCTACAACTGCCAGTTTGGGACAAATACCATCACCACACACTTCTTCAAACCTGCTGAGCACTTCCCAATTCTCCCCCACCTTGTCCATCCTTTCACATGCGGGCTAGGAGTAATCCAAACTGCAGCAAGGCCCCCCGCTGCCCACAGACATCAAGAGAGAGGGAGGCATGGTTAGTGCAACGCTGTTACACGCTAGCGATCAGGTTCAAGTCCCGCTCTGTCTGTGGGGAGTTTGTACATTCTCCCTATGTCCGCATGGGTTTTCCCCCGGGGGGGCCTCCGGTTTCCTCCCAACTGTCCAAAATGCACCTGGGGTTGTAGGTTAATTGGGCGGCATGGACTTGTAGACTGAAAGGGTCTGTGATCGTGCTGTATGTCCAAAAAATAAGATACCAGAGAGTAAAAACATTTTGAAATATTAGGGTGGCACGTTTGGTGTAATGCCTTTACAGCAGCAGCGATAGGGACCGGGGTTCGAATCCTGCGCTGTCTGTAAGGAGTTTGTACGTTCTCCGTGTGTTTGCGTGGGTTTTCCCCGGTGGCTTCACTTTCCTCCCACTGTTCAAAATGCACTGTGGGGGGGGGGGGGTGTAGGTTAATGGGGTATAACTTGGGCGGCATTCATGAGTCAAAATGGACTGTTACCATGCTGAACATATGAATCTTTAAAAAAATTTGATACAGGAGGATACAGATAAATAATTATGTACAAATCCCCACTTGGGTGGGGGGGGGTCAGCTTTATTATTTCAAAACCAGTTAGATAACATTGTATAGAAATTAACCCAGCAATGCAACTTTAATGCAATATAAATTAAACATGCAGTTTCCAGTATCTGTCCAGTAATCCGTTCATAAATACATAATGAAAATACAAAGAGGGAATGGGATAAGGTTCTTTAAAAAGATAGCTTTGTAAACAACAAAAATTTGAGTGCATTGAGAGAAGAGGTGATCTTGAATTTAAAAACTCAAGGAAGTCCAGCTTGTTGTTTCCGAGGAATTGAATTAAAGTGGAGTCGCTTGGAGAATGGAAGAGAGAGTCCCAGGCAGGTGTGCTGGACAGCTCAGTCAGCCCATTAGGTTGACTAGTGGCCCACGGGGGAGACTCAGTGATGGCTACAAGCTGCAGGGATAGCTCCCACCTCCATTTGAAACAGAGAATGGTATCCCTAGGCGCCGAGTCTGTTGAGCTGCATCTCCGAGGCTCCAAAATGTAGCTGCCCTGAGCACTGAAAGGCTGGACCTGAGTCAAGTCGCAAACCACAGTGCACAAGATGGGAGGGGAGCAATGCACTCCTGCACATTCAAACCATGGAGCCTGTGAAATCCACCACAGCATGACGAGCTTAATTATACATGAACCACCAACTTCTTCATTTCCTTCTCCAAAGTACAAGGCTGCAAACCGTGACCACCAATGCAATAAGAACATAGATAAGGTAAATTGTCATAGCCTTCTCTCCCCAGGGTAGGAAAACAAAATTAGAGGGGATAGATACAAGTTGGGGGGGGGGGGGTTAAAGAGACCCAAAGGGTTAACATTTTCACACAGTGGTGGATGTATGGAACAAGATGCCAAGGGACATTCAAACAACTTCTAAACGATACATTGATAGGAAAGGTTTAGGGCAGTGGTCCTCAACCTTTTTCTTTCTACTTACATACCAACTTAAATAATCCCTTACTAACCACAGAGCAACTATAAAGGATGTGGTTAATAAGGGATTATTTAAGGAGGTATGCAAGTGGGGGGAAAAAAAGTTTGAGAACCATTGGTTTAGTAGGGCACAGAGGCCGAATGCAGGTAAATGGGACTAGTTTGGACAAATTGGGACAAAGGGCCTATTTCCATGCTGTAGAAGGCTGACAACGACTGACAAGACATGGGGGCAGAAATAGGCTATTCAGCCCATTGTGTCTGCTCTGCCACTCAACCCCACCTTCTCCCCATTACCTGATGCTTTGGTTAATCGAGAACCTATCAATCTTGGTCTTAAAAACACACCCAGTGAATTAATGGCAGGTTTTAAATAGAAGCCCTTCCTGCTGTTGTAAAAGAAGGAGGAGACCTACCCACCAACCCACCTTCTAGATCTGATACGAAGGTCCAGAAACCCTCCAAGATGGCTGAAAACATCTCCAGTGGCCTGGATTTGAATTATGTCCCACCTGTGGCCTTTTGAGAGGCAAGGCTCTGGAGATGGAACTGACCCTCTACCCTTCCAAGACACCTCTTAAAACCTCGGATTTCAACAAGACTTTCAGACTCTTGTCCTTGCTGCTTTATTAAAGTTTTATCGTCGTCACAAATACAAATATGAGTTGGTGGTGAAGAAAGCAAATGCAATGTTGGCATTCATTTAGAGGGGGAGGGCATGCAAGAGCAGGGATGTAGCGTTGAGACTACAAAACACTGGCGCAACTTCCCTTGGAGTATTGTGTACAGTTTTCGACGCCTTATTTGAGAAAAGATGTGCTGGTGTTGGTGAGGGTTCAGAGATATACTAGAATGATACAAGGAATGAAAGTTTAGTATGAGGAATGATTTTTGGCTCTTGGACTGTACTTGTTGGAATACAGAAGGATAAGGGGGTCCTCATAGAGGCATTTCGAATGCTGAAAGGCCTGGACTGAGTAGATGTGGCAAAGATATTTCCCATGGTAGGGATTATCAGACAAGAGGGCATAGTTTCAGGATAAAAGGGCGTCAATTTAAAACAGATATGGAAAAATTTCCTTAATCAAAGGGTCATGAGTCTGCGGAACCTGTTGCCACAGGCACTGTGGAAGTGAGGCAGAGATCGACAGGTATTGATTACTCAGGGAATCAACTGTTACGGGGAGAAGGCCAGGGAGTGGGGCTGAGTTGAAGGATGATTAGAATGGCAGCGCAGTCTCAATGGCCTACTTCTGCACCTATATCTTGTGAAATTGAAATGGAAAGCCACAGGCAGATCTCTCATTCCCACATGATCTGCAACAGTTCAGGCCCAGGGAAAAACAGCTCAATTGTTTTTTCCCCCCATAGAGGGTTGCATTGATCTTAGAAGAATTCTGAGCTATCTGAGGACACATTATCAAAAGATTCCACTTTAAAAGAAAATTCCAGCATTAGACAGGAGTTCTGCTTGTTAACGTCCCACTCTTCAACCACTCCCTCAGCACTGAAGCAGTGCTCAATCTCTGAGATGGAACCTACAGCTACCAACATAAAAACACTCATGAACAGCAAAAAAAAAGTATTCAATTCAGGCACATTTAGGATTCAATTTACAGGTTCCCCATATAGCACGAGTATTCACAAAATGGGTGGATTCCAAACAGGAGACCCGACTATTTACAAAGGTATCAACAATCAACAGGACTATTTTGTCCTGAATATTTCAGTGCTCTCGTAGGATTTCAGTGGAGATGCAACCTAAGAGAAATTTCCAACGGCAAATTTCCCCTAGGTTGTGTAGTCATGGGAGGAAGGGAGTTTGTCTTGGAATCGGGTCATTTGATGAAGGACTACCTCATTTTCCCCCAGTTACAATTCCAACCTTGGTGACCATTCCCCCCATTTTGTTTTTGGGAGCTTTTACTACATTAATGCACACAGTACGAATCCCAGCGTGTGCCATATTACTGTTTTATTTCACCTTACTCCCACATACCCACCTCAATAATCTGCTGCCAACAAGTCTAATCTTGAAATGAAGCTCACCATCTCGAGGTGGGGGGGGGTGGGGGGGGTCACAGCCTGGCTGACCCTCGGGAAAATGCCACCTCGTTGTAGCAATGACCGATGGCTTGTTTCACTCGATGGGCTGATCCAAACCAACACTGCGTGTTTGTAAAAATTCTCAGTTTGTGCTCCGCAAGAAACATAAAAAAGGCTTTCAGTTATCTTCCAGAAAGAACTTTGATGACTCTGTAGTCAGCACACAGGATTGTTGTTTTAGTAAAGCACAACTCTGAATACCTCAATTAAGATGTGAAATTAAACCAGTGCTAAGGATCCATCCAGCACCATCTGAAGCTGGAGGCTGTCTACAGCTAAAGGTAAAAGGTAAAGGGTAAAGGATCCATTATTGTCATACTACATTTAGGATGCAACATACATGAATTTTTTTTCCAACTTTTGTCTACCATAAGGCAGAGTCGCCACTTTGTGCAGTGCCCCTCACAGAAACCTACAGCACCTGGTGTTCCCAGATGGTCTCCCTTCCAAGTACTGACAATCAGTCCATTAGGGGCTGTTAACATTACTTCTTAAATCCTTAATAAATATAAAAACATTTCTACAGCTCCCTTAGCATACAGTACTCCACAGAATTTGAATTTTTAACATTTCCATAAAGGGATTAAGCAAGTTGTGAAATACTACCCCACCTCTGCTACCTGCAGCCCTAACTCCCCTCTCTCTCTAGCACCCTCTCTGAAACAACATACAACTCGCCCAAGCAGTAGGAGCCTGAGGGTGGGGAAACAATTTCAAAGCAAAACTCTGTGCTAAACACATTTACAATCCTACAATCCACCTTCCTTGACCTTACAACCCCCACCGCTAGCATTTTCTGAAGAATTCCTTTCCTAAATCTTCAAATGGGCTGCGGGAACGCTGGAGGTGAATCTGCAGAGACTCAGTGGGGGGGGGGGGGGAGAGACGGGGACGACTCTCTTTTGCTTCTCTTTCTCTGACTGCAAGAGGCACTTCAAGCAATTTCTGCCCGTGGTGAATCTGTCTGCCTTACGGCAGACAAAAACAAATTCCGTCTAACATTGCACATAAGTGACAATAAAGGAATCTTGAATCAATTTCTAATACAGTTTGTCAGCTTGATGCCCAGCGTACCAAACCAGCAAACAGCAGCGCTGTACAACAAGGGCCAGCGTGCAACATGACCATCTGAGGGTCAATCCCTGCTAGCGCTGATCAATATAAAGAGGGAATGTAACAGAGTGGGACTGGGAAGCAACAGTATGTGGAGTCTCTCATCAGAAACACAATGGAAGTTCCACTCTTCTCAAATGCATCCAGTTACTATTCAACTAAAGTTTAAAGATTAACTGTTTTAATTTTTTTTTTATAAAAAGGCTAAGCTTGTTATTACAAATTTACCAAATCAGTAAAATGTTTCACCATGAACTCCAAGAATTCTGCCTTTGCATGATTCCACCTGGTTTCTACTGACCTGCCTTGGGTCTCAACAGACCACCACTCCACTGTCTCTCCTGAGTTTGTCAACGGTGCACAATGCATTCGGGTGGGATAAGTTCAAACATTCAGAAATTAATGGGTCACAGTACATCACAGATAAGGCAAAATGAGCAACGACTCTATAATATAAAATTTCAAATGCATATAAATTGCCCTCGGTAAGTGGTTTCGCAGTACTATTTCGTAGCTTTATAAAAATAGATATTATACAAACCTAGGAATTAAATGGAGATAGCTCTGCCGCTCTCCAGTGTTTCCTCTTTAATTACGTGTTTAAGTTCACTGACTCAACCAGTTATCCTAAGGTCCCCAAGAACGTCCAGTCTGTGCCAACCTTTGTCACTGCAGTTTAAGAGGTCAAATGCCAGCTCCTCCTCTCACTTTACACTAGAGATCAGAGGTCAGGCACAGTGCTCAGGAATGACACCTCCATAGCTTGGCCACAGCATTCACAGGAACACTCTCGACCTGGATTTCTTTGTCTGTATTTAAACCCATGCCATTCTCTTCCCCAACCCACCCCCCCCCCACCTCCTCCTCCTCCTCTCCCCCCCAACCCCCAAACTCAAGGGTGTCCCTGACTGCAACAGGCTTCATTCCTGCCAGAGAGGGGAAGGGAAAAACTATTCCAGACAAGAGGTAGTCCCTATGCAGAGGCTACACGCCTTCCCAAAGGCCAGTTGCGAACGGGAATATCTCCCCTCCCTACCGAGGGATGACGCAGCAAGTCACTCCTCCACCATCTTGGTGATGATATTGATGAGGTTGTCGAGTCCCCACAGGTAGCCATCCTCCCGATTCCCCTCCTTCCAGGCCACTCGGTGGTTCAGCGTGGCTTGGTCAGGCAACAGCACAGTCTTTCCAAAGTCGATCATCCAAACCTTGGCCATCTCTGTGTCGTCGTGGACAAAGAGCAGAGAACTCCCCACCACCTGTAAACAAAGCAACAGAGACAAAACTCCACAACTGCAACCAGAAACACTACACTTTGCTGGTGGCAAACCACAGAAATGCTTGAGGAACTCAGCCAGTCTTACAGCATCCAGAGGAGGTAAAGACATAACCAATATTTCGGGCCTCGGTCTTTCTTCAAGTTAATTCAGGCATCTGAATTAAAGGCAGGGGAAAAAGAGGGAAGGAGTACAGACCAGACAATAGGTGTTAATTGGGTACAAAATGAATGGTTCGTGGCGGGTGGGGGTGGGGAAGAGAAGAGGATTGGGCGCCTGCCTAGGTTTTGTTCATACCTTGATGAAGGGCTCAAGCCTGAAATGTTGGTTCTGCATCTTTATTACATAAAACACACTGTTTGACCTGCTGAGTTTCTCCAATGGTTTTTGAAATCCAGTCTCACGATTTGAGCCAATTTACCAATATCTTTAGCTGACCTTTGAAACGATGGTCAACCAACTTCCCAGTTCTTTCAGAGTGAGGGAAAGAAATAAAAAGGTAACCAGCAGTTACGCATCCACTCTCGTGCATTACGGTGGGTCTGCAATTCCCTGATGGTTTAGCAGCTCATTGAATAGTGATTGTCGTCGGCTAGTGATGGGAGGAGCATGGATTCCAATCAGCAGAATTTCCCAGACCAACAGTGCCCAAAACAAAATACAAACATGAAGCAACGTGAAGGACGAGTGCGAAGCAGAAGCTTTCCCCAGACCCTTCCTGTGGCTCGGAAGGTTCAAGCCATCATATTCAGGAGTCACCCGACTCTAAGCTAAAAACTGAAAGGGCTGGAAAAACTCAGCAGATCCGGCAGTATTGGTGGATCGAGTAACAATGTTTCAGGACGAAGTCCTTGGATTGGAACAGAGAAAGGGAGAATGCAAGTCAACTCAACTAGAACAGACATTCCCTTTGTTCTACCCAGTGGCACCCCACCTCCACCAGCCTTCTCTGCTGCTTAGACCATCTTGCCTTCTCCCTTACTCCATTTTTATCAAGGATCCTAATGTGTGGTCTGAAACCAACTTTTTCTCTTTCCACAGATGCTATCTGACCTGAGTTTTACCGGCATTTTCAGTTTGTATTTCAGATTCCCAGCACAGTAAAATTACCGGTATCCAGAATTCAAGCAACTGGCAAAAAATAAATAAATAACCAGAATTAAAATAATTAAAAATTTTAAATTTTAAAAATAAGCATTCCCAGAAGCAACACACAACCCCTTGGTGAGATGGGAGCAAACATTCAGCCAGCAGAGCGCCCCAGTCGCATCCCGCCCATAGCAGCTGTTTGAATAAAGTTTCAATAAAGTTGCATTTGAATAAAATGGCGGTGCTCAGGATGAAGAGCTGGCCAATGCTGCTCGCCATTGGGGACGACTCTCCCAAAGTGTCTCCCTATCCCTGCCTAGTAAGAGTCTTTATTAGCATTAAGTGTATTAGCAAGGTTTTTAATCTGTAAACCTGGGAGAGGTGGCGGGAGGCGGGGGGGAAAGAAGGATGGGGTTAATTATGATGTGGGTGGGGTAAGCATAGCAGCTAGCATAAAACTGGGGTTCGAATTTAAATTACGGGAATTACCTCATTAAAGTGAACTTTACATAATTAAAGACCAATACTGATTTTTTTTGGAAATTACAACATTTTACATTCTTTTGTTTTTTAAACTGTATATTCTCAATACATGTGTATTAGTTAGGCATTGTAAATGTGTGACTCAGTCATTCGGAAAATTTGCATATCCAACATCCCAGAAGGTGCTGGATAATTGGGGGGGGTTTTTATTGTATCTACATTTTTTCTTAATTGTCAGTTAATCTTAAAGATTTGCATAGATTTAGCCCTGATTGGAAAAATAATCTTCTTCTGGCTATTTATCCCATAGGATGACGATGGCTCCTTTCAGTCAGTTTGTGGGGTTTGATAAGAAGATACCCCTATCCCTCAGAAAGGAGCAGCGTGTGCGTGAACGGATTTAGGTGAGTAGGGGGTTGCACAGGTCCAGACCCACCCTCTCGACATACCCTCCCAGATCCAGCGGCCTGCTGAGGTCCAAGATGGGTGGGGGAAAGTTCTGTTGTGGTTAATAACCAGACCAAGCTTCGATTAGAAAAATAAGAGGGTAGCTGTCTCATCCATAGCTGGGCAGATGGCTTTAATTCAACAACGATACGACTTTAAGCCTGAAGTCTGCAGTTGGTGCTGGAACAGTCATTTAACATTAGTTTAAGAAACAGCTTGCGAATTTTAGCATTCAGCCGTGAAAAAGAATGAAAAAATTCTTTACCTCATGGGTCTTGAAAAACTCTGAGCTCTCCAGCGCTATCCTCAATTCTTTCAACCTTGTCAAATACTTCCTCTGCAATAAGACAACAAAGGTATCGATGCAGTAACCAGACTCACCCCTCGCACCCAGGATGCTGCCCTAAGACACGTTTACCATTGCATAACAATCAGCCAGCTCACAGAAGGGGAACCAATGGAGCAGCTCACAAAACATCAGGGAATGAGAACACCAGCCCCAAAAGGAGTGTCAGGGAAACAGCACCCACTGCAAGATAGGGAGACATAGGAAGGGAAATCCAGAGTTTACTGAGTGAGCAAAAAAAAAGCAAGAGCCCTAAAGAGTGCCAGCTGGATAAAACACCACCCTCTCCCAAGCAATTTATTTTCTTCATGCATTTTATAGGATCTGGGCATCCCTGGCAAGGCCAGCAATTCTTTCTTTGGCTTGGCTTCGCGGATGAAGATTTATGGAGGGGTATGTCCACGTCTGCTACAGGCTCGTTGGTGACTGACAAGTCCGATGCGGGACAGGCAGGCACGGTTGCAGTGGTTGCAAGGGAAAATTGGTGGGTTGGGGTTGGGTGTTGGGTTTTTCCTCCTTTGTCTTTTGTCAGTGAGGTGGGCTCTGCGGTCTTCTTCAAAGGAGGTTGTTGCCCGCCGAACTGTGAGGCGCCAAGATGCACGGTTGGAGGCGAGATCAGCCTACTGGCGGTGGTCAATGTGGCAGGCACCAAGAGATTTCTTTAAGCAGTCCTTGTACCTCTTCTTTGGTGCACCTCTGTCACGGTGGGCAGTGGAGAGCTCGCCATAGAACACGATCTTGGGAAGGCGATGGTCCTCCATTCTGGAGTTGTGATCCACCCAGCGCAGTTGGGTCTTCAGCAGCGTGGATTTGATGCTTGCGGACTCTGCCAGCTCGAGTACTTCGATGTTGGTGATGAAGTCATTCCAATGAATGTTGAGGATGGAGCGGAGACAGCGCTGTTGGAAGCGTTCTAGGAGCCGTAGGTGATGCCAGTAGAGGACCCATGATTCGGAGACGAACAGGAGCGTGGGTATGACAACGGCTCTGTACACACTGATCTTTGTGTGTTTCTTCAGGTGGTTGTTTTTCCAGACTCTTTTGCGTAGTCTTCCAAAGGCGCTATTTGCCTTGGCGAGTCTGTTGTCTATCTCGTTGTCGATCCTTGCATCAGATGAAATGGTGCAGACGAGATAGGTAAACTAGTTGACCGTTTTGAGTTCAGTGTGCCCGATGGAGATGTGGGGGGGCTGGTAGTCATGGTGGGGAGCTGGCTGATGGAGGACCTCAATTAATTGGTGGCCAGCAATTAATGTCCACCTATAATGCTCTTGAGATGGGGTGGTGGTGAAACACCTTTGTAAAGGGTGGCACAATGGAATGAAGCAGGGCACCACGGGTTAGTGCAACACTGTTACAGCGCCAGTGACCTGGGTTTGAATCCAACGGTAACTGTAAGGAGTTTGCAAGTTCTCCCAGTGTCTGTGTGGATTTTCTCTAGGTGCTTCAGTTTCTTCCCATCCTCCAAAAACGTACCGAGGGTTGTAGGTTAATTGGGCGGCACGGCTTTGTGGGCTAAAAGGGCCTGTTAACGTGCTGTATGTCTAAATTTAACATATAAAATTTAAACTACTGCAGTCCTTCTAGTGCCATTGGGGAGGTGGAGCACTTTAATCTTTCGAAGCCATGTGCAGTAAAACTTTGATATTCTGGCACTCTTAGTGAAGATAGATTCATTGTCCGTTCAGAAAGCTGATGGCAGGGATAAGAAGCTGTTTTATTATGGGTGTGTACTGTATAGACATTTAGACTATTTAAAGAGAATTAGTAAATCTCTGGCTGTACACGGTGAAGCTGCTAACTAAGTACTGTAACAAAGGATGAATAGTTACCAAAACATTTTTATTGCTGTCCACAAAGTCTTCCAGTGCTTCCATAACCTGTTCTTTGAGTTTAGTTTTCTTGAAGTTCGTATTGCAGGATCCATCAGCCTTCTGGAGGATCAAAGAAAAACAGGAACTCTTAACTGGGAATCAGTGACCAACAGATATATACTGCGCCCTCCAATAACAAGGATGTAATCCTTCTTATTATCCCCTTCCTGCCTCAGTAACCTCCCCCGAGCTGTTCAGTGACCATAGCAACCCCAAGCTCATTTCTGGGTTCCATGAAAGAAAGGATGTTTCGAGGAGTGCAGGGAAGCTTTATGAATATGCTTGGAAATCCCCAGGCTCACCAGGACATGTTTATGTTGCTCAATACACCAAGTTCACTGAAAAGTTTATTAAACTACAGTGCAACACCTATAAAAAGGTGAATTAAAAGTGTGTGGGGTATTCATGGTAGTTCAGAATCAAAGTCCTAAGAGAGATAAACATCAGAGTTTTACTGTACAAGATTAAAGTACAAGAAGAAATCTCACATTGTATTTCCCTGGAATTTGAGGTTGTGGGGCATTTTGACATTTCCAAGGTAAATTGGAGTCATGAAAAATTATGCCCCTGGTTAGGAAATCCTGGAGGGTTGGGTGACAAAACGTAAAATTCAGATGCAGGGCCATTCTCCTTTAGGACTCAGCGCAAAGTTTGTGGGCCGGCCCCCTTCCCTGTGAAGCAGCCGTTTAGTTGGTTTCTTCTCTACTTCTCCCCTACTGACTACATTAAAAAATATTTTACAATTTCAGTCTGTGGCACCCTTTTAAATGTACTGAGGCCCAGGGTGGGGGGAGAGGGGTAGGGCCTCATTAAGAACAGCTGCTGTCGAGGATTACGATGAGAAATCTATAGGCCTCAAGGTGTTTGGAATTCTGAACACTCTTCTCTTTTAGTGAGGCACGATTGGCGTAGCGGTTTGCGCAACACTATTACAGCGCCAACAGTTGGTACGTTCTCCCCGAATCTGGTTGTAGGTTATCTTGGGTGTAATTGGGCAGCATGGGTGTAAATGGCTGGAATTGGCTTCTTCATGCTTTAAAAGGCAACTGATGTCAATTTTAAAATCTACAACACAGGGTTTTTGTTATGAAAGTATTTTGGGAAAGACAATGGTTGGGATTCAGAACCCTCATGAAACCACAGGACTAAAAGCCTATCAGGTTCATGTGGGCTGTCATTCTCTCCACTTACCCTGATGCCCTCGATCCTGAACCCTAGCGTTGCAGTCGAGCTAAGCGTCTCCCTCCATTGCATGTAACGTGGCTTCAAGACGGCCTTCAGCTCGTGTTCCTCCTTCGTGGGTGCATTTGGATCCACAGCTATCATCTTCTCGTACATGTCTTTCCGTAGTTTGGGCTTCTCACGAGCTTTAGTCAACTCCTCCTCCAGGTAGGTCCTTCAAAAGGAAATTTGTAGACTAGTGAGAAAAGCATCAAGGATGAAGCCAACACTGCAAACATTCTCACCCCTCCCCTTCCCCCCCAATCCTTTTTGGTTCCACATCCTTCACTACCAACACCCCACTGGATTCTTGCAAGCACTCCTCCCCTCCATAGATGCTGTCTCACCCATGGAGTTCCTCCAGCAGTTTGTATTTCCTCCCCCCACCTTACCTCTATGTCCTTGATCCAACTATTTCTCATCTCTACCCTACACTCTTCATTCAATTTTCCAAGATCTAACATGGGACATAAAATTATTCCTGACACATCTTGCAACAGTTTTGGATACATAAATACAGGTCATTGTTGGAGTCAGGAAAAAAACTGGCTCAGTTCAGATTTATTGTGGACAAGGCAGAATTACCACTTATTGGTAGTGCAAAAAAAACTGTACATAGTGTACACATGTAAACAAACTGATTGTGCAATACAAATGAGGAAAAAAAAGATCAAGCGCAGGAGTCCTTAAATGAGTCCATGATTGAGTTTTGTCGTTGAGGAGTCTGATGGTGGAGGGGGAGCAGCTGTTCCTGAACCTGCTGGTACGCGTCTTGTGGTCCCGATACCTCTCTCCTGATGGCAGCAGCGAGAACAGAGCGTGTGCTGGGTGGTGTGGATCCTTGATGATCGCTGCTGCTGCTCTCTGACAGCAACGTTCACTGTGGATGTTCTCAATGGTGGGGAGGGTTTTATCTGTGACATCCACTATCTTTTGCAGGGCTTTCCGGTCAGGGGTATTGGTGTCCCCGTAACAGACCACGATGCAGCCGGTCAGCACACGAGTAGAAATTTGCCAGGGTTTCCGGATGTCACGCCAAACCTCCGCAAACTCGTTGCAACAACAGGTTCATTTAGATCATCAGTAAGAAGCAATAGACAAAGGGTGGCACAGTGAACAATTTCCACTCATTCTGCAACTCCATTCCCTTAGCCAATTAATTACATTCTTCCACACACCTTACTCCCATCTTACAGTCCATGATGGAGGGAGAGTCAAACTCTGACAACAAGTCATCCATCTGATTGTAACAATCTCCATCCTTGTCCACCACTCCATAATATCCTGGCACAAAAGGACACAGCAGAGGATCCTTCATCAGGGACTCCAGGCACTGACGTTCACACTCACAATACTTCTTCAGGATCTTGCCATAATCTCCAGCTTTAAAGTTACCTGAAAGAACAAATTCATTAATTTAGCAGCAGGTCCCCTCTTCATTTGAAAAAGTTTCAAAAAACTGCCTCTCCAAACCTATCGCCACTCCTTCCTTGTACAGGTTCTGGGTGAGCGCCACTAAGAGAAACTCAGAAAGGAACAAGTCCATTATCAATCCTGCGCCACACACAAGAATTTCTAAATGCCAATTTAGGACAATTGTGGGTACACTGGAGAGTAGTAACAGCTGCTACAGGACTCCGCTGCTTTCTGCCCAGGAGTGAACAGAACAAAAGAAACAGGAGAAACAATTGAACCTTCAGTCTATTCAGGCTGTTTTCCGGTTCAGAGAGATCACGGCAGATCTTCAATCTTAATAGCCTATCCCCCATATCCTCTATCAAATCTCAGACTGAATGAGCTCAATGACAAAGCCTCCCCAGTCCTGGGGGGGGGGGGGGGGGGGGGGGGGGGGGGAGAAGAGATTTCAAGGACTGATCTCCCAGAGGGAAAAAAATTCCCTCATCTCAGCTTTACTTGGCCTAGGCCTCATTTGAGATCAAGAAGCTTAGAACTGAAGGTCACAATTGTAAGAAATATCCTTCCTATAGCTACCCCTTCATTCCCTCAAAGAACTTTGTGTTGTGATGGAGTAACTGCCCAAAGTTCAGATTTAGTGTCAGAGCACATACGTGACATCACATACAGCCCTGAGATTCTTTTCCTGTGGGCCAGGCCTAAATTTCTACTCATCAGTATTGCCACCTGGACTCAAGAAGAGATAAGCATACACAAGACAGAAATGTAAAGAAAGCATAAACAAAGTGACAATGCAAATATAGGAAAAAAAATATTCAGTCATTATTGTTAAATGAGTCTGCAAGTCTGTTTAGGAGTCTGATAATGGAGGGGTAGCAACTATTCCTGAACCTACTGGTGTGAGTCTCGTGACAACTATACCATTTTCCTGATGGTCGCAGCAGGAATAGAGTGTGTGCTGGGTGATGATCGCTGCGGCTCTCTGATGGCAGTGTTCCCTGTAGATTTTCTCGAAGGTGGGGAGGGTTTTGCCCGTGAGGTCCTGGGCTGCGCCCACTACCTTTGCAGGGTTTTACATTCGGGTGTATTGGGGTGTCCCTGTACCAGACTGTGATACTTGCCACCACACACACACTCTGTAGAAGTTCCCCAGGATTTCTGATGACAAACTCCTGAAGAAGGGTTAATGGATGCTTAATGGGTACAGGACAACTCCTCCGAGATGGTCAGTGCAGGAATTTAAATTTGTTCCACCCAGTGATCACTGGATTGTATACATCTGGTTTCCCTTCCTAAAGTCCACAATCATTCTTTGAAACTCTAGGATGAAGCCTTGCTGACTCAATTTCTTGTATTACAAAACTCTGCACGAGAGAGCACAGATAGCATAACGGATTGGGCAACACGACTACCGTACCAGTGACCAGAGTTCAAATCTGCCATTGCCTGTAAGGAGCTGGTTCGTTCTCCCCGTGACCTATGTAGGTTTTCTCCGGGTGCTCTGGTTTCCTCCCACCCTCTAAAACATACAGGATTGGTAGGTTAATTGGGAGGACAGCATAGGTTTCATTGGATAGAAGGGCTGTATCAAAAAAACTGCCATCCTCGGGAAGAGTTTATGATGGTGGGAGAGACAAAACAGGGTGTTTGCCTGCTTTCTTCCAAGGTAGTCACACACATGAATTAGAAGGTCTTGTCAATTCAACCACCTCTGTCAGCACAGACTGGCTAGTTTTTGTGCCCACCTCCACTACCCGAAGGAACCAGTCAATCACCTGCGCTGGACTCCCCAGTTCTCCAGCTCTACAAAGGTGCCATATGCCCTTTGTTCTCTTGCCATCTTCGAGGGACCCCTTGCTCCACCCTGGACTGAGAAACTTGGACCTGCGCTGGAGAAGCTGCTGGGGAGATAAGGGTACTGTTTAATAGGGGTTGGGAACGCTGATCAGTGTCCCTAGATTAGCACAGAGCCATGTTCGCCCAGAGTCAAGGGATGGCAGGACACAAATGTACTTTTCCCTTGTTTGTATATCTTTTTCCACGCCCATATATTAGCTGTGAGTGTGTTTCATTGCCGCTATTATTTTTCCCAGGTTATCAAACTCATATTGCCAACCAAACACGGTTCCCACACTAAGTAATAAACTGTGTGCGTTTGTTCACCGTTATTCTGGCCTCCCCGTGGTTGTTGTACATACCTTGTGTGCGCACATGTGTGGTGTATAACCTCATTTTCCCCATGGCTTTGCCTCTAGCAAATAAACCAGTCTCCAGATCCTTGCCTTTGAGACCTACCAACAGGTGTAATTTTAAGTTTAAGTTTCAGATCGTCCTATGCCACGGCATATGCAGTATTAGGAGACTAGGTTTCCTCTTATTGCTACCAATCCTTCCACCGACAGAGAATTCCACCATGTGGGTTACCTGCATGACCTGCCAGTTGCACCCAGGGGTAGCGCTTCTTGAAGGAGACCACGAACGGGGACCAATGCACCATAGTTTTCAGCTTCTTCCACGACTTGTTCTGCAAAAAGAAACTCCGATCAACAAAAAGAGACAACATTCTCAGAATCAATCATTTTGCCCCACTATTTAACGATTCTTTCACCAGGAGCATGACTTTTGATCTGGGGAATGGTCAATAGGGGTTTTAGATTTTGGGGGATTTTAGATGGAGTTCCACCAGGCTTTATAACCAGGCCCTTGGGGGGATTTTCTAAGCTGCAAAAAGATAGTGATGCACTAGCTAGATTTATGCCAGTCAGTGTAGTGGTCAGCGCAATGCTGTTACAACACCAGTGACTCGAACCTGGGTTCAAATCCCATGCTGTCTGTAAGGAGTTTGTATGTTCTTCAGGGGGGCTGCAAAGTTAATTGAGTGTAATTGGGCACACAGGCTTGTGGGCCAATAGGGCCTTTACCGTGCTAGAGGTCTAAATTTTAAAAATTAAAAATTGACATTTAGAAAAGTGGAATTCAATCGAGAGTTGCGCTCAAATGGAACTGTCAATAAATTAAAGCCACATTAATGTTGAGCCTCATTCAAGAAAGGCTGCAGGGGAAAGAAAACCTGAAAATGACAAGCCAGCGAGCCAAACATCCATTGTTGGTCAGTTAATAGAGAGTATTCTGAGGGAGAACCTTGGATACTCAGCATGGTTTTGTACTCGAGAGATCACATCTCTCCAAACTGACTGAGTTTTTTCGTAGATCAAGAAGTGTGATGAGGGCAGAGAGAAGGTTCCACATGGTAGGGTACTCTGGAAGGTTAGATCACACGAGATCAAGGTGAGATAGCAGAATGGACAGAAAATTGGCTTCATGGAAGAAAACAGAGGGTGATGGTGTAAGGTTGTTTATCGGAGTGGAGCTCTGTCACCCGTGGTGTCCCAGAGGGTTTGGTGCTGGGCCCATTGCTGTTTGTCATCTACATCAACAACTTAGAGGAAAACGTACATGGCATGAGTAGCAAGTTTGCAGATGACAGCGTCTGAATTGGAGGACAATGAAGGTGGCTCATTTCCTTTAGCAGAGATGGCAAAGTAGAGTCATTGGAGTTGCCAGTGACAGGCAGTTCTCTTAGTTTTACTCATTGATTTCTCTTCCTTAAACTCCAATCCTTATCCTACAGTTCTTCTGTCAGCTTCATCTGTCTAAATGTATGTTTGTTCTACAGTAAACATATTACCAGAGCAATATGCAGAATGAAAATTGAAGGATCTTTCCTTCATAATATTTTTTCCAGCATTATTGTTTTTCATATCATCTCATACATCATATTACACTATACACTGCCAATCGACCCATTAACTCTATGCTGGCTCTCAGCAATTACATGAATCCCCTTCCCCACTTCGTGTATTCCTCTGATCTATTCTCCACCAACATGGGAGGTCACTTACAGCTGCCAATCAACCTACCATTTAACTCCAGAATCTGAGAGGAAATGAGAGGACCAGGGGAAAACCCATATGGTCAGAGGGAGGTGCAAGTTCACACAGACCGTGGCCAGCGTCAGGATGAAACCTGTGGAGCAGTAGCATGTGTGATGCCGGTTTCCGTTATGAAAACTCCAACCACTCTCTCCAAAAAAAAAAATTTGTGGACCATCAAGCTCTTCAACCCTGCCCTGCCATTTAATAGGATTGTGGTTAATCGAAAAATAAACTGACGTGTTTGTCATGCTCAACATTTAGGCTGGTTGTTGTTCAATATTCTCAACCAGGACTAAAACTGATTTATCTTTATTTTGAATCATCTTAAACCCACTTACTTGGAATTCAAAATTAAGTTCACAATTGAATCTGGTGGTGCATTATCTTATTCTCACAAATCTTCCTTACAAGGCAGTGGGGGGGGGGGAGGGGGGGAAGGGGTGAAGACCATAGGGTCTTAATATGTTGGCTGCTTTCCAGGCAGTCAAAGTCATAAGCCCCTTTCGCACTTGCAAGTGATCCCAGGAATTAATCACCAATCGGGCTTTAAAGTGCCAAGCGTGAAAGTAAACACCAGCTCAACTCTGGCGTCAAACGGCGTCTTCTCACACCGGGGATTGGCAGCCTCAACCCCTAGTACAATCCCTGGTATCTGCTGACACCAGCGTTGCAATCAGGCAAGTGTGAAACAGGCAGTTGCATTGTGGGATTGAAATGACCCAAGTTTTTGCACGAGTGCAGGAACGTAAAGGAAGATTAAAATGAAGGTAAAAACTTTGCAGTGGGAAGTCACAGCGGGAGAGAGGCAATAAATAGCAATAGTGGACAATTTTTAAACAGCGCGGGAAAGACCGTAGTGCTATAGTGTACAATTTATAAAGACTGTGGGGAAAAGCCATGGTGGATTTGACTTCCCACAATGCCATGCAGCAGAGAAACCCCTCCATGAATGCTCTGTGCATACAGCCCTTTCTCAACCGCATGGAATTCTGGGAGGGGAGGGCAGGCCTTCCATCACTTTTTGCCATGGTCTTTATAAATTGTACGCTATAGCTCTACGGTCTTTCCCACCCTGTTTAAAAATTGTCCATTCTTGCTGATTCTTGCTCACACTTTCCCATGATCCCTTATAAAGGGTTATATAGGTCGACACAACAACAACAGGGGCTGAAGGGCTCATACAGTGCTGTACATAAAGCTTAATTATGTAATAATTAGGCATGATTAATTTTGTTCAAATTCAAATACAAGATCGTAATACACTGATCAGGATTGAGGGCAGGTCCCCCATCACTTGATGCCTTTTATCACGTCACCATCAAAGTGCTCCTCAAAGGCGAATCTCTCAGACCGACAATCAAATCACAAGTGTTAGGGGGTAAAGCGACACCACGTATCAATCTCAAAAAGACCAGACCGTCATTGGTACCTGTCCTATTACTTTTGGGAACCCCCTTTATATATGCATTTTTACCATTTTATCTTTGTCTTGGGAAAAGGCTTGGACCATGTCGACTAACCATTTCTACCCATGGATGCTGACTGATCTGTTGAGAACCTCCCAGCAATTCTCCACCAGTCAAGATCTGGTCATAACACAGTTAACGTATCGTCTTCACATTGAATGCACAAATATGGTTACTGGTAACCAAAACATCAGTAATTATGGAACTGAACGAACGACACCCACAGTGACGCAACTGAAAGGAGACGAAGGTAAAATAAAAATTGAATGACACAGCACGTGAGAGCAATATCCAGCCACTCTTCAATTGGGCCCTCTCCATTCAGGTGCAGTTAAAATATCCATTACAAATATCCTCACCGGGGAGGGAGAGAAGGATTAGGTTTTAAATGTGTGTGTGTGTGTGTGTGTGTGTGTGTGTGTGTGTGTGTGTGTGTGGAGAGAGAGAGAGAGAGAAAGAAAACACACACATATATATATAAAAAAACACACATACACATATACATAAAAAAAACACACATACACATACTCATTGATTCCCATTTTTCCAAGGAACTTAAGCTCAAGTTTAAGTGGCACATTTTCCAGTACAAGTTTGTCACAAAACACCTAAGCACAGTGACAGGTTCTATTCCAGTCTTATATTCTCAATATTAACTTTCTCCAAACAAAGGCAAACGAAAAATAATGCATCTTACTAACTTCTGCTTTCTGCTAATAAACAAAATAACACGAAAGATGCTCTGTTGCATAACATAGTAAAGAACCAGCAACACGGATGTTAATGACATGAACCATAGCGGCCCTTTTGAATACCAAGTATTCCTGTTCCAAAGGCAAGGTGAAAACATATACCATGAAGTTGCTATTCACAGTAAATCAAATGCAATTCCAGGAAGACCAAGAAGGATAAACTCAGAATATGATTAAAAGTTTAAAAAACAGAACTCAGAGAACTTTACCAAAGCGGTCACTGGCACCAGAAGCATCTCCAAGTAAATACTGCAATTGTAAAGTCTTGGCTTTATTCTAGGACTTAAAACGTCACTCAGACACTCCCCTGCGAGATACCACACTGACGCCCACAGTGATTAATGAATGATGGAATGCAACCTTGACCAAGTTCTTTATTTTTACTCAAGCTCTTTTCCGACTGAGCTTCAAACTTCAATAATTGATTCGAACATTTTGCTGCAATCTTAACTCCATCCAGACTGATACAGCACAAGAATGACTCAAGCGGTCTAGCATTTCATGCAATCCGGACCCAAACATAGCTGCTTTCTCTCCTCCGGTAGAATGCTAGAGGCTAGCTGCTAACATTGCACCCTTGAGACAATTAGTCAGAAATGTTCAACAGTACCGAGGCACTGAGAGCACAGCGGTCAGCGCAACACTACTACAGTACCAGCGACCCAGCTTCAAATCCACTACCGTGAGGCGCCTGTACGCTCTCCCCGTGGATTTCGCCCAGGTGCTCCGGTTTCCTCCCATGTTCCAAAGACAAACAGGGTTAGAGGTTAATTGGCCACAGGGGTGTAGTTGGGCGGGATGGGGTCATGGGCCAGAAGGCCCTGTGTATCTAAATTAAATAAAATCCTTCCCTAACCACCCCATGACTAAGATAAACTTCATTGTGTGACAACATTGCATTTGTCAGTACATTACAGGTTGCATAAATACAACCAAAAACGGAGCTGGTCAATACACCCAGACAAACAAAATGCTTAATTCTGACTCATCTCAATGAACTTTCTTGATTTAAATCATGAGACTATGATCGCTTTATGATGTTATTTATAGATCCCAACTCTATGGAGTTGGTATCTCACTTATTCAGACTTAAGTCATTGCTAGTTTTTGCTGCATCACTGAGAGGAAGAATTTTTTTTTAAATTTAGACATACAGCTCAGTAACAGGCCATTTCGGCCCACAAGCCTGTGCCGCCCAATTGACCTACAACCCCTTGTGCATTTTGGACGGTGGGAGGAAATGGGAGCCCTCGGTGGAAACCCACAGGAAGAACATACAAACTATTTAAAGACAGTGCTGGATTCAAAACCAAGGCCAAAATGGCCTTGTTACTGTCTAGGTCTTAAAAAAAAATACACATGGCCGGGTTAATGGGCAGGTACTCCAAGTGGTAGGACAGAGTATTATGCAGGGACCTGTTTTCAGGCTGCGTCTCTACCAGGTTAATGAACATTTAAGTTTGCCATTTACACCAACAACACTAGAATCATACAGAACCAGATTCGACACATGAAGCAAATGGAATGCTAAATAAACTACAGACAAGGCAACATCCATTGGTGGAAATGGTTAGCACAACGCTGTTACAGCATCAGCGACCCATGTTCGAATCCGGCGCTGTCTGTCAGGAGTTTGTACATTCTTACCCAGATTGTGTGGGCTTCCTCCCACCTTCCAGTAAAGTACAAGGTTAATTAGGGGGTTACATGCCAGTGGGCCGGAATGGCCCATGACCGTGCTGGGTCTTTATAAACACATTTCTAGCCCCAACGTGCCAATGCTGGGTGGCCCATCCAGCAGCTTATTGTTTGCTCAAGATCGCAGCATGTGGAGGTTCATTTGATACAATTCATTTTGCATTAAAAATTGGAAAGAACTCTCTCAAATTAATGAGTCAATGGGATGTGGGGAGCACCGTGCTCCAGACTCACAGTTCCAGTGACTTGGATCGGATTCTGACCTTGCGTACTGTCTGTGCGGAGTTTACATTTCCTCACAGTGACCACATTTCCTCTGGCTCTCCCATTTCCTCTCACATTCCATCTCCCTTCAACATCAACTACAAGGGTAAAACAAACGCAACAAAATATGGTGTATTTTAGGTGCATATATACATTTATTGGGATAGAAAAATCTCCACCAGATTAGTATTTTTCCTACTCAAGTCACAACAGCAAAATTTGCACTCAAGTCAAATGAGCTGAATCAGAACGGATTCTGAGATTTCTTGTTTTACAGAGAGTACATTCCATCTTGCTAAAAAGTTTTAATCCTTCGATTACAGATGCACAAAGCGCATGTTGCACACCATTCTCATTGTTTAAGCAACAATAGGAGCAATTAAACAGCTAAACAATAATAAGGAGGCAAGCAGTCCTATATTTTTTTTTTAAAACACACCATAGAACAGGCCATCCCACAAAACTCAACCATGCTAACAGTACAGGCCCTTCAGCCCTTGATGTTGGGCCAACCCATATATTCCTTAAAAAAAAAGCACCAAACCCTACCTCATATAACCTTCCATTTTTTTTCCATCCATGTATCTGTATAAAGAGTCACTTAAATGCCCCTAATGTTCCATCCCCGGCAAGGCATTCCAGGCACCCATAACTGTGTAAAAAGACTTAGCCCTGATGTTTCCTCCCTTCACTTTGTACAAATGTCCTCTGGTGTTTGCTATTCCTGCCCTGGGAAAAAGGCGCTGGCCGTCCACTCTAGCTCTGCCTCTCATAAACTTATAGACTATCAAGTCTCCTCTCATTCTTTTTAGCTCCAAAGAGAAAAGTCTCAGCTCTGCTAACCTTGCTCATAAGACTTGTTTTCCAATCCAGGCAACATCCTGGTCAATCTCCTCTGCACCCTCTCCACAACTTCCATATCATTTCTAAAACGAGCTGACCAAAACTGAATACAATTCTTTAAGTATGGTCTTACCAGAGATTTGTAGAGTTGCCACATGACCTTTTGAACTCAATCCCCCTGTTAATGAAGCCCAGCATTCAGTAGGCCTCAACTATCCTACCAACCTGCGCAGTGACCTTAAGGGATGTATAGATTTGGATGCCAAGGTCCCCCTGAAGTAACTGACCATCAACCCTGTACTCAGCCTTCTGGTTTGTCCATCCAAAATGCATCACCTCACACTTATCCATACATCGTCAGTCCACATGTCTTTTGAACGTAATACTTCTTCAGCATCCTCTGGAAGCTCTCTCCAGATATGGACCTACCGTATCAGGCCCCTCTCAAATCTCTCTCCACCCCTTCCAAAATCTCTGTTCTCCTGTTCTACAATTATCTGCCCTGGGAAAAAGACAATGTTCATATTATCCATATCCCTCAAATTGCACACCTCTGCAAGGTCACTCCTCAGTTTCTTAGATCCTAGGGAATAAAAACTCAGCCTTATCCAATCTCTCGCTCCAATTCAAGCCATCCACTCCCAGAAATTTCCTGGTGAATCACTATTGCAACCTTTCCAACTTAAATGACAGCTGATTGACTAGACTGACATACTTTGTGGTCTTACAAAGTGTACAGCTGCATCAGGTCCCAACTTCTGCCCTCAATACCTTGTCCAATGAAGACAAATGCCTTCACCATCCTGTCCAACCGAGTCATTGCTTTCAGTAAAATGGCTTATCAAAGAGCAATACCTCATACTTGTTGGGGTTCAAATCCATTTGGCACTCCTTGATTCACTTTCCAAACTAGGTCCCATTATCAACTTAGATATCCTTCTTCACTTTGCCAGCAGTTTTTGCTGTCATCTCCAAATTTACTAACCACATTAACTACAGTGCCAACCAGACTGTTAACACAAATAACCTACCCCTGCAGCACACCACTGGCCACAAGCCTACAATAAAAACAAACACGCATTACTACCCTCTAAATCCTTTCTTCAGCCAGTTGTAATCCAATTTGCCAGCTCAACATCAATCACTTGTGATCTCACCCTCCAGACTCCCCTACCATGCAGGACCTTGTCCATATGGACTTTAGAATGGCTTTTGGCAAATTACACCACCATCTCCTCATTAGTGTTGACAATTGTGAAAGAATTACTTGCCATTAGGAGATTTTAAATTTAAATTTAGACATGTAGCACAGTAACAGGCCCTTCTGGCCCATGCTGCTCAATTACATCCAATTCACCTACAACCCCCGGATGCTTCGAAGGGTGGGAGGAAATCTGAGCACTTGGAAGAAACCCACGGAGACACAGAAAGAACGTACAAACTCCTTACAGACATTGCACTATCCGAACCCAGGTCACTGGCGTTGTAACAGTTTTGCACTAATCAGAACGTGAACTGTTCTGCTTCCAACCGCTATGCTATTCTGTCTACAATATTTAAGATAGTTACCCAAATAAATTTTAGGTAACGATGGACCTAGGGGTACAAGTGTGCAATCCCTTGTAAATGGCCACACAAGGATAGGTTGACGAAGGTGGCATTTAGCACACTAGCCTTTGGTCAAGGCAGAGAATACAAGAGTTGGGACGTTGTGTTACAGCTATAGAAGACATTGATGAGACCACCCTGTAGCAACACAAAAGATGGCATCATGCTGGAAAGATGCAGAAAGGATTCAACGGATTTTGCTGAGACTCAACAAGTGGAATTATTACAAGGCTAAAGCAGTTTTCTCGGGAGCACAGGCAGTGGGAATACAAAATGAAGACTATAAATAAGGTGAATGGTCACAGTCTTTTTCTCAGTGTAGGGAAGTCTAAATCAGATGAAGATGTGGGGGGGGGGGGGGGGGGTGGTGGGCAGAGAGAGAGATTAAAATATTCAAAGAGAAACCGGAGGAGCACACACATAAAATGAAGGGACAGAACTGAGGTCTGTGGATGAGTGGGAGGCTCTGTGGTCCCTTCAAGAGGAAACTGAATAAACAAAGGGAGAGCGATTTTCAAGGCGAGAGATAAAGGTTTAAGGGCAGAACACACGATGTTGATTTGGGAGAAATACTCACCAGGACATTAGCGTGCTCCACTACTCTTCTAGAGAAAGGGCCAAAAGACACTACAGCCAACCAACATTCCCTCTCATTTTTAGCAGTCAGTGCGCAAAAATCGTTAAGTTGTGCAAATTTTTTTCCCCCCCAGGACAAAAGTCTGTGCGCACCGACGGCTTGTGCAGATGGAAACTTGAAATTCTTTCAAGGTAACCTCTCTCTCATGGCGAATAAAATTGTATTGGCATGTTTTAATAAAACAAGTAGGATTTTGCACTCAATAAGTATAATTATTCATGACTAAATTATGGAACAAGCCTTTGTGCGCTGTGCATGTGCACAGCTTAGAGGGAACAGTGCCTTCAACAGCACACATCTCCCTCAACAGCACTTGTACCCACAACCTCCTGATTCAGAACAAGCGTGCAAAGAAGCCTTGCTCTTATTCCACAATATGCCCATTCTTTTGGTAACAGGATCTTAACCACTAATTCACTAAAAAATCTTGTCCTTAAAATACCATTTCATCCTGCAGCACTCCAAATACTTCAGATAACAATGAAGGGAAGATGAACAAAAAAAAAACACAAAACAAATGGCAGCACAGTATCTTCCTGGAAATAAAAAAAAACAGGGCTGGCCAAACACGTGGTAAAATTCCCTTATATAGAAATGTCTACATCAGAGAGACTGGGTGTAGACTTCACTCAGCACCTTCACTCTGTCCGCATCAGTGACAGGGATCTCCCAGCGGCCAACCATTTCAATACCACACCCCACTTCCCACATCTCTCCATGGCCTTGTGTCCTATCCCACCACGACCACCCTTAAATTGGAGGAACACAATTTTCCATCTGGGTGCTCTGCAACTGGATGGTTTTAACATCAACTTCCACGAACGAGCCTATGCTCCTTTCTCCCTCCTTCCCCTTTGTCTCCTGTCCTCCAGCTCTCCACCCACTTCCCTCTCCATTTACAGAGCCATCCACCCTCCCCCTGTTTCCTGGTGTACCCTCCCTCCCTTATCCACCTATTAACTCCTGCCTATGAACCACACTCATCCCCCTGCCCCTCCCACAATCTTATTTGGGTGTCTGCCTACATTTTGCTCGTCCCTTGATGAGGGGCTCAAGCCTGAAAAAGTCAGTTCTGTTTCTTCATCTTTGCTATATAAAATACACCGTTTGACCTGCTGAGTTTCTCCAGCTTCATGTTTTTACTACAATCACGATGTCTGCAGACTTTTGGAAATAGGCACGCACCATATATGGAGAATGAAACTGAGTGAATAAATCTCTCTCCCCAACATGCGAGGTATTTCCAGAATTTTTTTTTATTTCACACTTCCAACTTCTCCAGCTTTTTGCTTTCCAGTTACCATCCTTGTATAATGCACATTCCTGTTCCATTGACTTTTTGTTTAAAACTAGGAGCTAATTAGGAGGGAAAGCCAATGGCCAAACCACTGCACCATCTATTCTACCCAGGGAGGAGGTAGGGTGACACCCAAAACCCTAGGCTCTTTCATGTGGAATATGTGAATCAATGAGTTTCCAACCCAGACATAAAATAATCTAATGAGCTGCTTATCGAAGGCAGTGAGTCAAAATACTCTGGAAAAGGTTTCTACATAGCTCTAAAAGCACGTTAGAGGAGGAGAAAAAAAGAAAATCTAACTGCAAAGAAACCACACAGACAAAGCCATGAAAATTAGAGTCATTGACATTCAAGTTAATCTACAATCTGATGAATTAGAACCATTTGTTTTCCAAAGTGCAAAATGCTGCCCGTCAGCATTTTGTGCTCTTAGACCTTTGGTACATTTAGTCTCCAACTAAACATGGATTATAAAATTTTTATGCCATTTGACTCATTGTAACCTCAGATAGTTATCCAAGCTGTTCCACTTTCCCACCCATAACCCTGCAAAACTAGGAGAAACTAACATCCGAGATGAGACAGTATCTACTCGTGCAATACTGGAGTTTTTAAAGACCAATTGTTTGGCTCAAATTTGGTGGGTCAACTTTTACTCGGGTCATACTTTTGACCGTGGTAAGTACCTGCATCACTCAAGGTGTTGGGAGGTTGGAGGGCCGGCACCGGATGCAAGTCTGCGATTAGGGTGTCAGGGGCTTGGATGGGCCAGATCAGGTAATAAATCAGTGTTTGGAGCATCAAGATCTTGGATGGGCAGGTGGCCAGGGTCTAGGAGAGAGTCTGTGGCCAGGGTGTCAGGAGCTCTGTTGGGCGGGTGGCTAGTGTGAGGGTTCAACGTCGGGGCTTCAGGAGCTCGGAGGAGCAGGTGGTTGAGGCCAAAAATAAGAGGGGGGGGGCGTCAACTTCTACATGGGTCAAACAGAAAACATGAATTTGGGGCCAAAAAGGGAAGGGAGGGGGTTGACTATTGCATGGGATCAACTATTACATGAGTGTATATACTATATAGGTTATACCTCTCTTATCCGACGCTCTGTGGTCCAGCATGTTGGAATCTGCCATCATTAATACAAACTCCTTGCAGACAGCGCGGGACTCGAACCCTGGTCCCGATCACTGGCGGTGCAAAGGCGTTGTGCTAACTGTTACACTAACCATGCCGCCCCACATCATTATTTCCTGTTTTAACCTTTGATTGGTTTATATAGGGGTCCATTTCTATTTTTGTCATTTTCTGGGGTCCGGCAATGACCAGGTCCCAACATCACCAGATTAAAGAGGTATAACCAGTAGTTATTTTTACAATGTGGGAAATGCCACACACAAATGGAGCACAAAAGGCTGCCACCAAGAGCAACATGATGTTTTGTGATGTTAGTGGGATAGGTGTTGGCTGCAAGTGGAAGAGTTGCCCTAGTATTATTTTTCAAAACTGTTATTCCATCTTCCCTGTGCATCCAAGAGGATAATTGGGGTGTTGGGTTAACATGTCATCCCAAATAAGGCCAAGGACTGAATCAGGACCCAGAGTTTGACCTGAGTTATACCCACTTTCTACAGGATGTTTACAAATTCACACAAATTAAAGAAGTGAAAGACATTTATCTGCATCGGTTGTTTCAGGTTTGGATCAGTTCTCCTCCAAATAAAAAGTTCTGCTCTGTTGCAATTTTATCAGAACTGACGAGGTAACTGCATCCCAGGGTTTCAACGAAGCCGCCTCCTGATCAACTTCTCCTGACTTACACAGGAATTAATGAAAAGAAGCAAGACTGGCTGAACTCCGCCCCCCCCCCTCCCCCTCCCCCCACCCCCTCACTGAATCAGGAACACAGACTGAGGTCAACTTGAGACTGCGACTCAAACAGCAAATGGCAACATCGATATCCACAATTCTTTACTTCCACGCACAAACACGGGGCTCACAAACTATCAATTATCTCTGTTGTTGGCTGATAAAGACCACTCCTTTCTCCCCCACCCCTCTGGCTCATTCCAAAGCAGATATACATTGGAAATTTTCAAAAACTCCAACGACCCAGACACAAGCCTGATGAAACCTTACTCTAGAATTATCCACTCTTTTAAGGCTGCCTCACTCAGCCCCTCTTTTTGGAAATTTGAGATCAGTATCAGCCTTTGTATTGTTAAAGCTGTTAAACATCAAGCCTACCATTGTTCCAACGCTGGGTTGCAATGAGAACCGAGCTGGAAACTAAAAGCAGAGCGACTCCCAGTAACCCTCTTTGCCTCGGGGTAAAACAGAACAAGCCCTCAGTCACAAGTCACAAACATGCAGGCAAACCCGAGAGACCTTCACTGATCCAAGACTGGCAATAAAGAGCTGCTTTCAGAAAGATTCCAACATTCCACCAAGCAAAGAGAAGCAGCCTTCCAGCTCCTCCTTTCCAATCAAAGGCCACTTTCTTCATAAAATGAGTTTCACCACTGATAGTGGAACACGAGTTGAAAACAAAAGTCTAGTTGAAACAGCAGCTTAAAATTTCAATACTCAAGAACTCTGTGGACTTGCACTTGCCACATATTGAAAATATATCGAATCCAAATAAAACTTAGGACTGAAAACACTGGTCTTGGATTTAAACTCCCTTGCCACCGAATTCAACGTTCTTGTTAGTGACCAAAGTTGAACCAGACTTCTCTCCGACTCCTGAACCTGTTTATCAGTGCCATCAGTTAAGTCCGCCCACCTCTACATTCAACTTGAATTTTTGCCCAAGTTCACCTGCTGCAGAAGCCTTTTAAGGCAGTTCCTACCTCCAGAACCAACTACTCCAGTTCCCTCCTGATCAGCCTTTCTCAGTATAGCTTTGCAGTTTGTCTGACAATCATTCTTCACCCCTTGTACTCACTCAGCTCCTGATTAAAAATACTAAGTTTTAAAATTCTTAGCTATATGCATGTTTTAAAGACTCCTTAGGCTCGTCTTTCATTTCTAATCTCCTTGAACTATTTAAGATATCGGCAGTGCTCTTAGTCTTAGCTCAAGAAAATATCCTGTCTTGGGAAATCAGGCTTTTTTTTTGCCTGCTAACAACCCAAGCTCTAGAATTTCTTCCTTAAACATCTGTGTATGTCTTCCTTCCTCAAATACTGCCTTAGCACCCCTGTTTTGCCCTTTTTAGTCATCAGCCTTGCTATTTCCACATGAAGCTGAGTGCAACACTATTACAGCGCCAGCGACCTGGGTTAAAATCCAACTCCGCCTGCAAGGATTGTGTACGTTCTTGCCGTGGCTGCATGGGTTTGCTTCCACCCTTCAAACTGTACGGGGTGGGGGAGGAATTGGGTTATTTGGGCAGCACGGACTCCTGGGCCAAAAGGGCCTGTTATCTTGCTACATGTATAACTTAAATAGATTTTGTTTTGACAGGGAGCTTGTGAAGTATTTTCACTTGCAGAAAATAAATGTTAGTTGTTCAACTTTCTCGTTTCACACAGGTCCTGTTAATTTTCACATCGTTCTCTTGATATCTCTCAACCTCCTCTGCTGTTCCAATGCTCAATTAAAACTTAAACATCAGCTCCTGTTTCAATTGGGAACTTTGCAGTTTTTAAGACTCTGAATTCACCCATATACAGGTGTTCCTCAACTTACAATGGGGTTACAATCTGGCAAACCCATCGTAAGTCGAAAAAGAATACCTCACCTACCATTTTTTAATAATTATATTTTGAATACCTTTATTCTACACTGAAAAAACCCATTAATGTACCCAGCTGAAAGCACACCAAGCATGAAGAAGGGTTGAAGCATTGAACTAAAATAAACTGCAGGACGCGAGAGAGCAGCATACCGCATATTGCAAGCACGGGAACAGATCAGAATTTGAAATTGAAAGTATGGATTTGAACCATTGCAAATAGCAGAGCATTTGTACATCATAACGCTGACCTCAGATTCACTTGGATTAATGTGCACAATCTCTTGCTTTTGACTGAGCCATTATGATCTTTCTTTATTTTACACCTCTCCTTTTATGATTTAGTCTCTCTTGCCTTTCACACATTAGAATTAGGGGGAAATGTAGCCTCAAGGTTCAAGGGAGCCTCATTAGGACAGAGAGGAGGAGGAACTGCTCTCCTCTCCCCACCCCCTCCCTCTCCCCCCCAAAGAGAGTGGTGAAATTTCTGGAATTCTCCACCCAGGAAAGCAGAGGCTTCCTCATTGAATGCATTTAAGAATACATTAAAGATGGATTTCTGCAAAGCAGAGAAATTGAGGGTGACCGGAGTTGGGGGGTGGGGCAGAAAAGGTGAGCAGATAAGAGTTGAGTTCATGGTCACATCAGCCAAGAACTGAATAGTCTAGTCCTGTTCCTTGTTATGCTGCCCTGCCTTCCTCACCCTCACCCCAATCCACTTTCCTTGCTTCTGGTTTCAAAGCAATTCAGTTCTTTCCAGCTTTAGTGAAAAATCACAACCTGAAATATCATCTCTTGTTCTCTCTTCACAGATCCTGCTTGATGGATTTGGTGGACTGAAGAATCTTCATTCAGGTCTCCATCATTTAAAGATGCACAAGAGCAAACGACAAAAATCTGCAGACACGTGGTTGAAGTAAAAACATGACCTGGAGACACTCAGCCTGTCAAACAGTGTCCTTCAAGTAGCAATGATAAAAGATACAGAACTAACGTTTCAGGCTTGAGCCCTTCGTCAAGGTACGAGCAAAACTGTATCCCACTTCTGTCTTTTGGCGGGGAAGTGTGTGAAAAGGGTATGATCCAGTTCTCCATGATCAAAATGGAACTCTTAATCATGCTTTGTTTTGATGTCTTATTCTTTTCCAGACTTGTCCAGTCAGTCTGACTCGGAGAATATTCACAGCCATTTTCTGTTTCTATTGCATTTCATAGATTCCATTTTCTTAATGACTTTATAAATGTTTGTCTCCATTTAAGATGCAGATTATCCATGCAAACAACCTGTCTGTGGGGAGAGCATTGTGC
The DNA here is from genome assembly GCF_036971445.1 of Narcine bancroftii. NCBI lineage: Eukaryota > Metazoa > Chordata > Chondrichthyes > Torpediniformes > Narcinidae > Narcine > Narcine bancroftii. The sequence continues at coordinate 85,263,649 of NC_091481.1, forward strand.
TTTATTAACTTTAAACCGGTTTTTCAATGCCTCTGGTTATTAGCCAGTGCCAAAGAATTATTCACCACTAATTGCATCATATTCAATGCATCTGCGTTCCATTTAACATCATTTCAAACGCAATGTTTGAAACCCTAACCCTAATGTGGTGCAAATGCACCCAACCCTAACCCTGGTACAATGCACCCAACCCTAACCCTGGTACAATGCACCCAACCCTAACCCTGGTACAATGCACCCAACCCTAACCCTGGTACAATGCACCCAACCCTAACCCTGGTACAATGCACCCAACCCTAACCCTGGTACAATGCACCCAACCCTAACCCTGGTACAATGCACCCAACCCTAACCCTGGTACAATGCACCCAACCCTAACCCTGGTACAATGCACCCAACCCTAACCCTGGTACAATGCACCCAACCCTAACCCTGGTACAATGCACCCAACCCTAACCCTGGTACAATGCACCCAACCCTAACCCTGGTACAATGCACCCAACCCTAACCCTGGTACAATGCACCCAACCCTAACCCTGGTACAATGCACCCAACCCTAACCCTGGTACAATGCACCCAACCCTAACCCTGGTACAATGCACCCAACCCTAACCTTGGTACAATGCACCCAACCCTAACCCTGGTACAATGGACCCAACCCTAACCCTGGTACAATGCACCCAACCCTAACCCTGGTACAATGCACCCAACCCTAACCCTGGTACAATGCACCCAACCCTAACCCTGGTACAATGCACCCAACCCTAACCCTGGTACAATGCACCCAACCCTAACCCTGGTACAATGCACCCAACCCTAACCCTGGTACAATGCACCCAACCCTAACCCTGGTACAATGCACCCAACCCTAACCCTGGTACAATGCACCCAACCCTAACCCTGGTACAATGCACCCAACCCTAACCCTGGTACAATGCACCCAACCCTAACCCTGGTACAATGCACCCAACCCTAACCCTGGTACAATGCACCCAACCCTAACCCTGGTACAATGCACCCAACCCTAACCCTGGTACAATGCACCCAACCCTAACCCTGGTACAATGGACCCAACCCTAACCCTGGTACAATGGACCCAACCCTAACCCTGGTACAATGGACCCAACCCTAACCCTGGTACAATGGACCCAACCCTAACCCTGGTACAATGGACCCAACCCTAACCCTGGTACAATGGACCCAACCCTAACCCTGGTACAATGCACCCAACCCTAACCCTGGTACAATGCACCCAACCCTAACCCTGGTACAATGCACCCAACCCTAACCCTGGTACAATGCACCCAACCCTAACCCTGGTACAATGCACCCAACCCTAACCCTGGTACAATGCACCCAACCCTAACCCTGGTACAATGCACCCAACCTTAACCCTGGTACAATGCACCCAACCCTAACCCTGGTACAATGGACCCAACCCTAACCCTGGTACAATGCACCCAACCCTAACCCTGGTACAATGCACCCAACCCTAACCCTGGTACAATGCACCCAACCCTAACCCTGGTACAATGCACCCAACCCTAACCCTAATGTGGTGCAAATGCACCCAACCCTAACCCTAATGTGGTGCAAATGCACTAGATGAATCAGACTGGAAAAGAATAGGACATTAAAACAAATAGATGGGGCATGATTAAAGGAGCTCAGGAGTTTCACTTTGATCATGGACAGCTGGATCACACTTTCACACACTTAACCATATAACCATTTACAGAGCGGAAACAGGCCATGTTGACCTTTCGAGTCCACACTGGTTCACTTCCTCTCCAAAAAGCAGAGCAGGATCCACCTTAAATGTTGGAGACAAACAAAGGCAGCAAAAACAGTGGTTCTTTGGCCCACCTAATCCACACTGACCATCAAGCACAAACCCCATTTTATTTCCTCAGCCTCACTATTTCCACAGATTCAACCCTTCACCAAACACTATTCCATTGGGTTGTACATGTGCAGTCGAGTGACAATACACTTGACTTGGGTTGGTAGGGGTGAAACCAAAATTTGACTTCTTCACAGGGAAGGGGGACCATAAACTTTGAGCAGAGTTGTGGATGGGGGGGGGGCCACAGCCAAAAAAAGTTTCGTAGTTTGGTGAATTGTGCTGGCTCTGATCCTCCTGTATCTCTTCCCTGACGGGAGCAGCTGAAAAATAATGTGTGCGGGGTGGAAGGGGTCCTCAACGATTTTTCACGCCTTCATCAGACAAAAATCCTAGTAGGTCACATCGATGGTGGGGGATGGAGAGACTCCAGTGATCCTCTCTGCCCCTCTTATAGTCCTGTGGATTGACCTCTGATCCATTTCTCTGCAGTTACCGTACCCACACTGTGATGCAGCCAGCCAGGATGCTCTCGATAGAGCTCCTGTAGAAGGTTGACATGATAGTGGCTGGTGGCCTTGCCCGGTTCAGTCTTATCAGAAAGTGCAGCCGCTGTTGCGCCTTCCTGACAAGTGAGGAGATGTTGAGTGTTCAAGATAGGTCACTAATTAAGTGAACCCAAGTACTCCACTCTCTCCACCTCAGAGTTGTTGGTGTGAATGGAGGGTGGTCATTCCTGGTCCCCCTGAAGTCCACAATCATCTCCTTCATCTTGTCCACATTGAGATTCAGGTTGTTCCTCTCGTGTTCCACAAGATTTTCCACCTCTTCTGTTAAAAATTATATTTTCAATAAAAACAAAAAAAATTATTTAAGTTACGCGAGATGAAAAGAAAATAAGTCTAACTTAAATGTGCTGTGGTCCTCCAGGGGGGCTGTCGGGCCTCCATTGAGAATTGCTGAACTAGATAGAGGCACTGTCTAATTAACCTGCTCATCTTTGGGAATGAGGGCACTGAGAAGAGACCCACTCGAGTCACACAGAGAGGATATGCAAACTTTCAACAGATAGTATCTGAAGTCAGCACTGAACCTGCATTGGTTGATCTGCGAGGCAGCAACTCTGGCTCATCACCGTCCTGCCTGTTTATTCCTCCAGTTTTATAATCCTACAGCGTCATGGGTTTCAAAAGCACTCCAGGCCAAGCTGAGGCATAGACCAATCACAATGTCAGCAAAGCTGAGATATAACGATCGTACAAAAGCATTGCTCACCTGCACACGCTCTCCACTATAGAGATGCAGCCAGTGGTTTGTCATTGGCTTGCAGCACGAGTGGAGGTTCCTCTTGCAGACAGAGCCTTCCTGCACCGATCAACACAATGATATCCACACCGACTGCTTTCAGAGCAGAGCTTGCTCAGCTCCGACTGCTCTCCTCCTCCAGCAGGTTTTCTGCAACACCCTCATCTGGTCTTGCATGCCACAAGGTTACGTAACCTAGTTGCTCAGCAACTGGCTACCTGCACAAAAGTTTCCATTGCACACCAGCGACGTTGTGGTTTCTGTGACAATTTGATCAGAAGATAGAAAGAACCAGAGGCAGGGTTAGCCTCTCAGGGGGATGGACTAAAATCTGTGCATAAACAATCCATACCCATGCAAGTGCAGTATTATCGATGAAGAAATAATATTCCATTTTACAAGCACATACCACAAGCAAACAAGTATTGTATTCCCGAATACAGAGCGGGGTTATACGGATATTTACATATAACATGGATATTTATAAAATTGTATTTATTCACCACTTGGAGATGATTCATAAGTTTCAGAATCAAGTTTGTGATCAGCCAGGAAAAGTACCATCAGTTTCATGGGATAAGCAAGAACAGGGTAGTTGAGTCAGACTGCTCTCTCTGCCCATGAACAGCTGGAGCAGAACAGGGTGAGGGAAGCTTGTCTGGAGATGAGACAGGGCAAGGACCAGGACTTCTGCAAACAAGATCATTAAAGACAAGGCAATGGTGGAGAGGAAGTCAAGCTGGGAAACATCAGAAAAAACGGTCAGTCATCTGGCTCATCAGCCTGCTCTGACATTCAATTAGATCATGGCTGATGGGGCCATAGACTCAGCTCCACTTAACCATACAAATCATAGCACAGAAACTGGCCATCTTGGCCCTTCTAGCCCCACCTAACGCCACTGACCTACACTCAACCCATAACCCTCTATTCCTTTCCTGTCTGTACACATATCTAACCTCCTTAAATGAGAATATCGAGCCTGCCTCCACCACTTCGTATGGAAGCTTGTTCCACACACCCACCACTCTGAGTAAAGAGGTCCCCCTTCATGTTTCCTCTAAACTTTTGCCCCCTAACTCTCAGCTCATGTCCTCTTGATTGTATCTCCCCTTTCTTAAAGGAAAAAGCCTCTCCACGTCCACCCTAGCTATACCCCTAATAATTTTAAATACCTCAATCAAATCCCCTCAATTTTCTACGCTCTAAAGATTAAAGCCCTCACTTATTTAACCTTACCCTATAACTTGGACCCTGTAACCCTGGCAACGTTCTCGTAAATTTCTTCCCTCTCTCCAAATTGTTGATATCTTTCCTACACTTTGGTGACCAAATCTGCACGCAATACTCCAAATTTGGCCTCACCAATGCCTTGCACAATTTTAACAACATCCCAGCTCCTATATTCAATGCTCTGATTTATAAAGGCCAACATACCATAAGCTTTCTTCACCACCCTATCGATGTGACTTCACCTTCAAGGAACTATGTACCATTATTCCTAGATCCTCTGTTCTGCTCCAATGCCCCACCATTCACCATGCATGTCCTATTTGGATTAGCCCTACACAAATGTAACACCTCACATTTACCTGCATTAAACTCCATCTGCCATCTCTCAGCCCACTTTTCTAACGGGCCTAAATCCCTCTGCAAGCTTTGAAACCCTTCTCCATTCTCCACAGCTCCGTCTAGCTCCGTATCATCTGCATACTTACTAATCCAATTTCCCACCCCATCATCCAGATCATTAATGCATATGACAAACAGTAATGGACCCACACTGAACCCTGAGGCACACCACTTCCAATCTGACAAACTGTTATCTACCACTACTCTCTGGGATCTCATAACCCCGTTTCCCAATTATTTAAAAATGTTCTTTTAAAATCAATCTCCTAAATACTTTCAATGAGTTCATCTCTTGGGAAGAGAATTCCAATAATTCATTCCTCTCTGGGAAGGTCTTCCTTCTGTCTTAATTCAAGATTATTTTATTGTTATGCAACATAAAATGTGTTATTACATGAAATTTTCTTTAGTTTACCTCAAGGCAGAAATTTCCTAGCACTCCTTAATCAGAGAAAGAGAACCAAGCGTTCCCCCCCCCACCCCCCAAGTGTCTGTGGATTCACCCCCAGTGTTCCTATAGCCTTGGCAGACACATACCCTTCAGTCCAAACCATTAACAACCCAAGCTCCAGATCCAAACCTGCAACTCGATCAGGATGCCCTCGGCGCCCTCTCGCATCCCAGTTCTGCTACCTGGTACTCCTTCAGCCAGTCTTGAGGCAGACTCCAGCAGTCCACAGCCTGGTGTGAATTCCCCAATGGCTGTTACCAGTGGCTTGCGTGTCCCCAACAGCCTGTAGCTGGTGTGCATTTCAGCCTCAAGAATCCACTGCCATGGTCAACATTCCATAGGTTGATTCCTCTGCTTCTTCTCAATCGGGGTGGTCTCCCCGTTTTCTGGTGCCCTGTGCTAATCTGCCACTTCCCCAGAGCCCGCCACTCCTCATAGCTGGTCCCAAACATGGGCACCACCTTCTTGGGCGTAGACCCCACAGTCACAGGATTTTGGAATAAAACCACCACCGGCGCCTTTAACCGTTTAAAGCCTGTACAGAGCCAATAGCAGTCAGACAGGACAATCGGACCCTGTGGAGTAGCACGGTATGGTAGCACTAGCTCTGGGCGGGTCTGCACCAACGGCGGTGCTGCTGTTAGAGCAGGTCCAACATTCTTTAAAAAAAAATCTACTCCCCCAAATTTGAGGCTCTGTCCCCCCTTCTACCAGCAGAAATGACCTCTCTGCTTCAACCTTATCTATTCTTTTCATAATTTTGTGTCTATAAGAATTCCCTCCTTCCCCTTGCATCCTTCTAAACTCCAACAAGTTTAGTCGCAGGCCATACAATCTCTCTTTTTTTTTAAAAAAACCCCAGATATTCCCCTTGTCTCACACACAAATATACAGGCACTCTTACACGGGGAGTTGGATTCTGGCTCATTAACAAGATGCAAAGAAAGCAGTAAATGTGCAAATGGTTAATCACAACATTTCATTAGATTCAAAACCATGGAAAGGCAATACCATATTGATTCAGCAAACCAATTTAGCAGGGTGCAGGAAAAATTCATGATGTAGAAGAGAAGGTTCTCTATGTGTCGATGAGCCACCAACGATATAAGCCACTTTAGCATCAATGCTGTGTTAGAGGAAAAGTTTCATTGATGATCTCATCGTTAAAGGGCTTACGGGGAACAGTGATCAGAATATTGTTTACAGCAACTTAGTACAAATCATTCAGAACGAAAAGAGAAAATCTTGAATTTTGAAACTCTGTACCCATAAGTGATGGAGGGTCAGTTGATGAGTACATTCCAGACAGTCAAAGGCAAGATTTTTTGACTCGTAGGAACGTGGCAATATGCACATTGTGAAAAGGAGGTAGAGGTCAAAATCTGCAATGATATTAAAATTGAGAGGCAAATTTTAAACACAGCAGAAGCTGATTCCAGCCATTTCAAATTGTGCCACCCAATTAATCCCGTACATTTTGGAGGGTGGGAGGAAATCAGAGCACTTGGGGTGAAAACCCATGCAGACACACAGAGAACGTACAAACTCCTTACAGGCAGTGTCGGATTCAAATCCGGGTCCCTGGCGCTTATAACAGCGTTGTGCTAACCATCCAACGGTCGACCACTCTCTAGCAACGCACAGTCCAAGAGCAAACTGCTCCCACACAACCAGTGTGAAGGCACTCTCCAAAGAGTGACTCATGTCACCAGAGTACAATTAACTTTGACCAATGGTGCACATAGACGCAGTCCAAAAATACGAGCAATGAATACCTGAAGAATCACAATGTACAAAGGCAAACAAAAGTTCGCAAACCACAGATATTGGCCAGTTCAGAAGTTGGTGCAATTCAGGACATTGGTAACCCAGATAAAGAATGTCAAAGGTTAATAGCGTAGCATTCTGAAGGCAACATGAAAAGCTCAGCTCAGGGGAGGAGGAAGATTAGGGTTTACAAAAATATAATCAGAGCACGTTTACACAGGAGAAAAGTAGAGACAGGGAGATGAAGCAAATGCACAACCTATCCCAAGCACAGAAGATGGCTCCGGACTGAAATCCGGGATTCTGACATGGCAAAAGAATTTGTCGTGTACACAAGTACAGACACACCAAGATTCTTACAAGCCGGAGTCACACTGATAGTGTAATGATGTCTGGCCACAGAAAAATAGATCAATGAATATTCATAACTGCAGTTAATTATGCAAAGGTTACTCCCCCCCCCCCGCCCCCAAACGTGCAGAAAGTAGTTTATGAACAGGGTAGTATGGGAAGGTTCAAGGGCCTGAGTGGTTGGATAAAAACAATTTTTGAACCTAAAAGAATGATAAAGTTTACCCCCTTTTCAGAATATAATTTTTTTATTTTCAAAACCTTTAACCGTACATGTGGGTTTATTTCTCTCAGCCCTTTCCCCTAAACAGTTGTTTTGGGGTGGGGAAATTCACCCTCAACCAAAGCCTGGATAATTATTTGTTATGGTAATACAACAACAATTGAAATTCCCTGCTGAAGTGGACTGACTTCAAAGGTGGGGGGGTTCTTTAACACTCAAAGTATCAAATAAAAACAAGTTTCACTAATTAGCAGATGCTCCGCCAGAATCACTTGGGAAGACTTAATTGTTTTTCTTAAGGGCAGGAAACATTTTTTAATGTAACCAGTCCTAAAAGTGATCAATAGATACTCTGTCAGGATCACGGATGACAACTATTGACTGTTCTTCAGGCCAGGAAGCACATTTGTTGCGATCAGACCCAAAAGTGATCACAGATACTCTGTCAGGATCATCGGTGAAGGCTACTAATTGTCTGTCTTGAGGACAGGAGACTTTTTTTTAAAATGTGATCAAGTCTAAAATTATTGGCATATGGTCTGCCCGTTTTAAGATAATCAACATTTAAAGTGATCAGCACTGCCCCCAAGAGCCCAAGACTCACAGGTGAAGATCATTGATTGTTTTGTATAAAAAGTAATCGTGTTAAGTCAAGAATAACGTCAAAAAAAAACTAGTTGTCACTTACACTGAACATACAAATAATTGCTGTACTTTGGAAGCCAGTCAGACTCCCTTGGAGCAGGACTCGCTGCTTGGCAGTGCCCTCTTGTTACAATGGCCTTGGGCTTTGCAAAGCAACAAAGATGTTTGCCCTGATTTATGGTGGCCCTGGAAATTTGTTTTGTGTCTGAAGTGGGAACTTTCACAATATTATAACAATAAACAAGAGTTTTGTAAACTGATAGAACAAGTTTAATTTTTTTTAAATTTAGACAAGCAGAACTGCAACAGGCCCTTCTGGCCTACAAGCCCTTGCCGCCCAATTACACCAATTAACCAACAGACCCCATACCTTTTTGGATGGTGGGGAAAAACTGGAGTGCCCAGAGGAAACCCATGTAGATAAAGTACAAACTCCTTACAAACAGCACCAGATTCGAACCCTGGTCGCTGACAGTGTAATAGCCCTGCCCCAACTGCTGAGTAGCTAACCACGATAAAATAGATTTTGAAGTTGCAATGTATATATATTTTTTAAATATTATGTTTTAGATAGAACATTTCCAAATTTAACAATACAACCAAACGCTTCAAAGTTGAATGCAGTTCAATTACTGCACATCTGTGCCAAGAGAAATAAAACTCAATGTTTCAGGGCAGTTTTTGTTTCAAATTTCCAGCATCTGGAGATTTTCTTGATTTTAATGGTGCTTGCCCCAAACCCCAATTATTTCAATGAGTTTGGACTCATATACAAGGATAAAAAGAGCGAGAAAAACATCATACCACAATGAAGCAGTCCTTTCAACCTCACCATGTCACAAATCCTATTTCCCCCCCCTCAACTCTGTCCCCTCCGTACTTCAAAACTTCCCCGCATGTCTCCTCCCCAAACCTTAGATTCGATAAGAAGCAATTACATAAGCTCCTAATTTAGCAATGAGAGTGTTCTGCTAGATGTGGGGGGGGGGGAAATCTATACCAAGGATAATTCATTGCATCAAATCAACAACCAACAAGCTTTAGGAATGAGGGTGGAAATTGAAAAACACACACACAAAAACTTAGTCATGTTGTCGAGACAACATCCTAATGTGGGTCACTGGAACTGAGGCTGCAGCACTGGGCGACCATAGAGTAGAATGTTTAATTACTTCTACATTTGGGGTAATTAAAGAAATAGAAGTTTAAATTGCTTTTCAATCCTCTGATGTCAAAGGAACTTTAAAAAAACATAATATTTTACACGTTTGAAAGAAAAAAATCTCCAGCCTTACTTTCTGTCAAAGCTCAACTAATGGTAGAGCATGTGCACTCAAGCCACCTGAGGGCCAGTATCAATGTCGCCAAGTGTGCAGATGCAAGCATGCACGATCCCACTTCAGAAATGTGTCCCTGACAGCGGTGGCATTTTAGACAATCCCCTTATCCTTCAGACAACAGAAATCAGATAAATTTCACCATAATCAATATTGCTCTATATTATACGCCATCTTACTGTATGGAAGTTGTCGGACAATTATTTCTCATTATAACTGTGGCACATCTCTACTTCATAAACTGCCTTGGAGTATTCGACATTTTTAAATGGAGAGATGGTGGAAAATCATAGGTTTGTGCAACAAGGAGATGACCACAGAGTCAGCAAATTGAGTAAAAGCGTTGTTGATGTTTGGACATTTAGGTTTCTTCAAGAGAGCAGAAAAACTACCCTTCCTGCCAAGCTACGAAACTGCAGCAGATTTTCCCAAATGATCAAAAGTTTGGGCCTTCTGAGATTTAATAATTCAGGCGTGGATTTGAGAAGTACCAATTACATAGGCTTCTGATTTAGCAACGAGAGTCCTCTGCTGGAGCTATTCCTGGAAAGAGTAAGGAACTGTGTGGAGATGAGTCTTGTTTAACAATGAAGTGAAACACAAAAGTGCATTTACTACACCATGATTGTAGTAAAGACACAGAAATGCTGGAGGAACTCCGCTGGTCTCTCAGCATCCATAAAGACACGTGACTGACGATTCAGGCCCGTGCCCTTCTTCTGAGGTTAGGTGAGATTCAAACCAGAGGACACGAGGTAAGAGTAAAAAAAAAGGAAGTTTAGTGGGAATGGGAAGGTGAATTTCTTCACACAGAGAGTGGTGGGAGCATGGAACGAGTTGCCAGCTGGGGTGGTGAATGCAAGCTCAATTTTAACATTTAAGAAGAATGTGAACAGGTATATGGATGGGAGAGGTTTGGAAGGCTATGTAATGATTTTGGACTCGTGTACAAGGATAGTGGGGACCAGGCAAAATAAAAATGGTTCGGAACAGACTAGGAGACTGTTTCTGTGCTGCAGTGTTTTATGGTTCGGGGGAGGAGTCAAGACTGGGCAGGGGGCGGACAGAGTACAGAGCAGCAAATATAAGGTATTGACTGGCTATGGAGAGGAAGACAAGAGAGAAGAATGGTGAGAAGTTACTGGGGAAGGGGTGTGTGAAAGCAGAGCTGGAGGAAAGGAGACTGTGAAGGAGACAAGAGAAAGAGACAACCAGAGATGGCTGGGGGGTGTTAGAGACAAAGGAAACCAAAGAAGTCCGTGTCAATGCCATCCTGTTGGAGAGTGCCCAGATGGAATACAAGTCAAGTTTATTTATCATCTGATTGCAGAAATACAACCCGAGAAAACAGCGTTCTCTGGTCTGCGAATACGCTGTGTTGTTCCTCCAATTTTTAGGTGACCCAGTTCGGCAGTACACGAGACCATGATCAAACACGTTGCCAGGGAATGAGATGAGGATTTGAAATGGGTGGGCACTGGGAGATCGTTTGGACAATGAGCCTTTGGAATTCTAAGTGGAAGGGCATTGAATAGCACAACCTGGGAGCTTTCAATAAACATTCCTAACTGCCATTAATCACTCTGAAGCATGGAACCTTTCCCAATCACTAGCACAGCTGAAGAAGAACATTCTGTCAATCTGTATCATTAATCACAGCTTGCTTTGTTGAATAAACCATGATTGAGCATTGCAGACCCAAAAGTTTTGACAAAGAGTAAACCAGAATGAACGCAAGCACACACCAGAGGAAGAGTTTCGGGATTGGGCTTTCGCCAGCTTTTGCCATGTAGTTCAACTATCTACAAGTTTGCTGACTCTCTACCCTTAAATTACACTGGACCACAGTTTTCTTTCAAAAGTTTTGCTTCCTGGGGGAAAAAAAAAAAAAAAAAAAATCGGGGATTATGATAGACAACTTCAAGCTGAACACACGCAGACAATTTCAGATTTGTTGCATCACGTAGGATATTAGAGAGAAACATTAGAATAACTTTTATTGAATTTAGCAGGTTTAATCGCATAATGACGCTGACAGATTGCATTAGTTCAACTGACTGAAAAAGGTTTTACCATTGATTTTCATTTGTACTCTGCACCCAATGCTTCTCGTGTCAGGGTCCAACACTATGACAGGATATCACAAAAAGTAGGTTATAAGCAAAAAACGGTCCATGATAGGAACATTTTAAGGAGATTTCTGTGATCAGCTGCCCAAAATCCATAAAATACACCCACAAAAGAGTTCTTCAATGTCCAATGTTACTGATTCCAAAATCCCTCTTGCCCTTTTGCTGAATGATTTCAATGCCATTCGTGCTCCAACTCGCCCCACAACAAATTCTCAAACGTTGTGCAGAAGTGACCAAAGCACTCTCCTCAACACAAAAATCCATACAGTTTCCAAATATTTGAATGAAAATTCTCATCTACACTAATCTAGTCACACATGACCCGGATTGCAGAGTGGTTTAGCACAACATTCTTACAGCATCAACATCCTGGGTTCGAATCTGGTGCTGTCTGTTTTCCCCATGTCTACACAGGTTTTGTTACTGTGTTGTATGTCTATAAAATAATATAAATATACACTTGCATCCATAGAAATAGGTAAGCATTGCTTCGGACATTCATCTTGGAATTTTCTTGCCCTTTTATCCACCAAATACAACTCAAACAGGCAGTGCTCAGGGTTAACTGCTTTACAATATAGCAAATATTGTTTCATATTTTCACTTCCCAATTTACTTCTTTAGCCAAATCCACTCCAAACTCTGGATTTACTCCCATAAATCTTTCTGCTCGTGTTTTTAAAATCGGATTCCGCTATTTTGGTACAATCTCCTTTCGAAGGAAGCACTCAGTGTCAAATTTTAACTGATAACATTCCAATGATGTCTACCTCTGGAACTAACTTTTCATGAAAGAATTTCATAGAATTATAATACAGAAATAGATGACTGTATACGACATGTCTATGTTAACCTCGAATTTGAAAAAAAATTAGACACACGGCACGGGAACAGGCTCACAAGTCAGTGCTGGCCAATTACACCCAATTGACATACAACCCCCAGTATGTTTTGAATACCTAATTGTATTATAATTGCATGCAATGCATTTCATAAAACGAGCTGTGCTGACTGGCTGCATCACAGTCTGGTATGGGGACACCAATACCCCTGAGTGTAGGGTCCCACTAAAGGTAGTGAATACAACCCAGGACATCACAGGGAACACTGCTGTCGGAGAGCAGCAGCGATCATCAAGGATCCACCCAGCACGTGCTCTGTTCTCAATGCTACCATCAGGAAAGGGGTATAGGTGCCATAAGACTCGTACCACCAGGTTCAGAAACAACGGCTACCCCTTCACCATCAGACTCCTCAATAACAAACTCAATGAAGGACTCGTTACTTTTGCAATTTTTTGGTTTTTTCCTCTCTGTATTGCACAGTTGTTTACATTTCTTTTTTTTGATTACATGTGCATGTTGAGTACAGTTTTTTTGCGCTAGCAATAAGTGGTGATTCTGCCTCACCCGTAGGAAATAAAATCTCAGGGTTGTACGTGATGTCATGTACGTACTCTTGACAATAAATCTGATATCTGAAAACTAGTCGATCTTGAATCCGCCTCCCCTACCACACCAATTTGGAGGGCTTTGGATACAAAGACAAGAGTTCACGTTGGTTCTTCTATCCAATGCATTGTAATAACATACTAACTAGCATGGAGGCCATTCAAAAGTGCTTGAGAGAAAACTAAATGCTGGATACAATCAGCAGGTAAGGCAACGACAGCAGGGAGTCAACGTTTCAGGTCAAAGATCTGAAACGTTACCAGTTTCACTCTTATAACCATTGTCTATTTAAAATGCCCATTATGCAGAATTCAAGCAACTGGCAAACGAGACTTGGAAAATAAATAGGTAAAAAAAAATACAAAAGTTCAAAACTGGTGCCCCCCCCCAGCAGTCAGTTCACCAATCCACACTGCACAAAGACTCAAGCAACCAGAAAATACACTTATCCGATATCTACCAATCCCCATAGGTGCCAGATACCGAGGGTTTTACCACATCAAGTCAAACTCAGTAAAAGTCACTGCAATGTTGTAATAAACAATGATCATCAGATTTTGGCTGTGAAACATTGTACCTCAATTAAATAAAAGGGTCCCAGACGCCAAATTCTGTAGAAAATACTAAAAAAAATGCAGATCAAGCATTATTTGTGAACAAAGGTATAGAATTAATACTTCTAATTATCTTCTTTCTGAACGGCTTCCAAAATTTTATTGTTTTCCCTCACAGGCCAAGCCCAATATCTCAATAGAAAACAGTACATGTAATTTGGAAGGACAAACCAAGAAAGGACATACACTGTAAATGGTCGGGCACTGAGGAGTGCGGCAGAACAGAAGAATGTGGGAACACAGATACACAATTCCCTGAATTGGCGTCACAGATAGATAGGGTTGTAAAGATAGCTTTTGACATTATGGCCTTCATCAATTCAAGTACAGGAGTTGGGATGTTATGGTTAAAGTTGTACAAGACACTGGTGAAGCCAAATTTGGAGGATTGTGTGCAGTTTTGGTCACCCAACTACAGGAACGATATCAATAAGTCTGAAAGAGTGCAGAGAAGATTTACTAGGATGTTGCCCAGCCTTCAAGAACTGAGTTACAGGGAAAGGTTAAACTGGTGAAGACTTTTTTCCCCCGAAGCATAGAAGATTGAGGGGAGATTTGATAGAGGTATTTAAAATTATGAGGGGGCAGACAAAGTAAATGTAGGTCGGTTTTTTCCACTGAGGGGAGATGAGATACAAACCAGAGAACATGGGCTATGGGTGAAAGGAAAAATGTTTAGGGGGAACTTCTTCACACAGAGAGTGGTGGGACTGTGGAACTAGCTGCCAGCTGAAGTGGTGAGAAGTTGGACAGGTACATGGATGGGAGAGATGTGGAGGGCTTATAGACTGAATGCAGATCAGTGGGACCAGGCAGAAAAATGGTTTGCCACAGACTAGAAAGGCCCTGTTTCTGTGCTGCAATGTCCTATGGTTCTAAATGTTCCTATGGAGAATAAACAGCAAATTCTAGAAGATAAACATGCCCGCAGAGATGGACATTACAGTCAGGGAAATGGAGCAGAACGTGGCTATTTAGAAGGTTGTGGCAAGCAAATGTGCACCCAATTACTGGAAACGAACAAGGGATTTGGCAGGATCACATGGAATTGGGTCATTGCTTATGGTTGAGGCAAATACTTTGATGTGTCAACACAAGTCTGTGTCAAGGTAATGTCCCTATGTGTTTAGTGTCACATTTTCTGTGCTCTCACAGAGTGGAGATCACCAGTGGTGGGGGCAGGACCCCAAATCTTTTCTCAGCGTCTGAGCTTCAGGCATTCTCCGAAGCAGCAACACCATTATTTCTTTGGTGCGGCTAGTGCAACGCTGTCATAGAGCGATGGTGACCAGGGCTTGATCCCCATCCTGTGTGGAGTTTGTACATTCTCCCCACGTCCGTGTGGGCATCCTCCCACTCGTTCATAACGTACTGGGGATTGCCGATTAATTGGATGTCATTGGGGCAGCAGGGGCTTCAGGATTAAAGCCATAATAAATTTTAACTTTAAATCAAATGAAGCCCAGACTTCAAAGCAATGCACCTGTAATAAACCATGGCCTCTCAGTAATGTACATTCGATCTCACCGTTAATTTTTTTTTAATCTGTAAAATTAAGTATTTAATCTTGGAACCATCTCATGACAAAAGAGAAAATGACCTTACTGAAACCCCCCCCCAGGCAAATCAGTCGGTGATTACCCAGATGTCTGAAGCTTTTTCTGAGAATATGAACCCCAGTGTTTATGTCTGCAGGCTGGTTACACCACAGCAGCTCTTTATCATAGTGAACCACAAACATTTGATTCAACCCATACATTATGTATTCATAATGCAAAAGACTCACCTACAGGTGCCAAATATCATGTAATTAGCAATTTCCTCTCCATACATCTTCCGACCTGCTGAGTAAATCATACACTTTCACCTCGAACCAGGATCAGCTGGCACAGAAACCGGTCCACTATTTATTCTGTTTAGTCCAGTGCTTCTCAACCTTTTTCTTTCCACTCACATATCATCTTAAGTAATTCCTTTTCGGCCATAGGTGCTCTGTTGTTAGTAAGGGCTACTTAAGGTGGTGTATTAGTGGGGAAAAAAGGTCAAGAACCACTGGTTTTGTGCCATGCATCCAAACCATAGCCCTCCTTACTCCTCCCAGCCAGGAACCCATCCAATCTTCTTTTCAATGACGAAATCGAACCCACATCCACCACCTCTGCTGACTCTCTCACCATCCCCCCCCCCCCAGTGAAAAGGTTCCCCCTTAAACATTTCTCCTTTCACCCTTAACCCATGTCTCCTAGTTCTTGCCTTACTCAAACTCAGTAATTTTGTTTTCCTCAATTATCCCCTCATTCTCCAATGCTCAAGGGAATAAAATCCTAACCTAATCAACCGTTCCCTGCAACTCAGCTTTTCAAGTCCTGGCAACATCCTTTAAATTTTCTCTGCAGTCTTCCAACCTTATTGACATCTTCCCTGACCAAACTGCACACAATACTCCAATGTTAGCCTCACTGATATACAACTTCAGCAAAACATCCTGTACTCAACAATAGAACTTGAAAATCTTTAGACACTGTGGTTGATATAAAAACAATGCTGGAGAAACTCAGCAGGTCAAACAGTGTCCTTTATATAGCAAAGGTTTAAAAAAAAACCACATAACTGACGTTTCAGGCTTGAGGGCTTCAAAGTATGGAAAACTGTGGTAGGCTTCCAAACCAAAGAGTAGGGGGCTGAACGCAAAGGCAGTAGGTGATAGGTGGAGAAGTCAGGGACAGAGGGGATTAGGGATGATGAGGCAAAGGGAGGGAAGAGAACTGGAAAGGGGAGGGAGAGGGGGAAGAGGAGAGCAGTTTAGCAGAAACCAGAAAAGTCAATGCCACTGCCATCCGATCCGGCTGAAGTGCACAGACAGAAAACCAGGTGCCACTCCTCCAATCCGCGGTCATGGACAGACTTGCGAGTATGGGAGTGTGACACAGAACTGAAATGGTTAGCTACTGGGAGGTCTCTGTCATTGGTGCGGACAGAGCAAAGGTTCTCAGCGAAGTGATCTCCCAGTCTGCACCCAGTCTCTCCACTATAGAGAAGGCCACAAAGAGAGCACGGATGCAGTAAATCAATCCTGCGGAAAAGCCGAGTTGCTTCACTTGAAGGCCTGTTTGGGGTCCCAGACTGTGGTGAGGGAAGAGCCTATCCACCTGAGACATTTTTCTCTGTCTCTGTTACTGAGCTGGGTGAGATGACCAAACATACACAACTCCACCGATCTCAGAGTGGGCTATCACAAAATGTTGCAACTTTAATGGAGAGCGACACGAGGTCCTCTGATCCCATTGCTGTGAGTCAGATTTCTACATAAATACTACTTTGCAATCTGTTGTGGCTGAATTTAAAACCCAACCCAAGCAATTAACTAGAATTATGTTTTGTGAGATGTTTTTGCCTTCTGCACGAAATGGATATTAATCCCTACAGAACAGGCAAAACACACATGCACAATTCCCCTCTGCCAGTCACAGTCAGATGCATACACACACACACACACAACATATCTTCAGGATATTCCAGACAACACTCCACAGTCAATGGAAGGATCTTCAAAATACAGCCACAATTGTTTGCACAGGGCATCAAGAAGGTCAATGGAATGTTGGCCCTCATTGCTGGAGGGGTTGAATTTAGGAGCAGGGGGGGTTCTGCAGCAACTGGACAAGGTCCTGGTGAGGCCGCATCAGGGGAACTGTGGGCAGTTCTGGTCTCCTTACTTGAGGAAGGAAACCTGAACTGGCTTTGGAGGCGGTGCAGAGGAGGTTCACCATGTTGATTCCAGAGATGAGGGGAAGAGATTAGCCCATGAGGAGAGATCAAGTCGTCTGGGACTATACTCACTGGAATTTAGAAGAATTAGAGGGGATCTTATAGAAAAATATAAGATTTAGATAGGATAGAGTCCTAGCAAGTTCTTTCCATTGGTGAGGGAGCCTAGAACAAGGGGACATAGCCTCAAGATCAAGGGTAGTACATTTAGGATGAAGATGAGGAGGAACTGCTTTTCCCAGAGGGTGGTAAATCTGTGGAATTCACTGCCCATTGAAACAGTGGAGGCGACCTCAGTAAATATATTTAAGACAAGGTTGGATAGATTTTTACCAAGTAGGGGAATTAAGAAATATGGGGAAAAGGCAGGTAGGTGGAGATGAGCTGATCATCTCACTGAATGGCAGAGTTGGATGGCCAACTCCTGCTTATGTTCTTGTGTTAAAACTCCAGCGATTTTACAAACAAGGTTGAGCAAACTAACGTCAAAATGAAAGTTCTGTCTGCAAGTTGATGCTGGTTGGGTGCTCAGGCCTGGACATCAAGAATGTAAAGGATGACTCATTCCCTCAGTGCAGGTTGTCAGCCCACTGAAGCCTCCAGAACCACAACCTCGTGACCAAAAGCCAAACACAAAACCCCGCACCAACATGGCAACAAGCTGCTCACTTAAACCTTGGAAATGGGATTCAGAAACTGACCAAAATGCAAGAATCATTCACAAATCTGATGGCAGAGGGTCAAAAACTGCAAAACTGCCCTCGTGCCTGGTAGGTGGGGGGGGGTCCTTGAGGATAGATGATTTATATTGAAATTAGTAAATTCAGGAGGGGAAATTCTCTGACTTACAGCATGATGGTGGACCAATAAAGGACAATCTCCGGAGTCGGTCCCACAGGGGGGGTCAATGACCATAGGCATATGTGAAATAACAATGCAAGATACAAGACACGAAGTTGACGTTGGATCAGCTCAAGTTGCAACATGAGCACTGTAATTAGCCAGGAGAGCAAGACATTTAGCGCGACTGATCAAATTTCAGTTGGTGGTTTGATCCATCAGAGTCGAGCAGCCAATGTTTTCAGTTCACATTAGAAATGGGAGCAGGAGTCGGCCATCCAGCCCATCAATCCTGCTCCACCATTCCAATGAGATAATGGCTGGTCTGATGATAGGCTCATCTCCACCAACCTGCCTTCCTCCTACCCATATCCCTTAATTCCCTTACTAAGTAAAAACCTATCCAACCTTGTCTTAAATATATTTACTGAGGTCACTTCCACGACTTCAATGGGCAGCAAGTTCCATAGATTCACCACGCTCTGGGAAAAGCAGATTCCCCCTCATCTCCGCCCTAAAACTTGAGGCCACGTCCCCTAGTTATAGTCTCCCCCACCAATGAAAACAACTTACCAACCTTTATCTTATCTATGCCTTTCATAATTTTATATATTTCGATAGGATTCCTTCTCATTCTTCTAAATTCCAGTGAGTTAAAGTTAGACAAGGGCAAAAATTAATGGCCCTGATCACTAATCTGTGTATCCAAATGCATCAGGCTTGGAACGCTTAGAGCATTGTGTTCAGTTATGGTCACCTCATTACAGGAAGGATGTGGAACCTCTGGAGAGGGTGCAGGGGAGATTTATCAGGATGTTGCCTGAATTGTAAAATAAGTCATACGAGACAAGGTTAGCAGAGCTGGGACTTTTTGGAGCAAAGAAGGATGAGTGGAAACTTAATAGAGGTCTACAAGATTGGGAGAGGCATAAATAGGGTAGACAGTCGGTGCCAATTTTCCAGGGCAGGAATAGCAAACACCAAAGGCCATGTACATAGTGAAGGGAGGGAAGTTCAGGGGAGTCATCAGGAAATTTTTTTTTTTTTTGCACAGGGTTGTGAGTGTCTGGAGTCTTGCCATGGATGGTGGAATCTGAAACATTAAGGGCATTTAACACATTCTATGTCATAATTAGGTACGGCTTCAATGCACTACAAGACAGAGCAACTCAGCATGGTGGTTTACATTGTACAACACTCACTGAGTTGTTTCAACAAGAGTCCTAGCTACAGCAGCAAATGGCAGCAGAGATAGGTTTAAAAATACCATCACGTTTCAATGTAATACACTCACCACTATTGAGACCATTCCTCTCTGCAATACAAGCCCAAAGATTAACGGAAATAAAACCCCATCCTCTGAGTATTTGGTCTTTACCACAACTCTTGGACTTTACCACAGAATGAAAATATTTGTGCAACTGTATCTCACCTGAGCCATAGGCACAACTCTGAAGAAGCTGTACATGGCAAGCTAAGCATCAGATCCCCAATAATTACATTGCCGGCAGCAGACATGAGCACCCAATTGATTTTGTTTTAGTGCCCAAACTGTTACTTAGTTTGGAACTTAAATCAGAAAACATACACTCTCCAGTGTCCAAGATGCTTGGTAAAAAATTGAAAGAATAAAATCCAGAAAACTATAGATTGTAATCAGAAAATAAACCTAGAGATCGGAGAATCAATGATTTCATTTTTAAAAATGTGGGAAAAAAAACTTATGACGAGCAAGCTCCAAGGGTACAAACCTAATACAACATTATGGATGCTGACCCCAACAGTCATGTCAGCTTCACTATCACGGACATTAGACTTCATTGTGGACACGTAACACTTATCTGAAGGACACCAAATCCCAGTTAGGTGCCAGAAACCAACCTTGAAACCGCTATGAAGTGCGGACACATTACCCTCCTTAGCCATTCCCCTTCCTTCAGCCACTGAGAGCCAGGGTGTAGGCATGTCACCTTTTCCATTTCTTCCCTTCCCCTCAGCTGCAGGCACAGCACTCCCTTTTCATCTGCCTTCCTGAACACTATGCAGCTCTGGTTTAAATTGGCAGCACATTTATGCAAAATCAGGGACGGTGATTCCATTGCTACACCAAATCCAGTCGTCTAAACAGAAATATTATGGGAGTGCAACACTGTCTGGGGTGCCCTCCCTCAGACTAGACAGCAGAGATCTGGTTTCCCTGGTGGAGAACGAGGTCCCAATTCCCCATTTTAAGAGAGATGGGGATCAGATGGAAGAAAGGGAGTCTCGCAGCTAAATGTATCCCTCCAATGACACAGTTGGGCGAGCAGCCAACACCAGTGGAATCTGGCTGAGCACAGATTGGCTGCCAGCTCTTGACTGGGCTCGGGAAATGCTCCATTACAGAGGCAAAGTATCTGAAGATGCCAAGGATAGAGGGCCAAAATCCCACTGGTCTCCAGCTTGCCGTCAACCTCACCCTCTGCCCCAATCTCTTTCCTGTACCTCCAGCCCCTCACTCTCACCCCACCTGCTCTCCCCCCTCAGCCCCCCCCCACAGCCCCCCTCAGCCCCCCCCACAGCCCCCCTCAGCCCCCCCCCCACAGCCCCCCCAGCCCCCCCGCTCTCTCCCCCCCATCCCCCCCCGCTCTCCCCCCCACAGCCCCCCTCAGCCCCCCCCCACAGCCCCCCTCAGCCCCCCCCCGCTCTCTCCCCCCCAGCCCCCCCCGCTCTCTCCCCCTCAGCCCCCCCCCACAGCCCCCCCAGCCCCCCCCGCTCTCTCCCCCCCAGCCCCCCCCGCTCTCCCCCCCCACAGCCCCCCTCAGCCCCCCCCCCTCTCTCCCCCTCAGCCCCCCCCCCTCTCTCCCCCTCAGCCCCCCCCCCTCTCTCCCCCTCAGCCCCCCCCCCTCTCTCCCCCCCCCAGCCCCCCCCGCTCTCCCCCCCCACAGCCCCCCTCAGCCCCCCTCAGCCCCCCCCCCTCTCTCCCCCTCAGCCCCCCCCGCTCTCTCCCCCCCAGCCCCCCCCGCTCTCCCCCCCCACAGCCCCCCTCAGCCCCCCTCAGCCCCCCCCCTCTCTCCCCCCCAGCCCCCCCCTTCTCTCCCCCCCAGCCCCCCGCTCTTCCCCCCCCCAGCCCCCCCCGCTCTCCCCCCCCACAGCCCCCCTCAGCCCCCCCCCTCTCTCCCCCCCAGCCCCCCCCTCTCTCCCCCCCAGCCCCCCCCTTCTCTCCCCCCCAGCCCCCCGCTCTTCCCCCCCCCAGCCCCCCCCCGCTCCCCCCCCCCACAGCCCCTCACTCACCCCCAGGCCGTCCTCCAGACCCAGGTAGCGCGGCTGCTGGCTCTCGGCGTCGCTGCAGGGGCTGAAGTCGTCCTCGGACTCGTCGAAGGAGGAGGAGGAGAGCGCGGCGGACGAGGCCGAGGAGCCGGACAGTTTGCGGAGCAGCAGCGACGGGGCCGGGGAGCCCCCGCAGCCGCTGTCGGACGACGGCGACTCCTCGTCCTCGGCCGCGCCCAGCGACTCGTCCTGGGTGACGATCAGCCGCGGCACGGACAGGCGGGCGGAGGCCGGGGCCTCGGGACGGGGCCGCAGCGCCGCCGGCCCCGGGCCCGCCTCCCTCAGCCGCAGTCGGCCCGTCGCCTCTCTCAGGCCGCGGCCGACCTCCGCCTCCCGCTCCGCGCCCGGCGCCGCCGCGCTCTCGGGGCTTTTCATCGAGCCCCCCGTGCGGGCATCGCCGCCGCTCCTCAGGCGGACGGTCCCCCGCGGCCCCCCTCGCCGGGCCCTCCGCGCATTTCGAGATCGCGGGCGGAGCCCCCGCTCGCGACCCGTCACCGGACGCCCACCTTTCAGGCGGCTGTCCGTCAACGCGGGAGCCTGCCCCTTTCCATGACGGACCGGTGTCCATCACCCTGCGAGCCCGCCCCTCTTTGTGACGTCCGGGCCCTCGGCGCTGCGAGCCCGCCCTCATTCCGTGACGTCCGCCGGTGTCAATCACCCTGCGAGCCCGCCCCTCTTTCCGTGACGTCCGGGCCCTCGGCGCTGCGAGCCCGCCCTCATTCCGTGACGTCCGCCGGTGTCAATCACCCTGCGAGCCCGCCCCTCTTTCCGTGACGTCCGGGCCCTCCGGACCGGTGTCAATCAACCAGCGAGCCCGCCCCTCTTTCCGTGACGTACGGGCCCTCCGGACCGGTGTCAATCAAGCTGCGAGCGGGCGCTGAGCCCGTCGACCCAGCCCTCCTTTCAAACGGGTGTCCAGCAAGGTTTGGACCCGCCCCCTTCCATGACGCACGTTCTGCCTGTCAATCAATCTGCAAGCTCACCCACCATGCCTGTTGCTCTCAGAATTTATTGACCTGAAATTCGTGGTTTTGCAGCACCAGTATTACAAACAATTAATTTAGACGTACAGCACGATAACAGACCCTTCTTAATTCACCCAATTAACCTGCAGAGATGGGGAGATCGTGCAAACTCCTCACGGACAGCGCGGCATTCGAACCTCCGTCCCGATTGCTGGCCTTGCGACAGCATTGCGCCAACCGCTACGTTAACCGTGCTGCCCAAAATAAAATAAAAGTGACTTAGGGTGTCGAATATTTTTCCGTACCTTGACGAAGGGCTCAAGCCTTTTATCTTTGGTAGGTCACGTCTCCAAAATGGAGGACCATCACCTTCCCAAGATCGTGTTCTAGGGCGAGCTCTCCACGGGCCACCGTGACAGAGGTGCACCAAAGAAGAGGTACAAGGACTGCCTAAAGAAATCCCTTGGTGCCTGCCCCATTGACCACCGCCAGTGGGCTGAAAACGCCTCCAACCGTGCATCTTGGTGCCTCACAGTTCGCCGGGCAGCAACCTCCTTTTGAAGAAGACCGCAGAGCCCACCTCACTGACAAAAGGCAAAAGAGAAAAAACCCAACACCCAACCCCAACCCACCAATTTTCCCTTGCAACCGCTGCAACCGTGTCTGCCTGTCCCGCATCGGACTTGTCAGCCACCAACGAGCCTGCAGCTGACGTGGACTCAAGTAGCGTTTATGCCCTCCATAAATCTTCATCTGCCAAGCCAAGCCAAAGAAAAAAAGAAAGAAGATACACTGTTCGACCAGCTGAGTTTCTCCAGCATTGTGTTTTCACTTCGACCACAGAGCCATGCAGACGAGTTTTACTCGTGCCTGTGGTTCATTGATCCTTCGGGAATCTGACGGCGGAGGGGAGGAAGCCGCCCTTGGGCCGCTGGATGCTCGCCTTCAGGCTCCTGTACCTTTTCCCCGATGGTAGCAGAGTGAAGAGGGCACGGCCTGGGTGGGGGTGGGGGTCCTTGAGGAGAGTGGCTGTTTTTTAAGATATGTCGATGTCCTCGATGGAGTGAAGTCCGGTGCCCGTGATGTCTCAGACCGAGTTAACGACCCCCTGGAGTTTATTCTTGTCCTGGGAGTTGGCGCCTCTGTAACGGATGCAACCAGCCAGAATGCTCTCCTCAGTCCACCTGTCAATGTTTTCGAGAGTCTTTGGTGACATATCGAATCTCCTCAGATACTTCACGAAGTATAGCCTCTGGCAGTGCCTCCATCAATCCAATTTTATTTCCACTGGGACCATCTTTCTATACTTGAGTAATTTGTTGTATACTATTGCTGTCGGTGTATCTTACGAATCGATTTGGCAGCAGCATGAGAATTTCAATGCACATGTGCACTGGACTTATTTGTATGACAAAGAACTCATTATTATAAATAGGATAAACACAGGGTGTAGGATGTACAGAAGTGAACAGGTATCCAAAGACAAGATAATACTGAGGTAACCAGGCCACAGGATAAATACTTTTTTTGGGGGGGGGCCATCATTGGCAGGGTGAACAGAATATGAAAATCAAATAAATCTTTAGATGCTGCAAATCTGTTGACCTACGTTGATGCATTCAGAAAGAAGGCTCGCCAGCAGCTAGACTTCGTGAGGTGTCTGAGCAGATTCGATAGGTCACCAAAGACTCTCGTAAACTTCTACAGGTGGAGAGCATTCTGGCTGGTTGCATCACTGCCTGCTACGGTAGCTCCGGCCCTTTTAATTTTATCTCTGGATATATTAGTTGGGATAAGGTGGGGGGGAAATGAGTTGGGGAGAATTGGACTCGAAGGTGAAGCTTGTATATAATTGGAAAATGTAGTTTGATTTTATTATCAAGAATTATTATGGATTGTTGACACTGTTAGAGTTTGGAAAATTATAAATAAAATATTCAAAACATAAGACAGTTGAGTGTGATGTCGCAGGCCAAGTTAACATCTCTCTGGAGTTTATTCTTGATCTGAGAGCGATGCAACCAGCCAGAAGGCTCTCCACAGCACACCTGTAGAAGCTTAGGAGAGTCTTCGGTGACATACCGAATCTCCTCAGACACCTCGCAAAGTCTAGCCGCTGGTGAGCCTCCTTCACGACTGCCTCAACATGGAGGGTCCAGGACAGATCCTCAGGGCGGGGAAAGAGAAGGAGGAATGCGGCAAAGGCTAATTTCCACAGGCACTTTGAGCTAAGAATCTGATCTGTGCATCGGGTGAGGATTAAAGGCCCGGGACTTGGTGAAGTTGTGGGGAAAGAAAAGCCAAAAAATACACATCGAAAGACAAGGAACAAACAAACCTTCGTCAGTTTGCCATTTCAAGCCGGAAATGTCCCTGTTCCTCATCAATTACAGCAATTGAGATGGACACAGAGGAATAAAACACTTAAAATGCTTATTGAAAGATTCAGACCTTGCAGTAATGGCAGGAAATGCGATTACCCAGTCTGATCTGATTTAATGGGCCGTGAATAATTCCCAAGAGCAAAGAGAAAAGCATTATTCCCTTCAATTGCAGCCCCTTCTCTTCAACCACTATCCTGATTCGGAAATTCCTCCGTCATTCGTCATTCCTGACAAAACGTCAACTGCCTCCTACTTCCTACGGCTGCTGTGTGACCTGCTGAGTTTCTCCACCATTTCTGTGCATTTATCCAATGCACCTTTTTAAATTCCGGTTATCTGACCACATTGTAAGGATGAGTGGGAGGGTCACTCCCACATTGTCTGAAGAAGGCACTCAAAAGCGTCAGGGAAGAGATCCAGGAGGATCAGAGCCGGCACCACCAGGCTGAGGAACAGCTTCTTCCCACGGTCAGTGAGAACGCTGAACGACCCAAGGAACCGCTCACACTGACCCTCCGAGTCTCTCACATTCATGAAGCAATATTTATTTGTATAGATGAAATACTTCTCCTGCATAAGTATTGTGTGCCTGCATGTGGGGTATGCCTGGTTGTGTGTCTGCGTGTTTTGCACCGAGGACCGTTTTTTCGACAGGTTGAACTTGTACAATCAGATGACAATAAACTTGACTTGACTTGGGGAGCACTAAGTTTCTGGGTGTGCAGATAAGGGATGATCCATTCTGGACTTACAACAGCACCTCATTAATCAGGAAGGTACAGCAGTGCCTACACTTCCAGGCTACCAACCCCCATCTTGACAACATTTTACAGGAGCGTATCCTGTCAGGTTGCATCAGTCAAATCAGAGGATCCTCTAAACGGCCGAGAAGATCACTGGAGTGTCCCTTTCCTCTATTGACAACATTCAGAACCATAGAGCCATAAAATATTATAGGATAAAAACAGGCCCTTTGGCCCCTCTAGTCTGAGCTATTTTTCTGCCTAGTCCTTCTGGCATGCACCCATTTCACAGCCCTCCATAACCCTCCTATCCATGTTCCTTTCCAAATTCTTCTTAAATGTTAATATTGAGCCCACATTTATCACTTCAGCTGGTAGCTTGTTCCACACTCCCACCGCTCTCTGTGTGAAGAAGTTCCTCCTAAACTTTTCCCCTTTTACCCTTACCCCATGTCCTCTGGTTTGTACCTCAGCGGAGAAAGCCGACCCACATTTACTCTGACCGTCCCCCTCATAATCCTTTCATTCTTCTGCCCTCAGGGAATAACCTTTCCCATTTCTTGGAGTCTCGGAAACATCCTAGTAAATCTCCTCTGCACGTTTTAATTCTAATTGATATATTTCCTGTAGTTAGGTGACCGAAACATACTGGGAGCATTGTTTAAATAAGGCTCAATGAATTACTGATGACCCTTTCCATCTAAAACACAGTCTCCTTGACCCCACTACCATCAATAAGGAGGTATAGGAGCCTCAAAATCAGGACAGGCAGGAAGTGGGGTGAAAAGCAAAAGCCTGCGGATCCTGTGTGTATAGCAAAAATGCAGAAAAGCTGGAGGAACTCAACCCGTCTCGCAGCGTGCAGAGGAGCTAAAGATGTATGACCAACATTTCGGGCCTGAGCCCTTCTTCAAGGTGTGAGGAAAGAGCAGGTAAGGGGCTGAATAAAAGGGCTGGTCCGTTGGCCTGTGCTCCTCCCCCTTCTCCCCAGCTCATTTTTCAGGCACCTGCCTGCTTTTCAGTCATACCCTGAAGAAGGGATCAGGCCCGAAGCGTCAGT